>NC_090265.1:1507216061-1507548561 GCF_040414725.1 Anabrus simplex | reverse complement strand
TGTCATTATTATTTGGAATTAATGCACAATGTATACATAATAATGTAGTGAGGTTAATTCGTCTCTTCGTCCCGTGGTGGTGCACCCCCAGTAGGGGTGAATTGAATTTATTTAGTCACTTTTGGTTTGTCAAATGATACAGAATGGCTCACAAAATGTGTATTTAAAAATTCAGAAATATGTTTAGAAAACTGTTATCATTACAAACATGAGAAAGCATGAAAAACACTCTTCTTACGTGCTATATAGAATGTAGACCGTGTAGAATATTGCTACCGAATACTTGATTTTGCGGATAACTAATTTGATGTTTAAGGAACTTCGGCAACTTTTATTTCTACCGTCACGTCACAAAGGACCGAGGACCCTTCTTTCCAGCAGCAACTCAGGTTGGCTGCGAGATCGAAGTTTCAAACTGTTTCGTTGGATCGATCATTTCTACTATATCTTTTCGTCTATTAATTACAATATTATCACGAGCGCCCCGAAGGAGTGCGCACGGCTGCCACAATTACTGTAATATTCAACATCTTTCTCCATGCAGAATTAGTCGAAATATCCCTTGTTTTAACGCAGGAATTAGTTTGTGATACCTGTGAAAACATTTCCACGTCCTTTCCTGTCTAAGGATAGGCACACCAAGCTTCAAGTGAGCAGTTTCTGCAGTCACTATTAATTACACTTACTGTGTATATACAGGTTTAACCACAAAGCTGTAGTGTCGTGTTCATACAGTCCTTGAGGTGATAGCAAGGGAAAGCTTCTCCACATTGTTAGCACCGGGAATGTGTTCTTGTGAACTCCATAAGCGGCGAATGTTGTGTATACGTGGCTCATTTGGAAGGCGGAATCTTTCCGTAAGTCTGTCCTAAGGGCTGCAGTATTGTACACATATTCCTCGTATTTGGGTTGCCTTTCTTGTTTTCTCCTCTAATACTCTACTGAATACTAGGCAGTGTTGCGGATCTCCTTCCTTCTCAACCTTCTACTTATCTTCTTCTACCGCGTGTCCCCACAACTGTGGGGTCGCGGGCGCGAACTGTGTCACACATGTGGATTTGACCCTGTTTTGCTGCCGGATGTCCTTCCGGACACCAATCCTATATGGAGGGATGTAGTCACTATTGTGTGTTTTTGAGGTGGTTGGAGTGTAGTGTGTTGTCTGAATATGAAGAGGAGAGTGTTGATACGGACACAAACACCCAGTCCCCGAGCCAGGAGAATTAATCAGAGGCGATTAAAATTCCCGACCCTGCTGAGAACCGAACCCGGGACCCTCCGAACCGAAGGTCAGTACACTGACCATTCAGCCAACTAGACAGACAACCTTCTACTTATTTACGGTTGAATAACGAAAAAAAGAGGTAATTCTACCGGTTTTGAGCTCTCATAGCATATTTGACAAATAACTTTCCAAACAGCAATGGGAATGGTAATCAGCAGTCTGAGAATTCAAACAAAAGCCTGTACCTTCACTGAGTCTCTCAAACTATTCACTCTGGCTACATCTTTCCCTGCTCATTGACCTCCCTCCCTCAAATGCACGACTAGGGATTATGCCTTATATTCTTATCATGGCCCGTCCTGCCTTGCTTTCCTAGGTGTAAAAGACGCCACTCATAACAACGAAAGCTCTTTGAGTTTACCCCACAGCAGTGGTGAAGTAGAGCGAGTGTTTTCATCAGTCCAGGTAAAAATCCCTAACTTGGCCGGGAATCGAACAAGGGGCCTCCGGGAAAGAGGCAGGCACGCTACCCCTACACCACAGGGCCGGTTACACGATCTGCTTCGCGTTGCCCAATCAGTCAGTGTGGTTCAATTTAGAAACCTCGATACGGAGGAGTACTACCCCATGTACACGCTCTGACACAACAAAAGTGGTTGATTAATCTCTCAAGTCCTCGAAAGCAAGTACTATCAAAAGTAAGGAGTACATGATCATACGTAGAAATGTCTTGGCTGCTCAATACGCGGAGGTACCAACAAAAGGTCGCGCTCTAAACTTCCAGAACGATTTAAAATGACAACATTCGCTAAAAATTGTTCTAAACGCTTAACACAATAGAGATGGTTCGATTCCCGGCCAGGTTAAAGATTTTTACGTGACTTGACGGCTGGTTCGAGGTCCACACAGCTTACATGATTACATCTGAGGTGCTTATCTGACCCCAGTTTAGAGGAATCGTCGCATTGACCATCTACAGGCCCTCGGCCTCATGTTTGGAGGTTAGCCTCGTTTGGTTAGTACTTCTGCCTTGAGGCCTGGGAATTTGTGTTCCTCTCAATACACACGACACATCACACTACCAACACAAAAATACGTAATAGTGAAAATATCTCTCCAAAGAGGTTTGACACCAAGAAGAGCATCACAGAGCAAGTTGGTTGCGTGGTTTGGGTCACGTACCTGTGAGCTTGCCTTCGGTACATTGTGGGCTCGAACCCCACTGTCGACAACCCTGAAGATGGTTCTCCGTGGCTTCCCATTTTCACACCAGGCATATTTTAGGGTTGTACCTTAATTAAGGCCACGGTCGCTTCCTTCCTATTCCTAACCCTTTCCTACACCTTCGTCTCCATAAGACCTGTCTGTGTCCGAGCGACGTAAAATGAATAACAAAAACCTTAACCGTAATTATCCCTATTTCATATTGTTGGGCTTAAGGAATTGCCGTAGAGAACTCCTCAGTTTATTAAGGTAATGTGCATACCAAGATAATGGAACCAACACCTACAGTTCCGTTGAAAAATGTTTCGAAATGACCTCCGGGGGGTTTCAAACTCACCTAACTCACAACTACTCAGGTTCTCAACAACATTTTGGCTAATTCAAGCTATCCTGGTTGGTGATCTCAAGGAAACATGAGGTAGAAACTTCCAGGGTTATCGACAACATCAAAGTATTTCGTTGTTACACAGGTCTAAGAAAAGGTGACCGTGCGATTGATTGCATGCAGAATTCAGACTGAATTACGTCATTACGTGGTTGTGCGTGTTCCGTGCGAAGGTCATTCGAGGCAGGCTCTAAAATGCAAATTTAAATTTTAAAGCAGCTATTACCTAAATAACTGGATGATTCCACAAATAAAATTGCCTGAATTATACATAATTTATTAGCTGATCGAATTTGTTGATAGATCAGGATAGGTTAGAATTCAATTAAAGTCGGATAGTCCTACTGGTGAGGTTAATTGGTGACTGGTCCACACGATTTGAGCATTAGAGGTGATTATACAACATTTTACGTAATAACACGCTGACTCTGTAATTCCATAGAATCTTTTATTCTTCTTATTATTATTCTTATTCTGTTGCCATTTCCTCGCAGAAGGCTGGTGAGCATCACGGAGTAATAACTCCTATTTTGCGCTTCCCGTGTCGGGGTTGCCGTAACGTAAATGCCGAGAAACATCGTCAGAGTTCCGTACCCGGGATGATCATCTCCGCCCACGTCCACATTTCACTCCTACTTTGTATTCGTCATTTCGGTCATTACGGGAGTTGTGACCGAAATACGCTACTTTCATGCGTTTGGCAAAAGTTAAGATGTCGTACAATTTCCCGTCACGATCGAGTACGTCATGATTGGTTACGAAGTTTACCCACAAGATCTTCAACATTCTGGGATAAATCTACATTTAAAAAGCCTGCAGTCATTTCGTGTTTAGCCTTCGACACCGTACAGCAACACGATAATTCATTACACTTCACAACATGCCTACTGTTTCGAATCTGGAGTGACGGTTGCGCACGAGACATTTTAACTTCAGAAACACACCTCGTAAATTGAATGTTTATTCCTTGTGGAAATCTAAGCAGCAAGAATGGATGGAGTCGCGTGAACATCTTCCGGCTGGTTACAATGAAGACTGGGGTGTTTGGAGGTTCCTTAACCGATTAAGAACTGGTGTCGGCAGGGCTAAGTCCTCACTTAAGTTATGGGACTTCACATCAGAGGACTGCAAGTGCGACTGCGGTGAAGAACAAACAGTAATCCACATGTATAAATGTCCTCTCTGCCCATTTTCATGTTCAGAGCAAGATTTAATGCTTGCTGATGACAATGCTATAGGTGTGACTCAGTTTTGGAAAAACACCATCTAGATGTATAGTAAATTTGGTCAATTTTCCTTTGTTTGGCCATTTTTGTAAGTTTTGTAAATAGTCTAATTATCACTTTATTTTAACTGTATGATTAAGTATGCTTCTGACACGAGTAAATAAATAAATAAATCGTTATAATTGTGATTATCAAAATACTGACAATTCTAGTGAATTGGCTAACGAATTCAGAGACAAAAAGATTGAGGAAATTTTGTGGAAGGGGGTTGCGGCGGGGGTGGGGGGGATTTGGAACCTTGGACCTCCTCCTCAAAGTACGTCCTTGAACACAATCGATTCCTATAAAATTATTTCCTGAGAATCAAGCTCCCGATTTCGTATCTCTTAGTAAGTTCAGGAAACTAATTTCTCTACTTTGCAGCCCATCATTTTCATAAAGATTTCTAATTCAGTTATGATGAAACAAATACCGAGAGAGTTGACCATGCAGTTAGTGTCGCGTAGCTGTGAGCTTGCATTCGAGAAATTGTGGTTTCTAATTCCACTGTGGGCAGCGCTGGAGATGGTTTTCCGTGGTTTCCTATTTTCACACAAGGCAAATGTCAGGATTGTTCCTTAATTAAGTCCACCTTCCCAATCCTAACGTTTTCCCATCCTTCCGTCGCCGAAAGTCTTCGATGTGTTAGTGCGACGTAAAATCCTCCTCCCCGTTCTGACTGTAATTAATTGAGCTGAAAGAAGAGAACATTTTGTTACCTTGGCAGGCTCAGTCAAATGGTATTTGAAGGTGCCCAGACACATCAGCTTTGTCTTGGTAGATTTACCGGCACCAAAATAAACTCTAGTGGGACAAAATTCCGGAACTTCGGCTTCTCTGAAACCCGTAAAAGTAACTATTGGGACATTTTGTTAACTGCAGGCTGAAATGAAAAATTCAGACACTTACTTAGTTTTTAACATGTCTTTACAATCCATTCGGTGCCAGAAATCTCGAGGTCGGCTGCAACTCTGCTGCCTAGCTTTAAGCAAGATTGACTGTAACAATAAGAAAGATCTCCCCCTACCGTATGACTCAAGGTAATGAGGAGTACCACCACAACATTAAGATATTACATGGAGAAGGAAGATTTCGTGATGGGAGAAGTAGTAGTCAGGTCGTCTATAATAATGGAAAAGCTCCGCAATATTAGATCTGGGCTACAGAGTAGAGGTAGAATGCAGCGTTATGCTTCGAATTTAAAGAAAAATGGCTTACTTCAGAGCAGTAGTGTTGGCTACTGAATGTGTGATTCGAAGCAGTGCATCGATTCATTCAAGTGTCCGAGTGAATTGATTCACAGGATCGGCGAGGTCACTGCACACGATTCAGTTGACTTGTAGCAGACAGTGCTGAGTGGCTCACTCACGGATCGGTGTGACACAGCACACACACGATTCATATCGACACAGTTGATATTGGCGGGGAGCCGAACTTCCGCAGCGAGACGTTATAGAGCTATGGCACACTGAAAGAATCGTACGCTAAGACGGGTTTTCGCTCTCAGCTCAATTGAAAATAATACCCATTTGCATTCACTGTCCTTTTCTTACAGGTAGGTTTAAATAATATATGGATTTATTTGCAGTGTTAAAAAGGTAGTCAAAACATAAGTAATTCCAAAGTAACTAGCTAGTAAATAGGAAGGTTATTAGGTTCTTCTATTTATTAGTTTAATGAATGGGTATTATAACTTATTTGACAAAAGACAATTAATTCAACTCAACTCTCTAGCCTGCCTTATGTTATGACTATAAGTCATGTTCACGACCCCTCGAAATTATCTGTTTTATATTGGGAAGAACCGCACAGTATTTTCTCAGTTCGTATGTCACATCATTGCACAAGACTTCGATAATCGAATCACGAGATCACCGGTGAACGTGGACAGTGGGGTAAGTGAGCCGACTGACGCAATAACTTAAATAAAAAGGTGTTCAATCAGAAAACCACAGGGCTACTCTGCGTCTCGGGTAGCCTATACAAAATACGACGATTTAAAAAAATCCTCTATTGATAGAAAGACATATTTTCAAAAATGACCGAGCGAGTTGGCCATGCGGTTAGGGTCGCGTAGCTATGAGCTTGCATTCGGGGGATGGTGGGTTCGAATCCTACCATCGGCAGCCGTTAAGATGGTTTTCCATGGTTTTCTATTTTCCCACCAGGCAAAGCAATTTATTTGATTTATATTTAATATGTAATCTACTTATTGCGAACACAGGTATTTTTACATCTACTGTAATTCTGTATACGTATAATAGAGTTGTGACTTTCAGAGTACTGAGGGAAAACCAAAAGTTAGTGTATATAATTTGAGTTATGACAGTTCTTCTTCTTCTTAACTACGTAAGTTTTGTACTGTAATATAACGAGTATGTATAGTACCGCACAAGTGCCTATTTTTTCCTGCATTTCATTTTTAACTTATTTGTTTTGTATTGTGTACTTACCGTGAACACAATGAAATGTCCATGTCCTTTGAAATCATTTAAGAAAAGATTAGGCAAACAATTGATAGGGGCGAATGGCTTTGTAACATCAAAATTTGATACGAAGAGATGGCTGCCAGGAGAAACCTGAATCTGAAAGCTGGATGACTCGTAAGAAAGTGGTTCATAGAATGAAGACCAGATGGCAGCAACATGCTTTGAATGTTGCTGCTGCCGTCTTGCCAGTAGACACTACACAGATGTAATAGGAACGGTGACTGCAATGTGCCGTGAATCGGATTACTGTATCGATTCAGTAACGTGAACAGAATCAAATGAATCGATTCAGTAAAGTGAATCATATCCCATCACTACAGAGCAGCCCTCGAGTCTGTGATTTCTTCGCATTCTGCCATCTGTATGTTCAAGAGATTGTATTCCATTGCCTGTAGGGTAGATATGAGACGCAAGGTAGTATGCCATTTCCCCATATCGCCCAAACAGTAATTGAACATATGATCACTATCCTCTACCTTCCCACCAATAACGTAGCGGAGAGGGAATTTCTGTCCATGGTTTTAACTAATATCAACTCTAAGACGCCAGTTTCAGTAAATCTATCGCAACAAGTCTTCCGCAGTTAAGAACACTTAAATGCCACTCGTCTGCACTGGGATTTGCTCTCGTGACCTAAGTGCGTTTACCCTAGTCGGCCAGAAATTAAGGAAATTTCGTGTAATTTTTGTGTAGTTCCAGAAGGCATCAAGTTCAAATAAAGGAGTCCCCAAAGATTCAAAACTTGTTACACGTATGCGCCGAGCTGAAGGTGGCGCTGTTTCACGTACACGTGCTCAGTTCTTTTATAATTCTTGGTCTCTCTTCGACATAGGGTCATCTCTCACTTTTTCCGAATCCGATTGCATTTCTTTTCAGACCTGGAGAATTATGTATTCCTCGGAATTTTCCTTTTCCTAACATTTATACCAACATTCTTGAAGGAGTTGGAACTTGCCAACGTCTCCGTCCCAGAAAGGCCATTGTTCAAGATATGGGACTTCTGAAATGAGAAATTACCTCTCCGTGCTTCGATTTTCCCGTGTAGCTGTAGGTCTCCTGGCTTTGCATCCTCCGATTAGTTACGAATGACTGATAGCTTCCTTCGTTGGTCTGTCCCTCAAAGCAACGGCCACAGCCTACGGAAGCGATGCACAATTATTCTCAGGTGAATCATAAAGAAATGAAATCAACGAACTTTCACTGCTGGCAAATGTTTTTTACATATCTGGGAGACTCTTCTTTCTTCTCCC
This sequence comes from Anabrus simplex, assembly GCF_040414725.1. Lineage (NCBI taxonomy): Eukaryota > Metazoa > Arthropoda > Insecta > Orthoptera > Tettigoniidae > Anabrus > Anabrus simplex. The sequence goes on along the minus strand of NC_090265.1, from coordinate 1,507,540,723 downwards.
TGCTGCTCAGCCTTCCTTGTCCACTTCTTGATCTTCCTTGAACTCCTTGTAATGGGCTTTTCGAGACGTTTTAAGTTTTCCTCCTTTCCATGTTCTACACTTCGTAATTCTTCAAAGGGCCGTCCTTTTGTCCTTCTACCTTTGATTATTGATTATTGAATCTCCTACACTGAATGAAACAACATTATATGAAGGAACCTTATGAAAAGGACAACAGTAGCTGAAACTGAAAATGTAAAGGTTAGAATGCTCGTAATTATAGTGCTAAATCAGATTCAATGTACATATGAGCATTAAGAATAACAAAGCCCCGATCATGCTATTATTTTTATGGCCTTTATTCTTGGATTGCCGTACCCGTCACCGACCATTGGTAATCATACTTGCTGCTTTTTGGTTTTTATTTTGTATATTTGATGCTGTTCGCCTCTGTGGTGTAGTGGTTAGCGTGATTAGCTGCCACCCCCGGAGGTCCGGGTTCGATTCCCGGCTCTGCCACGATAATTTGAAAAGTGGTACGAGGGCTGGAACGGGGCCCACTCAGCCTCGAGAGGTCAACTGAGTAGAGGTGGGTTCGATTACCACCTGAGCCATCCTGGAAGTGGTTTTCCGTCGTTTCCCACTTCTCCTCCAGGCGAATGCCAGGATGGTACCTAACTTAAGGCCACGGCCGCTTCCTTCCCTCTTCCTTGCCTATCCCTTCCAATATTCCCATCCCTCCACAAGGCCCCTGTTCAGCATAGCAGGTGAGGCCGCCTGGACGAGGTACTGGTCATCCTCCCCAGTTGTATCCCCTGACCAAGAGTCTGAAGCTCCAGGACACTGCCCTTGAGGCGGTAGAGGTGGGTTCCCTCGCTAAGTCCGAGGGAAAAACCGAACCTGGAGGGTAAACAGATGATGATGATGATGATGATGATGATATTTGATGCTTTATTTTTTCTTTTTATTGACATTTTTTTCTTATTTTTCGAATTCTGTCTTTGTTTTTTTCTTCTATTTTCTGTTTTTAAAGGACGACACACTCATACCAAGTCCCCGGGCGATGGAAATAACCAATTAACCAATCTCCGACCCAGCTGGGAATCGAATCCGGGGCCCCTTGAACCAAAGGCCAGCTCGCTAACCATTTGGCCATAGAGCCGGACAACCTGCACCACCTTATTAACAGTTGAACTGATGATAGATGTTGAGAACAGGCCAAATATGTGCGCTTTTTGAGGCTGAGACAGAGCAAACCATACTGTAAGGGGTGCCATATCACATCTTGAAATGTATGAGCTTACAAGTCTTGATGGTGTTAATAATCTCTCGTTACATTTTCATCCATGTCAAAATGTCTTCATTCTGCATCCGGTTAACCCGGATGATCCGGAGCATGTAGCAAAAGTCCCACATCCACACTTCGCTTCAGCGAAGTTTCTATTAGGGTCCAGATTCAATTCCCTAAAGGGGTTTCAAGCTGACTTGACAGCAAAGAAGACGTACTCTGCGGTTCGAGTTCTTTCAGGACTTCTTGGAGTTCGAAAAATATGGCTCGATCCTTCTTGATTTGACGCCTAGCTTCCCATTTCTCACTAACCGAAGTCTCTAGAAGTACAGTAATCCTTGTAACCCTCTTTCTTCACACCCAGTGTTAAATATTAATTCTGGTTTCCTATTTCATGAACCTTTGGCCGATTCTTTAACGTTTGTCTGAGAATTATAAGACACACTGTATATAAAGCCCAAATGAGGCTAGTTCAGCGTTTGCTTCAAGCTATAAAGTTTTTCTTCTCCCTCTAAACGAGAAAGAGTAGTGTTTTTGGCCACAGAGGCAGACGAGCAAATTTGCTGGGGCAAGGAAGGCTTTGTTTTGACTGCCGCCCGCGGCTGGTGAAACTTTCATCAATCTGTCTGGCCGACACATTTCTGGCCTAACCGTCCCATTAAGCCTCTCCCTAACCCTTATTGCAAGCCCTGCAGCAGATGAGCACATCACAATCATTTGAAACGAAGAATATCAGACTATCTAGGGCTATCCAATGCTGAAACAAAACTTCCTAGGTACATCAGCAGCTCAGAATTACTCCTACCTTTCCCAACATTAAACACAAATAAATATTAATGGCAGATTAAGTAGATAGTCAGTTGTTAGTTGCATGTGGAGTAGAGTAGATGATAATTACGACAGGCCTGTTTCAATGCCCCGTTCACGCTGAATATTACTCTATTGAATCTCCATTAAATGTGTACAAAATGAAAGATAGAAGATATTCGATTTATTATATCTGTGTGGGCTCCTTAATTAAGGCTCTAAACGTAGACTATTGTGTAATACACCTCCGTGTCCTATGTGACATTTGTGGGGTAATAGTGACGAAGACCTCTTCCCTCCGCAACTCGTTTGTTTGGTGTTGTAGCAGCGCAGTGATATTGTTACGTGCTCATGCGATTGCCAGCCCTTTGGAAGCCCCCCTCCTCGGTATTTTCCGAAAGGAATGAGCGAGTCCGGCTGGAAGCTCCCGACCGGCCTGAGGGCATGTGACAACCTTACCTTCTATTCCGCTTTTCATCTGGATATTCTGGAAGGCAAAACTAGAACGTTCCTATTCTGACCGCACCACGAAGATACTAGAAATTCATATAAAAGCAGACTCATCGCGAACAAGGAGTAGTGTTTGGTCGTAGTTGATTTGTGCTGTTGAGTAGTTCAGTGTATGGAGCAGTCACGTGAGTTGATTCTGCGTGTTACCGATCATGTCTGGTGTCTACCAAGCGTACAGCAGCCGTGCGTTGTGATAGTCAACAGATGTGTGATCGAACCTGTTTGCTTGAAACTGCTGTGCGAAGTGACTGGTGCGTACGAAGCCAAGATAAAGATGAAACCTGTTAATCAAGATTACAAAATGACCGCCTGTTCCAGATAAATACCAGCCAGCCTTAAATCCGTTGTGAGGGCAAGAGACTTTTGCAAATGACCACTAATTAGTGAAGTGTTGTGATTCATTGTCAAGTATAAGTGTGTGTGTGTGTGTGTGTGTTGATTGAGTCATCCTAGATTAAATTAGTACAATAAAACAGTAAGTACCGAGCGAGTTGGCCGTGCGGTTACGGATACGCAGCTGTGAGCTTGCATTCGGGAGATAGTGGGTTCGAACCTCACTGTCAGCAGTCCTGAAGACGGTTTTCCTTTTTTCCCGTTTTTACAGCAGACGTAAAGCCAATTGTAAACAGAAAGTGTTTTGTGCGTAACAATACACATTCCTTGACGATAATCAACTACGCGTTGTCTGCAGTGGTAAGATCAGGAGCATGTGGTAGCCACGTTAATGAGGATGATGTCCATGAACCCCAGCGATTCCAGTGGCAGAAAAATTATCATTCAAAATTTCGCGCACGGACAAAGCGAACTGTGTAGGTGCCTCATCACGTTGCAACCGCACATCACTGCTGCGGTATTAGGCATATCTCCAGCACTCTTGAACAAGTTGCAGCATTAACAACCTATGGAAAAGGTAAAGACCAAACAGGGTAGCTGTTCTCATAACCCCACCACCACCACCACCACCACCACCACAATAACAACAATAATAGCAATAAAACGTGTGGTAGACTGTGTTCCAATTCAATCGTAAAATGGGTCATTTCTGTTGCCCTAAACACCAAGTTTCTGCTTTGCGTGGTGAGATCTTCAAAAACCACTCATAATATGACCCGTGTGCTGTCTCTCATGCATCATACAAACAAATAAACCCCATGGCACTACAGCCCTTGAACGACCTTGGCCTACCAAGCGACCGCTGCTCAGCCCGAAGGCCTGCAGGTTACGAGGTGTCGTGTGGTCAGCACGACGAATCTTCTCGGCCATTATTCTTGGCTTTCTAGACCGGGGCCGCTATCTCACCGTCAGATAGCTCCGCAATTCTAATCACGTAGGCTGAGTGGACCTCGAACCAGCCCTCAGGTCTAGGTAAAAATATCTGGCCTGGCCGGGAATCGAACCCGGGGCCTCCGGGTAAGAGGCAGGCACGCTACCCCTACACCACGGGGCCGGCTCAAGCATCATACACTTTCCACTAACTGCCCTTCAGCTGAGTAACTGCTTATACCTACAACGGAAAAACTGGAACTGAGCAGGCAACTACTCACCGCAACATACTCTGCTTGTCCTGTGCTTAATTGTGTTCCCGTACTATCACTATTATTACAAGACATAGTGGTATATTATTATGTAGGTGCCCGCCCTATAGATAGGCCTACATATTTTTCTGAATCTACCAAGCGAATGGCTGCGTGGTGGTGATTATTGTTTTAAGAGGAAGTACAATTGGTTTACCATCCTCTGAATAACACTAATCAGAGAGGGATCCGACTCTTCGAAAAATGAAGGCATCTGCCAAAGAAAGACAGCTCCGAAGGGCGTGAAAATGAAAGACTCCCTAGGCCTCGAATTCTTTAATACCGACGGGGTCGAAAAAGAGCAAGAGTTGACCGAAAGATGTCGGGTAGGGTAAATGAAAGTGAGGAGCCAGGCACAAGTAAATGGAAGGAATGTCAGGACTCACCCCCGTGGTCGCCAACCCACGCTACCAAGTAAAGAGCATCTGGGGTGCCTTTTAATCGCCTCTTACGGCAGACAGGGGATACCGTGGGTGTTATTCTACCCACCCCACACACAGGGGGAGTACGATGTAAAGCAAATAATAATAATAATACTAATAATAATAATAATAATAATAATAATAATAATAATAATAATAATAATCTGATTCTAATTTTATCCTTTAAAGAACGCTATGCACCTGGTTCACCTGATTATTAATATTATTATGCAACATAGTCCTTGGCTGAATGGTCTGCGTACTGTGGTCCCAGGTCGATTACCGGTGGGGCCAATATTTGAACTGCGTATGGTTAATTCATCTGGATTGGGGACTAGATATTTGTGATCACCGTAATACACATCTGTTCATCTACAAATAACACATCGCATTGCCATAAACTATAGGAACACGCAATAGTAAATACATCGCTTCATATACAGTATGTTTGGCGACTGGAAGGGCACCCGTCCATAAGACTGGGCCATATTCACGTACGGTGCCAACCATAATAAAATGGAGAAATGATCGGGAAGAAGAACGTAACGTGGTCTATTCGTATATAATAACACAAGCGATTGTTGTTAGGTCCATCCTGTCAATATTTAATAGACCGGGGCCGCTATCTCACCGTCAGATACCTCCTCAATTCTAATCACGTAGGCTGAGTGAACCTCGAACCAGCCCTCAGGTCCAGGTAATAATCCCTGACCTGTAATTAAGTTTAAGTGATTCCTACCGGGCGAGTTAGCCGTGCGGCTAGGGCCGCGCAGCTGTGAGCTTGCATCCGGGAGATAGTTCGTTCGAACCCCACTGTCGGCAGCCCTGAAGATGGTTTTCCGTGGTTTAGCATTTTCACAGCAGACAAATGCTGGGGCTGTACCTTAATTAAGGCCACGGCTGCTTCCTTCCCACTCATAGCCCTTTCCTATCATCTCGTCGCCATAAGACCTATCTGTGTCGGTGCGACGTAAAGCAAATTGTAAAAAAAAGTGATTCCTAGAATATGATAAATTTTACTTGCCCTTGGCTGAGGATTCCTGTTGACATGTGTTGGTCCTGTTCAAAGACTACATCATTTCACCAGAGTTCGAAACTGGGACACTCGGATTGGGAGCCAAGTTTTCAGACCACTATACATTTGTGCCCGAAATTATTATTAAAATTCTTAATCACCCTGTCGTAGACCGTGCCATCATTCCACACGTGGGGAGCACGGATCTGGTCGCATGTAAATGGGGAAGGAACATATTTCACTTACTTAAAACCAAACCAAACCCCATGGCACCACAGCCCTTGAAGGGCCTTGGCCTACCAAGCGACCGCTGCTCAGCCCGAAGGCCTGCAGATTACGAGGTGTCGTGTGGTCAGCGCGACAAATCCTCTCAGCCGTTATTCTTGGCTTTCTAGACCGGGGCCGCCATCTCACCGTCAGATAGCTCCTCAATTCTAATCACGTAGGCTGAGTGAACCTCGAACCAGCCCTCAGTCCAGGTAATAATCCCTGACCTGGCCGGTAATCGAACCCGGGGGCCTCCTGGTAAGAGGCAGGCACGCTACCCCTACACCACGGGGCCGGCTTTCACTTACTTAGGTTTAGTAAAATTCTATATTTTCTCTGAATCATCAACTACAAAGTCTACTTGAACACACATGCATTAATCAGCGCTTATGAAATAATGATCAGAAATTTAAGGAGCCTTGTCATTACCAGAAAAGAATTCAAATTCGCACATTATATTTTCAGCTAAATGAGGTTTGCGCTATAAGTACTAGATTTTATTGAAAATGCACGTGATTCTTTTCCGGAATACCTTATATTAACAGAAAGCTCTATAATCTCTGAGATATTCCTTACAGTTAAATTACTTGTCTCAAAGGAAACATCCTCACCATGCTGCTTATATAAATAAAATGCGCTATCGTGCACAAATTCACCCAAATATCTTCAATATGTTTAAAATTATGATTAAAAGTCAGTGTAGAAATTAAGGTTTCTGAAATGAGTGACAAATAATGGCAGAGTGGGACGTAGCAAGTTACTCGTACATGCATGGGCATTTACAAACATTTCTTTTGAAGTAACTTAGTGGAGATAATATATTATCATCAAAATAAAGAGGATGGTGCGGTGGCAAACGCTTGAATAACTTCGCTATTTCTGTCGAAGAATGATGCCGAAATAAAGCCGTGTTCTTTATTTCGGCCTGTTTTTAACTGACCATCGAAAGAATGTAAGAGGAATGAATATGAATATTGAATTTTCACGACCGCATTGTAATCGAAACCGACTTTCAACCTATTAGGTCGTGTTACGTACATTCAGTACGTATTGAAGAGCTGTTAAGTACAGAACAAAAATGGCCAACCAGACACCAGTGGGATACGAACCCACAACCTCCCGATTTCGCGTCGGTTGTAAGAGGAAACTTACTTTTTAATTTATCCTCATATAATCACAGGAAGAGGAGAACATATCCGAATTCGAAAAAGTAAGATTTTGGCCAAAGAACAAGAAGGACCTTGGAATGTGTGCTATAAAGAAAAGACTGTTACAAGAAGATGAAATTTTTGGACCCATAAACCTGTACTCCCTACTTAACTTCACCTCTCCTTCAACACTCAGTTTGTGCGTGTTTGAGGATCTCTTTTCAGTATAATGGTTGGAGTAATGTGTGTTATTGCTAGCAATTTACTCGATACATAATATATTATCGTAGCCAGATCTGGTGTCAGTAATGGTTAGACTATCGAAGTTGATCGTGGCACGTAACGTCTACACATCAAGACCTAAAGTCAACATCTATTATTTAAATTTGACCTTTCCAAGTGGCATTTCTCATTAGTGGCTCAAATTACATCAGCTTCTCCTGATTTCCAATTCCGATCGTAACAAAATCAATGGACGCCTATCTTTCTTCTTGACGGATTAACATTCTAGTGGGTAATTTGATCTTCCGTGTTTGTTGAAACCGAGACAGATGCTTTGAGCCTGGAGAGTAACGATCAAAGAGCGTACAGAGACCACCCATTTCATTCCCACCCTGGGGATTGCCTCAACAGCTTGTCCACCTGGAGGCCGAACCGCCCACAAGTAACCCATGTACGTTTTTGATGGACAAGTTATTAGCCTACGGTAATGGTGATTTTGAATATTGTTTTAAGGGGAAATACAACGAGATAACTATTCTATCTTAATGCTTAACTGTCTAACTATTCAGCCTGGCTCTGGTTATTCTAATCTGTGAACTAATAGAAAGAGGTCCGAAACTTCCACTAATTGAGACATCGGCAGAAGGAAGGGAAGGAGCATATAATGTGTAAAAATGGAAGATTGTCTAGACCTGGCAAACTTAATTCCGTAGAGGATGGGAGAAACAAACACAAGTAAGGAAAACCTACCGGCACGAGGCTGCTGCATATTTGAATATGTTCAGACTGAACTCGGAATCGGACACACCAAATTTGGCTCAGCCTGACAATGCCTACAAGGATATGCCGGGCTGAGTGGCTCAGACAGTTGAGGCGCTGGCCTTCTGACCTCAATTTGGCAGGTTCGATCCTGGCTCAGTCTATTGGAATATGAAGGTGCTCAAATACGTCAGCCTCGTGTCGGTAGATTTACTGGCAAGTAAGAGATATCCTGCGGGACTAAATTCGGCATCTTGACGTCTCAAAAAACCGTCAAGAAGTGGTTAGTGTAACGTAAAAACGATAACATTATGATTCATTTCAAGGATATAGCTCCAAAGACACCTAACTTGTACAAATAGGGAGTAGGATCCCAGTTATTTAATTAGTACACTGGTAGTCTGTGTTATTGCATTGGCCGTGTGGGTGTTAGTTACCGTAATTGTTTGGTATGTTATCTTGTAACCTAAAGTATGGTACTACTCTGTAATTTACTAGGAAAAATGAATTAAATCCACACGTAAGACAAGACAAAATTCATTACCAGAGATAGACCTTGTAACTATTTAACTTTGACTTCCTCATCATCTAGAACAGAGGCGGAAAGTATTGTCTTTGTGGAACGTTGTGCCTCTTCTTCTCACACGAATCGACGGAAATTGTGAAGGAAATAAATGCGCCTACTTGAGTTATTAGCAAATTACCTCACAGTCAATGCCTGCTAAAGCTCTCTCCACCCCGTCCCACTCTGAATTGTCTTGTGAGGTGCATAGGCCTAGTAGAAATCTGATCAGTGTGAACTGAATGCGTCCATCGCTGACGTGCAGGTGCATCACACATATGGCAACGAATTCGTGCGGATTGGAAAAGGTGGCCATTACAAAGAATTGCAACATTACAATTCTCTCCTCGAGCCAAAAGGGCTATATAATGTGGCGTAGTTTTGAGTGGATGATTCACTACCGCCCTTTGTGGATCAGTGGTATAATGTCTACCTCCAGATCTTAAGATCGTAAGTTCAAACTTGGCAGAGATAGTTGTAATCTTGAAGAGCAGGAAAATGTCTATTCAGCACTCCATTTTTACGATGTTGGCATGTAAAAGATCTATGGTGCTTACCCAACATAATTAGCTAAAAACTTGGCCATAGATCGCCTTAGTGTGTTTATGTTTCTGTGTCGTCTGCTTGCTGTTTTTCATGACAGTTGTTATCGTGATCATAGCCAAGGGAGCTCCAGGTTTACTATGAATTCGAACCATAGGGGCGTGACTTTATATTTAAAAAATCCCACATACATTCGAACTGGAGCCAACTTTGTGAAATCTAATGCCTGCACCACTCGGTTATCAAGACCCGGGGTCACGGGTTCGATTCACGGTACTGCCAGAAATTTGAGATTGGCAGGAAGGCTTGTATGTGGTTAGATAGGTACATGCGGCTGATCTCAATTATTGGGGTGTATCTGAACAGAGCTCCACCACAAATTTATAGTCCGGCACCATGGCTAAATAATTAGCATGCTGACCTTTGGCCCAACAGGTCCTAGGTTCAAATCCCGTCTGGGTCGTGGATTATAAACTTCATTGGTTAATTCCTCGGGCTCAGGTATTCTCTCTCTCTCTTTGTGTGTGTGTGTGTGTGTGTGTGTGTGTGTGTGTGTGTGTGTGTGTGTGTGTGTGTGTGTGTGTGTGTGTGTGTGGTCTTCTACATTTGATTTCATCAAAGGTAGAGCCACATCCTCACAGACGCACAGCTCCCATATAAGCGTCGTGTCAATTATTATTATTATTATTATTATTATTATTATTATTATTATTATTATTATTATTATGTGTCTTTGCTGGTGGGACATAGTGTTTACAGTGCACTATGTATTCTGGCATGGGCTAGAGCAATTTTGTTACGTTCATTGATCTGTCTCAGCTTTATTCTTGGCTTTGACAAAAGAAAGTGACTGAGGTATGAGTGATTCTAGTAATGCTATTCCTTATGCAGCCAGTCCATGCTATAAATGATGTGAAAATGTTGCTCATAGGGTCGGTTGGTGCATGCATTTCAGTGGGCTTAGCAGACTGATATGGAATAGCAATTTCTGGCCTGGTGAGGAAAGCAACGGGAAACTACCTCACTCCTCATTTCCCTAGTACGTCTCTTCAGTGATGCCTAGGCCACCTATGACAACTGATGGCGGAGCTGTTATTATTATTATTATTATTATTATTATTATTATTATTATTATTATTATTATTATTATTATTATTATTATTATTATTATTATTATTATTATTATTATATAATTCGCTGGGGCCATCAAGGACCACGTTAAGTCTTGTTGCATTTGACACTGAACTTGGCCTTCCTTAGAGCCCAAATTTCCCTCATTCTTTGTGAGTGGGCCTGCTTACGCTCCTCTGTCCAAGGGGCACCGTGTCTTCTCTTCGGCTGCTCGTCTCGGTTTAGCCCGTTCGTCAATATTTTCTTGCGGAAGAGATCTCTGTTAAAGGCGTCTTCAGCTGAGATATGTAGCATTTGCAGGTCTTCTTTGGTATTTCTAAACCAGGGAATTGTGGTTTTGGGGTTTGAATAAAAAAAGTGAAAGATTTCCTTAGTTAACTTTCTTCCGTCCATTCTTTTCAGATGACCGTAAAATCGTGCCCGTCTTTTTCTGATTGTGTCGGTAATTTTCTCTATTTTGCTGTAGACTTCCTTGTTGGATCTTTTTTGATGGATTCCATTTCTGTACTTTGATCCCAAGATTCCTCTCACAATTTTGCGTTCTCTTTTCTCCAGTTCTTCAAGGAGTCCTTTGTTGACATTTAGAGACAGGGTTTCGGCTGCATATAGAACTACTGGCTTCAGAACTGTTTCATAGTGACGTATCTTGGTGTTTTGGGAAAGGCATTTTTTGTTGTAGATTGTGCGGGATGTTTGGTAGGCTATTTCCAGTTTGCGTACTCGCTCCTGAAGTGCTTCTTTGTCCAGTCCATTTTTCATGATGATCTCACCCAGGTATTTGAATTTGTCTACTCGGGTGATGTCCCCGTATTTTGTATATTATTATTATTATTATTATTATTATTATTATTATCATTATTATTATTATTATCATCATCATCTCAGTATCCAGCTACTATTGCCTGCTACTAGCATGTTATAAGATGGCACTTCTTGTCGTTAAATTGGTCGGTGTAGGACATTTCATACACCTTGTATATGATGATGGTTGTTTTTGTTGTTGCTGTAATGGACATCATATCAATGTTAGTGGCCTCACGCTTGTTGCGTAGCGCATGGTACAATATAACTGAGTAACGTATATAAGGTGTTTGCATATTTCCTTACCTTGGTAGAGCAATGACAAGCATGCACCGTATCCAGCAGCCAATACTGACCTTATGCTCCAAACACACTCATTTCACTGCTTTACCTTTCAGCATGCCGTTAGTAGTGCATGCTTCACCGAGCGAACATCAAGAGTTATTGCCTCTTCCTCTTGTTACATGCCGCCTTTGTTGCTCTACACTCGCGTAACTTTCATCTCAAGGTAAATCATTGCTAGTCCCGTCCTAGACATACACAGTACCTGGTATAAACAACGCAGGTAATATCTGGAAGTTCCTGATCTTATATGTAGGCCTACAGTCCATATCAATACAATTTCTTCTTCTTCTTCTTCTTCTCCTTTTTCTTCCTCTTCTTCTTCTTCCTCTTCTTTATCTGTTTACCCTCCAGGGTCAGTTTTTCCCTCGGACTCAGCGAGGGATCCCACCTCTACCGCCTCAAGGGCAGTGTCCTGGAGCGTCCTGAGGTCGGGGATACAACTGGGGAGGAGGACCAGTACCTCGCCCAGGCTGTCTCACCTGCTATGCTGAACAGGGGCCTTGTGGAGGGATGGGAAGATTGGAAGGGATAGACAAGGAAGAGGGAAGGCAGCGGCCGTGGCCTTAAGTTAGGTACCATCCTGGCATTTGCCTGGAGGAGAAGTGGGAAACCATGCAAAACCACTTCCGGGATGGCTAAGGTGGGAATCGAACCCACCTCTACTCAGTTGACCTCCCGAGGCTGAGTGGAGCCCGTTCCGGCCCTCATACCACTTTTCAAATTTCGTGGCAGAGCCGGGAATCGAACCGGTGCCTCCGGGGGTGGCAGCTAATCACACTAACCACTACACCACAGAGACGGACCAATACAATTTCACCATCGCAATATTTGGATAACAATAGTCAATAATTCATAAATCCTAGGAGATATATTTGGAAGGCTGAAATTCTACCTTGCAGCTACAAGATACAGGTTATTTTATTCCTTAGTGATGAAGTGTCAGCATCCTAATCTCAGATTCTCAGTTTCAAATCTGGCAGAGGTAGTTGGAATAAAGTGGGTGGAATAAAGTACATTCAACGCGTCGTATCGTACGAATTCATCTTTAAAACATATCTGATGATACATTCAGTGTTGAACCAACGGAATTAATCACATGGTACGCGTCGTTTAGCTGTAGCTTGTGTCTGCGTGATTGTGGGTTCGATCCCCACCGTCGGTAGCCCAGAGAATGATTGTTTACGGTTTCTCACGTTGAAATCAGCAGAATACTGGGGCAGTACCGTACCAAGGGCACAGCTACTTCCTTTCTAGTTCTAACCTTTTAAAATCCCATCGTCGCCGGAAAATATTAGTGCAACATTCTACACATTGCCAAAGAAAGGGTGATTATTCATCCCGTTATTCAGTCCTCATCTCTAAACAGAACTTTACATTTTTACAGGAATACTAGATATGAAAGAAATGTCACCCTTAAGGGCCATTTTCATTTGTCGTGGTTTAATGATGATAATAATTATAATTTGACGTTAAACTAATATTAAAAAAAATGTTCAGGCTTATTTGCCATCTTGATATGGAAAAACGAATTTGACATGCAAGTAGCCTTAATGCCATTAAAAAAAGCTTCCAAGGGCTTTCATGGTCTGTTCGGAGATACTTTGCTCAAAATCTATAGGGATTAAGGATACTTAAAAGAAAACATTATTATATTAATAATATTATCTTCGAATGTTAGCCTGCCAGCTACTTGAAATGGTTTATATTAACTGTCCAATAGTCTACTTGCCATCGACTTGAATGAATCAAAGAAAAGGACTTCCTTTGGGACTAGCGCCGAGCTGCACTCTAGCTACCGATCATTCGTTGGACTATATTTGGATGTAGCCTCAACACTGGAAATAGCTTCTCGTTTATCTTGCGCTTCCATGGAAGTTCGTTCACCGCTACAGAAATATTACCTGACGACTTCAAACACTGGCCACATTTGTCAAAGAACTCACATCTAAGATTTGAACAGATAAGGTACTTAATACCTCTAAATTCTACAGTCACTTAGTTCTGACATAAACCGTTTATTTTTCTGAAGTAGGCTATCATTGAAGCATTTGTCAAAAACACTAACATATTTTATAACTATGCTATCAAAATGAAGAAATTTGTAACAAATATATTGCGAACTACGGAAAGGATGTACAATACCAAACAGTGGAAATAGAGCCCTGAATTTTCAACTGCATGTATTTACCTCAATGACGACAGTAATTATATATATATACGGCCATTAGAGACCACGTTAAGTAACAGTTACATGTTTCCGGAAGCCTTCTTCACAGCCCAAAACTTTAGCATCCTTTCTCTGGCAGCCTGTCTTCTCACTTCCGTCCACCCACAGTTAAGTTTTGGTTCATGGAATCCCTGGAATTTGTCGATCAACGTAACTTTGTTCGGTTTCAGATGTTTTCTGAATTTAGTCCCACCTGTTTGAGATCCTTTCTCACCTCCCTGAACCATTTGTCCGACACTTTAGGTCTGCTGTCTAGTATTGTGAAAATCCTTTTTGTTAGTCTCTTCTCATCCATTCTAAATAAATGCTCATAGAATTTAAGTCTCCGTTTTCTCATGGACTCAGTTAGCCTTTCATTGGCACGGTAAAGTTCTTCCCTTCCTCGCAACCTATACTGTCCATCCACAATCTTTGGACCCATTATTTTGCGAAGGATCTTTCTTTCGAATTTCTCAGCTTCTCTCAGTCCCGCTTTCCCTGTTATTTGGAGGCATTCACTAGCATACAGACATTCCGTTTTAATCACTGTATTGTAGTGCCTTAGTTTAGCTCGTCAGGAGATGGTTTTCTTCTTGAATATAGGATATGTCCTACGAAAAGCCGCAGCCATCTTCCCCCATCTGGTGTTGTTTGCTCCTCTTTCATTAGTTTTCAATTGCACTATTTCACCCAAGTACTTAAAGCTATCAACTCTTTCTATTTTACCGTGTTGTGTCTTTAGGTCGCTCCGACCCAGATAGGTCTTACGGTGAAGATGGAACAGGAAAAGGTTAGGAGTGGTAAGGAAGCGGCAGCCCCAGCACTTGCATGGTGTGAAAACGGGAAACCACGGAAAACAGTCTTCAGGCCCGCCGTCAGTGGGGTTCGAACCCACTATCTCCCGAACAGCAGATACTGGCCGAGCGACTGCAGCTACCGAGCTCGGAAATAATAATAATAATAATAATAATAAATAATAATAATAATAACAATAATAATAATAATCATCATCAACATCATCTTTCTTTCTTTCTTTCGTTCTTTCTTTCTTTCTTTTTTCTTTCTTTCTTCATTTATTCGAATCAGAAGTACAATAGAATAATACTACATTTAAAAGAAACAAACTATATACACAAATATATACTGAAACCGTACAGTGTCCTGTACAGCTCATGGGAATGATATGGGCTTTTATACTCCATTAAAATTACTCCTAAAGGTCGCGTCATTGGTAGCAGTATGGGCGAAGGGGATCGAGCGGCGTCATGCCAGAACGGAACCCGCGAAAAGAACGCCTGCGAACAAAGGGAGGACAGGGCAAAAGCCAAGCCCCCGCGGAAATACGCTCTCAACTTGCAGAGAGAGATAGAAGGGGACGCGATGCTGGAGTAGTCAGATACGCCCCGAGGTGTGGTCTAGCTTCCCAGAGTTCCAAACGAACATAAGGAACTTCCGGTTTTTTATGCACGTGTCACGGGTGCCAACATCGGACTTTGGCGCGTAAACAATGGAATGATATTTTAATCCAGACATAGGAAAATTATGTGAGACACACCATTGAATAGAGCGGAATTTTCTGCGTTCCCCAGACTAAAAATATGTAATAACTTATGCAGGGGAAGAAATGAGGTCACCAGCTGTCAAGATGTAACATATCGCTAACACATGTGGATACAGCGGCGTCACCCAAGCCAAGAGTCGCGCTCAAAGTTAACTCCACCTCCCAAGGGACGCTAATGAATTAATCAAAGGCGGGAAGCAAATTACATAAAAACTGCTGATCGTAGGTCCAGCACGCCTGGCTCAAATGAAAGAGGAGACAGAGGGCTACAAGATGCAATATTTAGATATCGTCAATTCTTGGTACGAAAGGAGCTCTTGTTCTTAATGAACCGTGAACGTTGACGCTCCCAAGCTTCCGGCGGGCAAGATAATATAGGCCGAGCAGGCCAGTGCAGAGACAGTTGTTCTTTCACGGGTCGTGAGACGGACACCGTGTCCCGCGGTGCTCCAGTTACAGTCAGAAACCCCTGACCGCGTACAAAGAAGTGTTATTGTGTCCAAAAGCCTTTGTGAAGTGAACGGGAGGCCAAACGAGCCTAGGTATTGTTTCTGTGCTGCGTGTCAAACTAGTAAAAACCGCGAGCATAATTTACCAACAAGTAGCAGAATACGGCTGAGAAACTGCCGGTTTAATGAGTCAGTGAAATTCATAATTAGGTATCACCCAAAGTGTTACTTTGAATCAGGGGCTCGAGTCTCGTGAGCCACCCGATTCTTACTGTGAACGCGCCCGCCGTGGTTTGAAAGACCGTCTTATTCGTGGGTGTAAACTCTGAAATAGAGGACGTGTGACGAGTGTAAAGTGTACCCACTTGGATTACTGTAAGATTTCAGCTGTGACGAGTCCCCCAGGATGTCGGACTTGTATGGACCAGGGATGAAGGATTGCACGCCCGCCATCTACCGAGTGGTCATGGAGTACTAAGAACTTCACCATGGGTCTCCCGTGGAAGGATAAACAACGGCCACCAAACAGATGAGTGATGTCCAAATTTAATTTCTAAGCATGACATAACCCGGGGATAGGATTAGCGTTCTTTTGTAAATATCAAATGTTGTACGTTAATGCATGTCCTATATGGAATTTTTATTGATTTTTATAATGTTGAAGTAAAATTCAAGGGAGCTAAATTCCCGGACGACTCATATTTCTTTCTTAATGATTAGCTTATCGTGAGGGTTATATTTTTAGTAAAATGTAGAATGTCCTAGCAAATGTGGGAACAAGGTTAGGAGAATATTTGAGTTTCCCGTAGGGGAGGTTGGAAAAATGGTGTTGGCAAGCAGGGAAACATGTCGAAATATTGGTAGTCACTGTCCCACGAGGTTGTCAAATATGCCAGGGAAACTCATGGGTCAGTCAGACAATGCATGCCTAGCTTACAGATATAATCAGTGCATGGACTGCAAGAAAGAAGAAGATCCCGACCGGGAGAGGTACATATTGTGTGATTTAGATAAGTGTGAGGAACCATGTGCAAGTCTCCCGTGATTTTTGATTAATTGGCCATAATGGTTTGGAGTGTTTTTTTTATCTATAGCCGGGGCGAGACCCAGGGGCAGGAGCCCTTAATCTTTCGTCAGAAGGTTTAAATATAAGTGTATTTATGTGGTATGAACGAGGAGCCATGAGAGCCATAGGCCCAAGGGAAGAAGATACGCGATATGAGACGTAGTGAGAAGGCCGAATAGGAATTTACGATGAGATGATTGAGAAGTGATCGTGCCCCAGTCTCAGTGATAATAATGAGAGAGAATAAAAAGAGTATTTTATGGGAATTCCACGATAATATAAATAAGCAAATGAAATGGGCCAAGGATGTGTCCCCGAGACGAGAGGGTGAACGTTTGAGGGAGAGAAGAATCTGAATGGCCGTGCGAAGTGAATGGCCGGCCTTCCTGTTTTTGTGAATGTCTAGCTCTCGCCTTCGTGACAAAAGGGTCCCGTATCCCATTGTGTTAGGGCTTGGAGCCCGGGTCTGCCCGCGTTCTTTTGTTTGGGTTAAATGGCTTAGCTAAGAATACTTGTATAATGATAATATCACGGTAACTTCTTTTAAAGGTATTTAATAAATGAGTAGGGATCCCCCCCGATATCCGGCGAGATGAGATTGTAGCTATTCTAGGGATCTACAGAAACCCACAGTACCTCTCGGTCGGGAGTCTGCCAGTTCGACTCCGGATTATGGTGGCGCCCTTGGGCGAGCTGCTCCAAGCTTGCGCTTTGGGCCGGAGACAGTGATAACCATGCTGTTTCTTTTCTAGGAATGGTTCTCCTGTGTGCATGAATTGTATATATCCATATATTTTGTGTATGTTTCGTAATTATGTGCACATATTTTTGAGTTCAAACAGAACCTATGTGCACGTTGTGTGGTCTTGGTGATAGATGAGTAGTCCGGGGTTTAGCAAAAAAATGGTATTTGTGTTTGTTTGTGCATTATGCAAATGTGTCTTTTAATATGATATTATGTAGTGTAGGCCCCGGTTATGTTCGTGCTTAGAACAGCTAGTAATATTTGTGTATAGGGACATCAGATCATCTCACGGTGTGATCGACAGAATAATGTACAAAATTTCATGAACGGTATGAATTAATGAGGACAAATGAACGATAGCAAGTCGCAAAACCTCAATCATGCCGTTATGCAGGCGACGCCCATGGGCGACTCGTATTTTTAAAGTGATTATTATTTTCTTTTCCTCCCATATGTGGAGAGTCATTGTATAGAGAGCTGTATCAACTTCTTTAAATTGTCATGTTTTGAATAAATTCATATTCGTAACCCCTATTTTATGATTCTTGTCATTTGTAGCAGTGTTAAGCAGTATCCAATAGGCATTTGAACCCAGAGATCCTACTTTCATATTATAGACATAAGACTCCATCTTAAGTATTTGTTGTTTTTGTTTTTCTTTGAACGTACCCCTTCCCCAAGTGCTCAGGCTGCCGGGCCGGCACAGAAAGTAGGAAGGGGAGCGGTTCGAAGCTCGTTAAGCAATTCGACCCGCTCTTCAATCAAATCTCATCCGTGGGTGTTTACCCCGTTACGTGGAGGCATTCTTATGCGTGGGTCATCCATTCGAAGCCCGGTAGGGTGTATACTTGGCGCCCTTAGTGGCCGGGCATTGTTTATAGTGTACGCTGGAGCATTTTGAGTAATAGATAGGCCGCCCACAGGGAGGATAGTGTGCTATGATGGAGTCAAATTGCCAGGTTCGTGCCACAATCTGATTACATTTGGTATCGAACGGGTTGGCAATTATTTGGAATGGAGTACCCGCCACGTAACCGAACGGATGGAGACGTTAAGCACATGTCCGAAGTGCTAAGATTCATAATTATAAATTGGATACTGCAAGGGTTGTTCTGATTGTGTGATACTCAGCAGGACTGTCATGGTCATCGTACGGGTGTGCGTAAGTCACAACTCGTGATGATAACTCACACAAGATCAGCCATGAAAGGGAGCGACGTGAATAAGGAATAGGATAGGAAAATGACAAGATCAGAAAAATCATGTGTCCAGTTTAAGTGGAAATCCGCATGAGTGTCGCTCATAAAATTAAAATGGATACCCGGGACAGACTATGAAGCTGTCATTTCTTTGGGAGACAACGTTATGGTTCTCTCAGTGTGAGGTTAAAACGGCCGGCAAAATTCTTCAAATTTCGCCAGTTACGGGTATCGGCCAAAGATTGTGCGCAGGAAGTAACAACATTTGGCAGATATAAAGGTGTTTTTCGAGAGGGCTGTAGACGCCGCGGATAGAGCAGGGTACCTCAACCCAGGCTCTAATTTTTGCGCAGTGACGGATGCGATGTTGCCAGTTTGAGACGGGTAATTGTCTGCTAACGTCATCTTACCAATCTCAAGGTGATAACATTCATTTGTGACTGGGTATGCCATGTTTCCGGCATACGTAAAACCGAGCCCACGGTAGGCCGCGCGCGAGATTGGAAAACTTATTCCAGGTTAAGGGCTAACGTAGAATCAGCATTATTATTGTTATTATTATTGTCAAATAATATGACGAAATTTCCTATACAATGAATAGTGACGTTAATATGGTAGGGGGCGTGACACAAGCCGTTTGTAGGCCCAGTTTGGATTGATTTGTTGGAATTTCGAGTAAAGTTAGGTCACGCTGAAATTTATATTTTAAAAAAAATATATATTTTTTTTGAATGCATCTATGCTTTCTGTCGATCACCGGTGGTCAATTTTCTGCCCACGGGAGATCCGCTTTCTCCAAGATAGAATCTAATATGGACGTGGAGGTCATTAGGGAAATGATGTGCCAATTATTGGCAGAACAAAAGGAACATTTCGAAGAACAATTAGGCAAGCAGGCAGCAGGCTTTAAGGCGCAGTTTGACACGCAGGCAGAGCTTTGCCGGGCTCAGGCGGCTACGAATAAGGCTTCGTTAGACGAGCTCGCAGAGGATATGAGACTAGGTCGTGAACGTAGCGACGAGAACGCCGCGAGGCTGGAGGCAAAGATGACCGAGGCGTTAGAAGGGAAGTTGGAGGACATCATCCAGCAATTAAAGCAAGTGGAGATTAGGGTGACGAATAGGATCGACGTGACGGACACTAGGGTGAGCGCGTGCGAGGAAGAGATGGAGAAGGTGAGCACCCGCGTAGAGGATGTTGCAAGAGACATGCAGGAGGCCAGGGAGGAAGTCCGAGAACTAAGGACGCAGACGACGGAGGCCCTCGACAAGGTGGCGAAGGAGGTCAGTGACCGCCTGACCCAAGTGCAGGATATTGCGACCGCTAAGCTCAAGGAAGTCCAGACTCAGGCCCATGGAGAAGTGATGGAGCTTCGGAAGGAAGTGACCGAAGAGATGGAAGCGGAACAAGAAGAAGTCCGAGGGAAAATCCAAGGCCTGAACCGACAGGTGGAAGAGTGGGGCAACAAGACTCACAAGGCTGCCGTCCAAGTAGAAGTCCACACGGAGCTTATTAAGGAGATCCGGGAGGAGGTCGAGTTGTTAAAGTTCCAAGAGGCGAGAGGTGAGATCGTGATGCGATCGATCCTCAAGAAGCAGGATAGCGTTGACAGAGTGAGTCCGCCCAGTAGTATTGGTCACGAGGCCAACGTTGACATTTCGCAGGGAAATGAAAATGCACAAGTGCATAATGCACCTCGGGGACAATCGACCCCGCAAGAGAGTGGAGCAATTCCGGTATATAATCTCCTCCGGATGACGAATGACGAGCCGAAGAAATTCGGGTCAAACACTCATCTTACCCCGAAAGGTTTCCTTGCTGAGGTAGACCAATACTTCATTGATCATCGAGTCCCAGCGGACCGAAAACTGAGAGTAGTCGAACGGTACCTAACGGATCAGCCTTTGGTCTGGTACCGGGCGTTCAAATATTGTTTCGATGGGTATGAGGAGTTCCGGCGGCGCTTCCTCGAGAAGTATTGGGTGATCGAGACGCAACAGAATTTGAGGCTAGAATTGTATTCGCGAAGGTATTCGGGTGCAGGGCAGACCCGTTTCTGCGAGTACTTCGTGGGCCAGTTGTTGAAGTTCAAAGAACTGGATAGTCCTCCCACAGAGCTAGAGTTGATTTCCGCCATCGGGAAACAGCTCCCACCGGAAGTACAGAAGGTGCTCATAGCGGCGAATGTCCGAAATGCGGTCGATGCTGAACAAATATTGAGGCAGCTCGATCAAACGAGTGGAATGCAGGCGCGACATCGCCATAGCGAGGCAGTCCATGTTGTCGACTTAGCTCAAGATGAAAGCCCACCGAAAAGGAAGAACCAGGGGACTAGTACGAATGAAGTTCGGGAGATGTATCCCTCGAGAATTAGGAGTGATTGGGGTCCCCAGACATGGAATGGACCGAAACGGGAATACCAGGAGGGCTGGAACACCCGCGAACCAGGACCCCGTGAGAGGATGAATCAGGGGCCAAGGCTTCGGTATCGCCAGTATGGACAGCGGAGGAGGCCGTACCAGAATTGGGGACCGAGCGGACAACGGTCGACAGGGCAACGACCAGGAAGAAGGGAAGAGTACATCCGAGATCGCAGGAATGAATCGCGACAGTATGTGGAACAACTGCGAAACACGCCGCCCGGTATTGACAAGTGGCAGAGACCCATACAGGGTATGGCCGCCGCGGGAATGTGCGAAGGGGCAGAAAGCCTGCAACTGCAAGCCCACAAGAAGGAAGGACGTGGAAGAGAGTTGAACCCCCATGCTCCGGAGTATGCCAGAAGCTCCGGAGCGCAAAAAAAAATTTCGCCTAACTAGTGAGGAGATAGCCTGCGGTTCGGGGAGCAACCATTCTTTCGATTCACAGAGGACGTCAGTTACCATAGCTGCGTGGGTGATCCAACCCGAGGATTTGATCGAAGACGCACACCGACAGAATAAGAGGATTATCAGGGAATTACCAGTGGTGTACATCAGAGCTAATGGATTGCGCGTGCGCTCTCTTGTAGACACGGGAGCCAGCGTAAGCGTCGTATCTAGAACGCTCATACGGGAAATCCAATCGAAGGAGCAGATCCCATTATTACCTGTCTCTAACATGAAGGTACGAGGAATCATCCCAGATCGCACCACAGTGTGCAAGGCTCAGGTTTATTTAGATTTGCAGATCGGAGAGGCCATTACTTCACACCCATTTATCATCCTCGAGAAGATGGAATACAACATTATAGTAGGTGCCGACTTCTGGAGGGACTATAAGGCAGTTATCGACATGCACCGAAATGAGATCAGGCTAGAGATCAACATGCATTCCGAAGGGATGAAACTAAACGAAATTGGAGACTGCGTAGTCGATGAGAGGATTTGGACTACTCAAGTGACCTACGACGAGGAAGTCCGTCCTGATCAGATCCTGGATGGGAAACATCAGGAAGAAGAGATAATAATCGGACTCGAGAGAATGGTTGCAAACTTGGAACAGGAAGAGGAAGAACCGACATTTGAGGAGGCAGTGCTATCAAAAATTAATAAAGCAATGATAGGTGAAGAGGGAAGAGCTAGACTGAAAGAAATCTTGGAACGCCACCGCGATGCATTTGGGTCACAACCGGGAAAAATTTCGAATTTCAAATACAATTTTGTCGTCACAAGTTGGGAACCTTTTCGATGGAATCCGTACCCGATTCCCGAGAAACATTATGCCAAGGTACGACCTATCATCAAGGATATGGAAGAAAACCAGTTAATTTCCAAATCTCCGACGCCATTTTTAAACCCTTTAGTCATCGTGGAGAAGACGAACGGTTCGCTGAGGGTGTGCCTAGACGCACGTGCCATTAACGAGCGATTGGTACCAGAGTACGATAGGGCACCAAACATTAAGGATATCTTGAAGAAGTTTAGTCACAAAAATTATTTTTCTGGTGTCGACTTGAGATCGTCCTACCACCACATTGAGTTGTCAGGGGAATCCAAGGTACTGACGGGATTCATGTTTGACGGAGAGACGTACGTCTACAAACGTTTGCCGTTCGGCGTCAAGAACGCAGGATCGGCCTTGATAAGGGCACTTGATAGGAATTTGAGCGAGCAGGTGAAGAACTTTACGGTGCGTTATGTAGACGACATTTTGATTGCGAGCGAGACTCTGGAGGAGCATTTGGAACACTTGAACCTGTTGTTAGCAGAATTGAATAAAAACAACTTCAAAATCAATTTGGATAAGTCAAACTTTTGCCAGAAAAGCATTTTGTTCCTGGGACACGTCATAGATTCGGAGGGTGTTACTCCGAACCCCGTTAAGATTCAAGCTATTCAAAATTTCCCCAAGCCAACACGAGTCAAACACATCAGGCAGTTTTTGGGAATCTGCGGGTTTTTCGCCGATCACTGCCCTAGTTACACTGAGGCGGTAGCTCCTCTCCAGGACCTCCTGAAGAAGAATAATAGATGGAAATGGGATTCAAACTGTGACGAAGCTTTCCAAAGGACAAAGGAATTACTTGCCAACAGCATCAAGCTTGGGTATCCCGACTTTTCGAGCAAATTCGTAGTCCAAACCGATGCATCCATGATAGGTGTAGGGGCGGTATTGTACTAGGAGACGCCGGATCAGGAAAAACGCAGAAACTACATCGCTTTCATGAGTCGTAGACTTCGGGCTCATGAGTGCCAATATACCGTCACGGAATTAGAGATGTTGGCAATTGTTACAGCCCTCAGTCACTGGAGGAAGTATATATACGGATTCCCGGTCGTGCTGCGGACAGACCATAAAGCTTTGACCTTCGCTTTGAAGTCGACGATGGCATCCGAGAGAGTAAACCGCTGGACGTTATTCATCCAACAATTCGACTTAGAGATCGAACATTGCGCAGGAAAGGACAACGTGATTGCCGACGCATTAAGCCGAAACCCCGAACCGGAAGCCCAAGTTATTCATCACATAGAGTTGAGCGGGGGTGACCGTGAGACGTTGGATAGGCTACAACGCATCGGAGAAAAGCAAGAGAATTGGCCCGCAACCAGACGATTGATCGATTTCTTCCGAAAGAGGATACCAGCAGGAACGCCTGAATACCAGGAGAGTGAGAGGCAGGCACCAAAATATAACTATTTCAACGGGATCCTTCACCAGTTCATAGATGAAGATCATACGAAGTACCGTATTGCTGTTCCGCCCGTGCTGCAAGTGGAACTGATTTGGCTCTCACATCATTCCATCGGTCATGCGGGAATCGATAAAGTTACCTCGACACTACAGGAGACCTTTGTCTGGCCGAGAATGAGGCGGATGATTAGGACCGTGTTGACAACATGTGATACTTGTCAACGAATCAAACCAAATACCTATCTCCTGCGGCAACCACCTAAGCCGTTGTCGCCAGAGAAGCCACGAGAGCTATTTGCGATAGACTTTTACGGGCCCTTACCCAAGGCAATTAGAGGGTTACAATTCATTTTGGTCTGCGTAGATGTTTTCTCGAAGTATGTGATGCTGTGCCCAGTACAGAAGGCAAATTCCAGGTCGGTACTGACACAGATCCGAAATAAGATCATTCCGTCTATGGGAAAGCCAGATAAAATATTGAGTGACCATGGGTCTCAGTTCACGTCCGCCATGTTCAAACGCGAGATCGAGCAACTCCAAATCCAGCATATCTTCAGTTCTATTAGGCATCCTGAGTCCAATCCATCAGAAAGGATCATGCGCGAAATAGCAAAATTCTGCAGAGTTTATTGCGCCAGACAGCATTGGCGATGGGTTGATGTTCTTCCAATCATCATGGAGTGCATCAACGGGACGATTCATGAATCTACGGGGCAGATCCCGATAGCGGTACATTTTGATCAGAAACCAGAGAGACCGTGGCACCGCGTGCTACAGTGCCCAGAAGATCCCAGGCCTTCGGCTGAACTTCGTGTGAGGATAGCTTTGGACCATCTCAAAGCCCAGGCAGAGAAGAGGCTCAGGCGTCATCGAAACCGGAGATTTCATCGGCCACTTCGTGTGGGAGAACTAGCTTTAGTCAAACGACCAGCCATGTCCGACCCTCCGAGGAAGTACTGCCACAAGTTTGCAGAACTTTACATCGGGCCGTATAGGATAATCCAGAACCTAGAGAATAATGCCTACAAAGTACAGTCAATGGATGGGAGAACAGAGGCCACTTACAATGCTGCAAATCTCAAACTGTACCACGCCCCAGGACAACACCCTGAAGAAGGTCCGGAGGAAGAAGAACCAGGAGAAGCCGAGGATGACGAGGACAACCCGGATCCAATGGAAGAAATGGAAGCCGATGAAGAAGATGATGCCGTGAATCACATTGTTTTGGAAGAAGGGAGCGAGTCCGAGGCATCAGCCTGTGAAGATTGTCCAGAATGTTCTGAGAGGACCGGTCTTAGGAACGCTTTAATTAATCTATGCTACCAGATACAACTGGAGAACACAGAGTTGACCGAGAAGGTCCACAAGTTACGCGACCATCACCAGTGACTATTTTCCGAGACAGTTTAAAGGGAAAGAAAAATCCCGAGTTCGTGATTTTTCTTTGATGAAGCACGAGGAGAATGAAACCGTACAGTGTCCTGTACAGCTCATGGGAATGATATGGGCTTTTATACTCCATTAAAATTACTCCTAAAGGTCGCGTCATTGGTAGCAGTATGGGCGAAGGGGATCGAGCGGCGTCATGCCAGAACGGAACCCGCGAAAAGAACGCCTGCGAACAAAGGGAGGACAGGGCAAAAGCCAAGCCCCCGCGGAAATACGCTCTCAACTTGCAGAGAGAGATAGAAGGGGACGCGATGCTGGAGTAGTCAGATACGCCCCGAGGTGTGGTCTAGCTTCCCAGAGTTCCAAACGAACATAAGGAACTTCCGGTTTTTTATGCACGTGTCACGGGTGCCAACATCGGTCTTTGGCGCGTAAACAATGGAATGATATTTTAATCCAGACATAGGAATATTATGTGAGACACACCATTGAATAGAGCGGAATTTTCTGCGTTCCCCAGACTAAAAATATGTAATAACTTATGCAGGGGAAGAAATGAGGTCACCAGCTGTCAAGATGTAACATATCGCTAACACATGTGGATACAGCGGCGTCACCCAAGCCAAGAGTCGCGCTCAAAGTTAACTCCACCTCCCGAGGGACGCTAATGAATTAATCAAAGGCGGGAAGCAAATTACATAAAAACTGCTGATCGTAGGTCCAGCACGCCTGGCTCAAATGAAAGAGGAGACAGAGGGCTACAAGATGCAATATTTAGATATCGTCAATTCTTGGTACGAAAGGAGCTCTTGTTCTTAATGAACCGTGAACGTTGACGCCCCCAAGCTTCCGGCGGGCAAGATAATATAGGCCGAGCAGGCCAGTGCAGAGACAGTTGTTCTTTCACGGGTCGTGAGACGGACACCGTGTCCCGCGGTGCTCCAGTTACAGTCAGAAACCCCTGACCGCGTACAAAGAAGTGTTATTGTGTCCAAAAGCCTTTGTGAAGTGAACGGGAGGCCAAACGAGCCTAGGTATTGTTTCTGTGCTGCGTGTCAAACTAGTAAAAACCGCGAGCATAATTTACCAACAAGTAGCAGAATACGGCTGAGAAACTGCCGGTTTAATGAGTCAGTGAAATTCATAATTAGGTATCACCCAAAGTGTTACTTTGAATCAGGGGCTCGAGTCTCGTGAGCCACCCGATTCTTACTGTGAACGCGCCCGCCGTGGTTTGAAAGACCGTCTTATTCGTGGGTGTAAACTCTGAAATAGAATACGTGTGACGAGTGTAAAGTGTACCCACTTGGATTACTGTAAGATTTCAGCTGTGACGAGTCCCCCAGGATGTCGGACTTGTATGGACCAGGGATGAAGGATTGCACGCCCGCCATCTACCGAGTGGTCATGGAGTACTAAGAACTTCACCATGGGTCTCCCGTGGAAGGATAAACAACGGCCACCAAACAGATAAGTGATGTCCAAATTTAATTTCTAAGCATGACATAACCCGGGGATAGGATTAGCGTTCTTTTGTAAATATCAAATGTTGTAAGTTAATGCATGTCCTATATGGAATTTTTATTGATTTTTATAATGTTGAAGTAAAATTCAAGGGAGCTAAATTCCCGGACGACTCATATTTCTTTCTTAATGATTAGCTTATCGTGAGGGTTATATTTTTAGTAAAATGTAGAATGTCCTAGCAAATGTGGGAACAAGGTTAGGAGAATATTTGAGTTTCCCGTAGGGGAGGTTGGAAAAATGGTGTTGGCAAGCAGGGAAACATGTCGAAATATTGGTAGTCACTGTCCCACGAGGTTGTCAAATATGCCAGGGAAACTCATGGGTCAGTCAGACAATGCATGCCTAGCTTACAGATATAATCAGTGCATGGACTGCAAGAAAGAAGAAGATCCCGACCGGGAGAGGTACATATTGTGTGATTTAGATAAGTGTGAGGAACCATGTGCAAGTCTCCCGTGATTTTTGATTAATTGGCCATAATGGTTTGGAGTGTTTTTTTTTATCTATAGCCGGGGCGAGACCCAGGGGCAGGAGCCCTTAATCTTTGGTCAGAAGGTTTAAATATAAGTGTATTTATGTGGTATGAACGAGGAGCCATGAGAGCCATAGGCCCAAGGGAAGAAGATACGCGATATGAGACGTAGTGAGAAGGCCGAATAGGAATTTACGATGAGATGATTGAGAAGTGATCGTGCCCCAGTCTCAGTGATAATAATGAGAGAGAATAAAAAGAGTATTTTATGGGAATTCCACGATAATATAAATAAGCAAATGAAATGGGCCAAGGATGTGTCCCCGAGACGAGAGGGTGAACGTTTGAGGGAGAGAAGAATCTGAATGGCCGGCCTTCCTGTTTTTGTGAATGTCTAGCTCTCGCCCTCGTGACAAAAGGGTCCCGTATCCCATTGTGTTAGGGCTTGGAGCCCGGGTCTGCCCGCGTTCTTTTGTTTGGGTTAAATGGCTTAGCTAAGAATACTTGTATAATGATAATATCACGGTAACTTCTTTTAAAGGTATTTAATAAATGAGTAGGGATCCCCCCCGATATCCGGCGAGATGAGATTGTAGCTATTCTAGGGATCTACAGAAACCCACAGTACCTCTCGGTCGGGAGTCTGCCAGTTCGACTCCGGATTATGGTGGCGCCCTTGGGCGAGCTGCTCCAAGCTTGCGCTTTGGGCCGGAGACAGTGATAACCATGCTGTTTCTTTTCTAGGAATGGTTCTCCTGTGTGCATGAATTGTATATATCCATATATTTTGTGTATGTTTCGTAATTATGTGCACATATTTTTGAGTTCAAACAGAACCTATGTGCACGTTGTGTGGTCTTGGTGATAGATGAGTAGTCCGGGGTTTAGCAAAAAAATGGTATTTGTGTTTGTTTGTGCATTATGCAAATGTGTCTATTAATATGATATTATGTAGTGTAGGCCCCGGTTATGTTCGTGCTTAGAACAGCTAGTAATATTTGTGTATAGGGACATCAGATCATCTCACGGTGTGATCGACAGAATAATGTACAAAATTTCATGAACGGTATGAATTAATGAGGACAAATGAACGATAGCAAGTCGCAAAACCTCAATCATGCCGTTATGCAGGCGACGCCCATGGGCGACTCGTATTTTTAAAGTGATTATTATTTTCTTTTCCTCCCATATGTGGAGAGTCATTGTATAGAGAGCTGTATCAACTTCTTTAAATTGTCATGTTTTGAATAAATTCATATTCGTAACCCCTATTTTATGATTCTTGTCATTTGTAGCAGTGTTAAGCAGTATCCAATAGGCATTTGAACCCAGAGATCCTACTTTCATATTATAGACATAAGACTCCATCTTAAGTATT
This sequence comes from Anabrus simplex, assembly GCF_040414725.1. Classification (NCBI taxonomy): domain Eukaryota; kingdom Metazoa; phylum Arthropoda; class Insecta; order Orthoptera; family Tettigoniidae; genus Anabrus; species Anabrus simplex. The sequence continues at coordinate 1,507,512,246 of NC_090265.1, read as the reverse complement.
TGTTGTTTTTGTTTTTCTTTGAACGTACCACTTCCCCAAGTGCTCAGGCTGCCGGGCCGGCACAGAAAGTAGGAAGGGGAGCGGTTCGAAGCTCGTTAAGCAATTCGACCCGCTCTTCAATCAAATCTCATCCGTGGGTGTTTACCCCGTTACGTGGAGGCATTCTTATGCGTGGGTCATCCATTCGAAGCCCGGTAGGGTGTAATACAAGTAAAAGGTCTACAACAATATATGTCATACAGATTCGGCCCAAAATTTGGCCACTTCAAGGGCATTTGGATTAGCCAGCACCAAGTCTTCCATTGTGCAGTTTGATGGACACAAGGGACAACATAGCAGGTGATCAGTTGTCTGAAGTTCACCACAGTCACAAAAGGCCGTATCGATGGGGAAGTTCCATTTCTGTAGAGTCGCTCTGGTTCTACCCACTCCTGATCTAAGTCTGTTTAAGGACCTCCATGTCAACCAGTCCTCGGTTGGACCGGGAGGCAACGCCTCCCGTGGTTCCATCCATTTCAAAAGGCCAGGGGTCTTTTGTTTCCATTTGGTAATCCTGGCTTTGTCCGATGATCCATCCAGGTGTTCTGAAGATGTTAAAAATGCTTTCCTGGACTTCAATCTTCGTTGGGCAGGTTGGTATCCAAAGAGTGGATGTGAAGACATTAAATTTGTTTTAAGCCCTTCGTTACTAGCAGCAACCTCTCTCCTAACGTCACAAGGAGCAATACCGGCAAGGTAATGGATTTTCTCGAGAGGAGTTGCCTTCAGGGCACCAGTAATTATTCTACAGCTTTCATTGAGTGCCACATCAATCTGTTTTGCGTGGGCAGATTTGTACCACGCTGGACAGGCATATTCACCGGCGGAGTAACATAAGGCTAGTGCAGTAGTTCTAACAGTTTGTGGGTGTGTGCCCCAAGTAGATCCAACAAGTTTTCTAAGTAGTGTGTTCCTGGAAGAGACCTTTTGTTTTACATCCATACAGTGCACCTTGAAGGTTAGACTGCGATCGAGAGTGACGCCCAAGTAGAGGACCCGCGCTGCTCCACAGCATTCCTTATAAATAGGTCAGATAACTCGTCTTGATATGCCTGTCGTAGTCATATTCTTTTGTCTGCTGTTTTCAATGATTTTATGAACATTTTGCTTATGGTTTGCCGCAGTTCGTGCTCAGAATTCATTCATTCTGACGTCTTCATGCCATGGTAAAAATCTATCCATATAATCGCTTTTTTATCCTGCAGTTCTTGACGTACAGCTGGGTAATGTGTCGTAGAAGGCAATGGTATCTTTAATTATAGTTCTTCTACATAGAGCGGTTGTCTTATGAGCTCATAGGTTAGTCTCGAAAGAACGTTTCTTGCCAGGCAGAGAATTTTTTTAATATACCTGGCCTTCACTCTTCCCAGTATAGCTAAGTTATTCTTCGATAGTTGTTCCCAGAAAATGTCTAAAAAAAGGGCAGGTCACGATGTCCGCATCACCGATTTTGTTCAAACTTTGTAGGTTGGTAGTACTACATCACAAAAGCACACTTGCAAAGTAGTAGCGCGCAACATTTTCGAAAAAAGAGTTATTTTGAAAATATGGAAAAATTTAAGAGTCGTTTAGATGCCAGGTGCCATCAAGCGAGGCACTGTGGCGTGGTGGTCGTGTGGTTAAGGTTCTCCATTTCAGTTACGAAGATGGCGAGTTCGAGTCACGCTGCTACCCGATTTTCACCCCCTTTCCCCCCCCCCCCTTTTTTCATCTAAAAATGGATTTTCTTCTATTACTGCCAAAATAGATTTAAACATTTTCTTTCGGTCCGCCTCTGTGGTGTAGTGGTTAGCGTGATTAGCTGCCACCCTCGGAGGCCCGGGTTCGATTCCCGGCTCTGCCACGAAATTTGAAAAGTGGTACGAGGGCTGGAACGTAGTCCACTCAGCCTCGGGAGGTCAACTGAGTAGAGGTGGGTTCGATTCCCTCCTCAGCCATCCTGGAAGTGGTTTTCCGTGGTTTCCCACTTCTCCTCCAGGCGAATGCCGGGATGGTACCTAACTTAAGGCCACGGCCGCTTCCTTCCCTCTACCTTGCCTATCCCTTCCAATCTTCCCATCCCTCCACAAGGCCCCTGTTCAGCATAGCAGGTGAGGCCGCCGGGACTAGGTACTGGTCATACTCCCCAGTTGTATCCCCGACCAAGAGTATGAAGCTCCAGGACACTGCCCTTGAGGCGGTAGAGGTGGGATCCCTCGCTAAGTTCGAGGGGAAAAAACCGAACCTGGAGGGTAAACAGATGATGATGATGATGACATTTTCTTTCGTAGTAATTCGGCCTCTTCTTTAATCTCTACAGGGTCGTCGGGATCCAGTAAGCGATTTATATAAAGAAGGTGCTCGACGTAAACCACGGCCCTTTTCAACTGTTTATTTATTGATTGCTCTCCCGGGAACTCGTTTGCACTTTGCGTAGCTTCACATTCAAAAACACTTTCATTCGAACATAATTCAACATGCGAGATCTCAATGCCGATCGAAATTATCATGAGCACGTCTGGTTACATCGCACACAACCGTTATACGACACAACGCGGTCAGACAGTGACTAGTCATTCGCAACACCGAGCTCGATAGCTGCAGTCGCTTAAGTACGGCCAGTATCCAGTATTCGGGAGATAGTGGGTTCAAACCCTACTGTCGGCAGCCCTGGAGATGGTTTTCCGTGGTTTCTCATTTTCACACCAGGCAAATGATTGGGCTGTACCTTAATTGAGGCCACGGCCGCTTCCTCCCCATTCCTAGACCTTTCCTATCCCATCGTCGCCATAAGACATACCTGTGTTGGTGCTACGTAACGCAAATAGCAAGAAAAGGGGATCAGGAAATGTCAGAAAAATAGTTGAGACGAGCGTGACTCGAGCTCGCCATCTTCATAACTGAAGTGGAGAACCTCAACCACTCGACCATCGCACCACAGTCTCGTTTGATGCTACCTGGCATGCTAAAGCTCTCGTAACATTTCTCGACATTTTCAAAATCGCATTATTATTTATTTTTTTCGGAAATTTTTGAGAGATCCGCGCTGATCGTCCTGAACGATTTATAACTCCCAAGGCATTCGCCTTTGATCTTCTTAGCGCTAACTTTTATGGCACGTCATTGTTCATTCGGCGCTCATGGTGCAAGTTAAAGGTTTGTTTTGAACATTTTGTGAACGTCGATGAAGTCAATTCTGTGAAGTGTAACACATATATTCCATAGAAGATTGATCTCTCCACCGCCCGAACACTCATTTGCTGTCGCCCTCCTATACACATAGTGCGTCATTAGCAGCTAATATCGTTTCCTGTCTCAATTGTTACTACAGCACTTTCAAATGCCCCTTACTAGACATCGTACCTGCGACCTCGCACTCTGAGGGTTCCTTGTGAGTGTACGCGACAGAGCGCACAATGCACGAAGTCCGCGCGGGGAGAGATTGCGCCATAGTGCTAAATTTACCATTGTTACATTTAGCTGGAGCCTGGAATTACCAAGCGATGTAGGGGTATCTTACATGTCGTAGTCTACCACAAACAGCCTGAGAGATACAAGGTGATTATCATAATGCCAAATTTTCGTGCATATGTGTCTGCGCAGTGAGACGATGTCATGTCAAAAGCTGGAGAATCATAGGGCTTTCGTTTGGTGCTTGCTGTTGAGTTCCAAATTTAACAATTTATTTCAAACGCTGTAATATTGATTCGTCCACAATAAATATTCTTGAGTTTGTTAAGAGGCTCTCTGCACATTTCACATCATCACTTGTATGGTTTCATTGAAAAAAATAATGAAGCACTTTCTCCTCGGAGTAGCTGTCTTCTGATTTCTTGTTTTTATTAAGTAAAATTCACTGCATGTTTGTTTGTCTTTAATTATTGGGATGTACCTCATGGTAAAGGGCAGCTGTCACTTCACAATTCTCTCTCTCTCCGCAAGCCTTTATTTATTTGCATATCTGGTCATCACAAATTGTCCGCGAGCAACATTTCTCAATAAAAAGTTGTTCACTTCATCCACATTTACATTATTTTTTGTCCCCTACTTTTGAAATTTCGGCTGCACTCTATATTGTAAAATATGTGGTATACCTGTCACCTTTCAAGTAAATCAACAACCACCACTACTTAACAAAAACTAATGCGTAACTCATAGAATGCTGACGAGAAGACACGGCCGCTGACACATCGTATAATCTGCAGAGGAGGCTTATGAAACAAATGTTCTTTTCGCCGGGAAGTCCTGATATTCATCCCGTGCATTTTTGTCTCATAAATCTTGCCTGGAATGTTTCTTGGTTCAAAGGAAAATATAATTCATTCTAAAAGCTTCTTTGGAAACCGGCCACATTGTGAAATAAATAAACCATCAAGAGAAATTCAGATTCCCTTCAGCGCTGCCCAGACTTCTGAAGAGAGCATTTAACTCACTCACATCGCTTGCCTGTCTGTCTGTAAACACGTAATTTTATTTCACATGAACGAACACACGCTGTGTGTGGTCAAGGTTCTGTGTAAATTTTGAGGGGATTGCAGAGGTATTAAATAAGCATAACGAAAACATACTCTCTTGGTATCATTTCACCAAGAACGTGAATATACACAGTGTGAAGCGAAATTCGTGCACTCGGGCGTCGCAGCGCGATTCCTCACATGCCAGCAATAAAAAAAATTGTCTCTCACATAAGTTCTCCTGGGAGTATATCCGGGAGAAAAAGGTCGTTAAAGAGTGGCAATCTGGCAACACTGTAACCACATGTAGGGTAACTACCTCTGTCAGCACGTACTAGTCGTGCTGTACAGATGGTGCAGTGGATAGAGCTTTGGGTTAGCATGCAGGAGGTCGAGGCGTACTTTTTTATTTGGTAATTTCCATCGGACATTACATACTCTAATACGTACAGTAAGACACCGAGTCCATTTTTTTTTGCTAGGGGCTTTACGTCGCACCGACACAGAAGGGTCTTATGGCGACGATGGGATAGGAAAGGCCTAGGAGTTGGAAGGAAGCGGCCGTGGCCTTAATTAAGGTACAGCCCCAGCATTTGCCTGGTGTGAAAATGGTAAACCACGGAAAACCATCTTCAGGGCTGCCGATAGTGGGATTCGAACCTACTATCTCCCGGATGCAAGCTCACAGCCGCGCGCCTCTACGCGCACGGCCAACTAGCCCGGTAACACCGTGTCTTAGGTCGCATGTATCCTACATTTACCAAATTCAGTAACACGTTGTAACGCATCTAGTAGATGAAGTGGTACGAATAAATTCACGCCCACTACGTGGAAAGGGCGTCTTCCAAAGCTGACAAATGAAAACTAACGTTCGTACATATCTAGATTCGTAGTATGTAAGTGCAAATGGTTTCTAGAGGACCCGCTACAATCGCGTTGACGATTAAGATGCCAGATACCATACCACCTGGACTACATGTACGAAATAAAAAACATACGCCTCAAATCAGGATCGACCCCCTCGACCTCCTGCATACTAACCCAAAAATTTATCCACTGCACCAACTGTACAGCACGGCTAATGAATGCTGACAGAGGTAGTTACCCTACATGTAGTTACAGTGTTGCCAGATTGGCACTCTTCAACGTCCTTTTTCTCCCGAATATACTCGCAGGACGAACTTTTGTGAGAGACATTTTTTTATTGCTGGCATGTGAGGAGTCATGCTGCGACGCCCGAGTGCGCGAATTTCGCTTCATCCTGTATATATGAAAAGGACATATTGGGGCCTAACGTCTTTATGCAGGGCGTCTCAGTGAAAGCGTGTAAAAGCTAAATGTGGTTTCCCATTTTCACACCAGGCAAATGCTGGGGCTGTACCTTAATTAAGGCCACGGCCGCTTCCTTCCAACTCCTAAGCCTCTCCTATCCCATCGTCGCCATAAGACCTATCTGTATCGGTGCGACGTAAAGCCCCTAGCAACAACAAAAGCTAAATAAGATTTAGGGGATCTTCTCTGGACTTTTTGGGATAAAGAACCTGAGGTCTGAGAAGTAGCTAAGGAGATATGAGCTTAAACATGTCTGTCTCTTACTGTTTACCGGATTATCTACAGTTATTTAATTTCATTTTTCATGCACTTATTTATTTGTATTTAGTTCTTAGATTACTTATAGTTATTTAATTTTTCATGCATTCTTTTATATTTTTTATATTATTTACAGGCATTTGAACTGCAGCTAATTTACATTTAATACTTTTACATTTATTACTGTGCAGTAACATAATAAACGTAATAAATATATATAACTAGCAAGATACCCGTGCTTCGCTACGGTATTATACTGAAATTTATAATTGAATGCTTATTGTTTTATATATAATCCGCCGAAATTCACGATCTAACTCGTTTTCTGAGAGAATCCGCCAAAATTCGCGATCTGACTCGTTTCTTAATAGATTACGGCAAGTTTCCTCCCATTTTTTAATCCATCTTTCCAGCAATCGATTTCGTACTTCCCGGGCTACGTCCAGGTATTCCACCAGGTCAGTTGGGTCCCTAAATCTTTGCCATCTTTTTCTATAAGCATTTTTAATATGGATCAAATCCTTCAGGAGATCCGGCGTGGTGTCGTCTTGGGTGCCTTGGCGGTACTGAATCCGCGGCCGGACTGCAGTTTTAGTCATTGCCGGTCCAGGACCCGTTTCCAGCGCGGTCCGCACATTTGACGACGGTCCAGAACATTATTATTATTATTATTATTATTATTATTATTATTATTATTATTATTATTATTATTATTATTATTATTATTATTATTATAGATGTTCTGGACCCCACAGCAAGATGAAAGACCGCTACTTGGCGGTGAACTACATCTGCTGCCATTGTCATTGTTGAGAATGTGACCAGCACCATTGTCGCGCGTAGGCAAGTGTGCGGGATTTCTGGCGATACGAATGACATACTTCCGTGCATTATTGACATTATTATAGAGGTGAACAATTGGACGGTCAATCTCAATCCTATCGTTTACTTCAAATGTGTTTAAATGTTTATTTATATGTCAGGAGAATCTACTGTAATCTAAGAACGTTCTCCGAAGGAAAAGATGGCTCTTGAAAACGAACCCAGGAAAGATCAAAAATGATCGGTTTATGATCAGAATAAGTACATCGAAAATCTACAGCCTGTTTCCAGTCATTCGACAAGGTCAGGAATGGAATGAATAAAGCCCCCAACTAGCGGCGACAATAGGAATTGTGCTGGTTGCCGAAGCCAGTCGCACTCCTTTGGGGCAAATGAAATGATATTGGACAGTGTTGCTGGAATGAATAATGGCAGGGAAAACCGGAGTATCCGGAGAAAAACCTGTCCCGCCTCCGTTTTGTCCAGCACGAATGTCATATGGAGTGACCGGGATTTGAACCACGGAGAGGCCGGCGCGCTGCCGCCTGAGCAACGGAGGCTCCTTATAAGTACATTATGAACAGTAAAATCAAATGGTCTCAACTCCTTTTACACCCCACCGCCATTAAGTTTATTTCACACACCCCCACCCCCCACCCCCAAAAATTACAAGAATGCGTGTTTCTTTACGTTTAAAGGCGATTCCAACCACCAATGTTCACGTCTATTACCTTCAGTTTTGCGATATAAGTATCCCCATAAAAATAATTAACTTCTTTTTCACTTCCTTTCACACTCCTCCTCCCCCCCCCCCCCCCCCGTTTAAGTGAATTTTCCGGCAAAAAAATACTTATTTCTTTAATAGTAAATGATTTTCCAAATACCAATTATCACGATTCTAACTTCTTCAGTTTTTGATTTATGTGTCCTTATGAAAGGAATTCAACTCCTTTTCACTCCCGCCCCCCAAGATGATTCACCCCCCGCCCTCCCCCAAACGCGTTTTTCTTTGTTTTTAAAGGAGATCCAAATACCAATTGTCACGTCTGTAACAAGTTTAGTTTTATTAGATGTAAGTATTCTCATACAATTAAGTCAATTAATTTTTCAATTCATTCACCTTCCTCCCCCCCCCCCCCCGGTTCATTGGATTTTCTGAGAATACATGTTTCATTAATAAATCAGATTCCAAATATCAAATTTAACGTCTGTAACATCTTCATTTTTGAGATATCATTAGCCTAATTAAAATAATTCAACACCACCCAAGTGGTATTTCCGAAAACTAAAAGTACACGTTTCTTTATTTTTAACTGAGATTAAAAAGACCATTTTTCACTTCTCTAACATGTTAAGTTTTCTGAGATATACTGTAGTAATTCTCATTTTAGTTCCCTTTAAGTGGAGTATCCAAAAACAAATCACCTATGTTTCTTTACATTTACAGGAGATTATAAATACCACTTTTCACTTCTGTAACATTTTACGTTTCTCAGATATTCTGTAGATATAGTTTTCAAAAAATTCACCCCAATTTGTCACTCCTGTTTAACCGCCATTGGATTTTACAAAAACAAAAAATAAGTGTTTCTTTATTTTTAAAGGAGATCCCATTAGAAGTTTTCAGTTCTGTAATATCTTCAGTTTCTGAGATATATATGTATCCTCATTAAAGGCATTCAACTCATTATTCACCCTTTTACACCCCTCCTATTGGGATTTGCAGAAAACAAAAAAAAATACTTGTTCCTGTATTTTTAAAGTAGATTCTAAATATCAATCTTTACATGGGCAAACTTTTAAAGTTTTGAGATATAGATACACCCATATTAAAAATCCAGCCACTTTTCACCCCCCAACATTTGGATTTTCCAAAAGCAAATATATATAGTTTCTTTATTCTTAAAGGAGATCCAAAATACCAATTTTCAGGTCTGTAATATCTTCAGGTTCTGAAATATAAGTAGCCTCATTAAAGGCTTTCAACCCATTTTTCACCCTTTTCTACCCTTCCTACTGGGATTTTCCGAAAAAAAATACGTGTTTCTTTCATTTTAAAGGAGATTCTAAATACCAATTTTTACATCTATAAACTTTAAAAGTTTTGAGATATAGATACACTCATTTTAAAAATTCACCCCCCCCCATTAATTTGATTTTCAAAAAACAAAAAAGTACATGTTTCTTTATTTTTAAAGGAGATTCCAAACACCAATTTTCAGGTCTGTAATATCTTCAGTTTCTGAGATAAGTATCCTCATTATAGGCATTCAGCCACTTTTTCGCCCCTTTTCACCCCTCCTATTAGGATTTTCCGAAAACAAAAAATACGGGTTTCTTTATTAATGAAGATTCTAAATACCAATTTTTACATCTGTAAGCTTTCAAAGTTTTGAGATAGAGATACACTCATTTTAAAAATTCACCCCCTTTTCACCCTCCCATTAATTGGATTTTCCAAAAACAAAAAGATAGGTGTTTCTTTAAATTAAAAGAGGTCAAAAGTGCCAATTTTCAGGTCTGTAATATCTTCAGTTTCTGAGATATAAGTACTGGTATCCTGATTTAAGCAATTCAACCCCTTTTTTCACCCGTTTTCACCCCTCCTATTGGGATTTTCTGAAAACCAAAAAATACGTGTTTCCTTATTTTTAAAGAAGATTCTAAATACCAATTTTTACACCTGTAAACTTTTATTTTGAGATACAGATACACTCATTTTATAATTTCACCCCCCTTTTCACCCCTTTAGCGACGGAATATCCAAAAATTCTCTCTTAGCGAGCACCTACATCTTAATGTGAATGTATCCCCAACATTTCATTTTTTTTAATGTCCAGTAATTTTGGCTCGGCGATGATGAATCAGTCAGTCAGTCAGTCAGTCTGTCAGGACAAGTTATTTTATATATATGGAGAGTAGCTGTAAATAATCCGGAACGCAGTATTAGTGATAGGCATGTTTAAGCTCATATCTTCTTTTTTAGGCTAGGGCCACACGTGACAGTAAATACAGTTGCAGCAAGCAGCGAAAACTGTACCGCGGGCATTGCTGCCGCAGGATGCCTTTCGGCGGCTGCAAATGCAGTTGTAGCACAGTTGGTGCAGAGCAAGAATCCTCATTCCCCCTCTGGGTGGAGGACGCAGACGAAGAATACACCCACGGTATCCCCTGCCTGTCATAAGAGGCCACGAAAAGGGGCGACCAAGGGATGATCAAATTAGAATCATGAGACTACTTGTAATTAGTACCACCACGCGGGGAACACCATGGGTCGCTTTCACTTGCGCGTAGTGCCACTATGTTAGGTACCAAATAGGTTTGTGATTAGTAGCAATAGAGTGCATTGCCGGCTTCTATGAAAGACCCCATGGTTCTGCCTTGCCTATGCTTAGTACCCACTATGTGAGGAACACCACGGGATAGTGCGGGTCCCTGTGGACAGTACACTTACGTGAGGAACGCCATAGGTTTGCGTTGTCTGTAAATAGCGCCGCAGTGTGCGAAACACCATAGGTCTGTGTTACATGTACGAATTTCATTACATGTGAGTAGTACCATAATGTGTGGAATACCGCGAGTCTACGCTATTTTGATTAGTACCATGGTTCTATTTTCCTAGCGATAAGTACCATTATGAGGGGCTGATGACGTGAATTTTGGACCCGTTTCGACTACAAGCATCATCGTTTCAGTATTGTGCTTTAGACGCAGTCCCTTGGTCAGTAATACTGATATTTAACGCTAGTTTCTGGGAATGTGGGGCATTGCGGGTAGGATCCACTGATTGTTTTAACTTCATATCCATCCATTCATTCTTCGTCCTCACGTTTTCGAAACTGGTCAGTAGAGGATTCTGGATTTTTAAATTGTCATAACATTTTGTAGCATTAGGGGCCGATGACCTAGATATTAGGCCCCTTTAAACAACAAGCATCATCATCAGGATCCTCATCTGTTGTTCCCGAAGATCTAGTTCAGTTGTGAATCTTGCAATTGTACGACTGAGGCGGCGTTGACAAAAAAAGAAAGTGGTTGATTCATCTTACTATCAGTGAAAGGTCAACTTTTTTTTTGTTAGGGGCTTTACGTCGCACCGACACAGATAGGTCTTATGGCAACGATGGGATAGGAAAGGCCTAGGAGTTGGAAGGAAGCGGCCGTGGCCTTAATTAAGGTACAGCCCCAGCATTTGCCTGGTGTGAAAATGGGAAACCACGGAAAACCATCTTCAGGGCTGCCGATAGTGGGATTCGAACCTACTATCTCCCGGATGCAAGCTCACAGCCCCGCGCCTCTACGCGCACGGCCAACTCGCCCGGTGAAAGGTCAACTAAGGGTAAATTTGTCCTTATTCATGAGAACCTGAAGCTTTTCCCAGACAAAGTTTTTTAATAATACCGAATGTCACTGAAATCTTTTCACGATCTATGGTCAGTTATGAGTGGCGAAATGTCGTCGTCGTTGCTCTTCATTCTAATGATATACAAACTTGTACTGCGAAATAAACATGTAACTTTCCTCGTCAGGAAGTGAGGGGCCCATTTTCAGTTATTGCGGAGGGAGGGGGGGGGGGGCGAGTATCTTAGCGCCGTTACTGTGCGTATTGTACAAACATGGGTACTTCTCCACTTCTAGAATGACATGTTCACTGTCCACATACTCCATATTTCGTAAATGTACTAGTGTTATATACACTTGCTACAAAAAGTTTTGGCACACCCTATGTTTCCCCAAAATATGTGTATACAGGAAGCGTGAAAGAAAATAAGATGTATAGCCGTTAATATAATGTACAACCAAACTGCAATGCACTGCCATCATAATAATAACACAAAAGAAGTATATAGTTACACACGGACATCCACTTTAACACTGCAAAATAAGTATTGGCACAGTAGCCTATACTACTAAACACTGTAGGTGTTCGTGCGTACGTTTCAGTATCGTGTATGCTAGCCATTAGCACGGATGACGGCCTCCAGACGTTTCGGCACCAAATTCCTCGTCGTTTCAGGTGCAACTGCCGACCATACACCTTGTAGAACACTCGTCAGTTCTTCTTTACCAGGCGGGTGGTGCTTGGCCTTTTCTCTTCCAAGATGATCTCACAAATCCCCGTTGGGATTCAAATCGGAGCTCTGTGGTGGAGTAAGAAGTCGTATGGGGGCATTTTACAGTAACCACTCTCGAGTTTTTAACGCATTGTGTTTGGGGTCGTTATCCTGTTGGAGTCCGACTCGTTGGATGAACGGTCAGCGTACTGGCCTTCGGTTCAAAGGGTCCCGGGTTCGATTCCCGGCCGGGTCGGGGATTTTAACCTTAATTGGTTAATTCCAATGGCCCGGGGGCTGGGTGTATGTGTTGTCTTCATCATCATTTCATCCTCATCACGACGCGCAGGACGTCAAATAGAAAGACCTGCACCTGGCGAGCCGAACCCATTCTGGGATATCCCGGCACTAAAAGCCATACGACATTTCATTTCATTTCATCCTGTTGGAAATGGAAGACCCCATCCAGGCCTAGCATGTGTACACTGTTGGATAAATTATCCCGCAACACACCAATCTATATGTACTGATCCATATGTCCTTCAATAAAGGCCAGCTTTCCAACTCCCGAGGATACCATGCACCTTCAAACCATCACATGTCCACACCATGCTTTACTGTTGGCGCTGTGTGTTGTTGGTGTAATTCGGTGTTAGCTTTTCGCCACACTTTATTTCGTCCGTCAGAACCAAACAGGTTGAACTTCGACTAGTCTGATAATATGGCAGTGCCCCAGAATTCCAGCGATTTTCCACAATATTCCTTGGCAAACGCAAGCCATTTCTTCCTAATTACCTCCGAGATATATGGTTCCTTTCGTGGGGAACTGCCATGTATATCGGCGCTATGCAAGACATTCCGTACTGTCTGTGCACTTACCCTCTTGTTAGATGATGTAGCGACGTCCGCAGCTAACGAGGCAGCACTTCTTCTCGAATCTTTTTGGACTAAAGTACGATGAGCCGTCTCTCTCGTTGTGTGAGTATTCGTGGGCGACCTGATCTGGCTTTGTTTTCTGTAGATCCATGCTCTTAGTTGTGTATAACATATCGCACAGTGGAGAAGCTGATAGTAAGCATTCTACCGATCTCTCTGTAACTTCTGCCTTGTGAGTGCAGTAACACAATGTTCTCTCGAACGGCGGATGATTGTTCTCCTTTCTTTGGTCCCATGTTAACAGCACTGAGCTCTACCACATCTACCGTCAGACTGACTGGTAAACAAGTCTTTAGTGACGGTACAGACACATTACATTGTGTTCCATGCTGTTTACACCACGGAAGGGTACGAGGGCTTTACTGTGCCAATAATTATTTGGCGATTCTAATACTGTATTTTCCTTTCGAAATCGCTCCTTGCTCGTATCTGTGCGTAATCTACCGCATCTCTGTCTACGTATATATCTTGCATGTTACATTGTAGTTCAATGCGCCCGGTAGTACAACAACATACAATACTTTTTGTAGCAAGTTTGCGTAATGAACGAAAATGAAATAAGCAGTAAATTCCGTCTCGTGTGGCCACTTTCCAACAGCTTATGCAGTGAAAGAAATGGGCTCTGGCCTATCCCTTCAACAGCAAGACCTTGAACTGCATCCGGCGAACTGCATTTACTGGTAATAATAATTTCGTGTGGCTATTTCTAGCCGAGTGCAGCCCTTGTAAGGCAGACCCTCCGATGAGGGTGGGCGGCATCTGCCATGTGTAGGTAACTGCGTGTTATTGTGGTGGAGGATAGTGTTATGTGTGGTGTGTGAGTTGCAGGAATGTTGGGGACAGCACAAACACCCAGCCCCCGGGCCATTGGAATTAACCAATTAAGGTTAAAATCCCCGACCCGGCCGGGAATCGAACCCGGGACCCTCTGAACCGAAGGCCAGTACGCTGACCATTCAGCCAACGAGTCGGACATTTACTGGTAAGTGTGGCCCATCACATTGCAACACATGGTGCGCATTTTTTCTCCGGTATTTGCTGCTGACTTCGAATCGCAATAACTGCTCGTGTGGCCGTAGCCTAGGGAAGAGTTTACCTGTCAGGTTGTGGTGGCGATTTCAAACACAGGTTAGTGGTGAGAGAGAAAAGAGGAAGTATACACAAAATGCGTTTAAACAGGTGCAGCTCAACATGTGATCGAAGAGCAATACGCCTTATGATCAAGCACAAATGTTGATGCATATTTATTGTCACATTTTTGTGATGAAGAGGAAAGAAATGGTGTTGCTCGACTCCTTGGCTGTGTGTTCTGCGTATTGGTCGCCGGTTCACATGGCTCCGGCTTCGACTCCTGGCCGGGCCATGGATTTTAACCATGTTTTTAAATTCCTTCAGCTCAGGGGCTGGGTGTTTGCGTCTTAATACACATCTTCATTTGCATAAAAATCACTTTACAAACCACGACAAAAACACACACTGTAGTGAATACATTCCTCCGCACATGGTTGGCGTCAGGAAAGGTATCCAGCCAACAAATGGGCTTTAGGGCTTAATTAATATTAATGCCGAACCTACAGTACGTAGTTGGGAAAGGCCAGAAGAAGAAGAAGAAGAAAAGAAATGGTGTTACAATAGCATACCATAAACCAATAGAAAGTGCTGTCAAAAAGTTGAATCTAAGCAATGTAGTAATATACAACATTCGAAAAGAAGGCAACGAGATGATCGGCAACCTTGGCAAGATTAAAGCCTTTACCTAAAAGTAGGATAGTGGTGAATTTGACCAGAGTCAGAGTACGGTACCCACCATGAAATACTTCGTGTGTAAGCTGTAAAATTTCTGCAAGCAGGATATGAACTTCTAAGGAACGTAGTGTTTCGATCTGCAAAATACAAAGACAACATAATTATATCATGCGAAGAAATGAATCGATATTATGGCTGAACGGGCAAGATAACTTACACCGAATTGTGGATGGTGATAATAATCTATACGGGATTGTTTTGTTGGTTTTCATTTGTGTAGTCAATAACATTTCAAATTATTAGTTCAATGTAGGAAATGTTAGATTAGGAAACGAAGTCTTAAAGGAAGTAGATGAATACTGTTACTTGGGTAGTAAAATAACCAACGATGGCAGAAGTAAGGAGGACATAAAATGCAGACTAGCACAAGCAAGGAAGAGCTTTCTTAAGAAAAGAAATTTGCTCATTTCAAACATTGATATCGGAATTAGAAAGATGTTTTTGAAGACTTTTGTGTGGAGCGTGGCATTGTATGGAAGTGAAACATGGACGATAACTAGCTCAGAAAAAAAGAGAATAGAAGCTTTTGAAATGTGGTGTTACAGAAGAATGCTGAAGGTGAGATGGATAGATCGAATCACGAATGAAGAGATACTGAATCGAATTGGTGAGAGGAGATCGATTTGGCTAAATTTGACGAGAAGAAGAGATAGAATGATTGGACACATCTTAAGACACCCAGGACTTGTTCAGTTGGTTTTTGAAGGAAGTGTAGGTGGCAAGAATGGTAGGGGTAGACCAAGGTATGAATATGACAAACAGATTAGAGCAGATGTAGGATGCAATAGTTACGTAGAAATGAAAAGGTTAGCACAGGATAGGGTGGCATGGAGAGCTGCATCAAACCAGTCTATGGACTGATGACTCAAACAACAACAACAGTTCAATGTTGATTTGTACTTATTGTACTGGTATAAGATAGTTTTAATAAAAAGATACACAAGCAGAAGAAGTGTAACAAAATGAGAATGATACACTGGAGCCCGCTGATGGGTTCTGTAGACCCGCCAGAACATGGGGAACCAGTTGTCATTTCCACCTGAGAGTACCGTAGTATTTGGTTTCCATAACACAAGCCCGCGACGGTGTTGCCACTCGCCCTTGACCAGCTAATATCAACACGTTGTGATCATATGTACCTACCACAGCTTCTTGGTGGAAACACTCAACATATGGGCCACTTTTGAAAGAGAATAGTTCCGAATATACATTTTCTTTCAAAGGAATGAATGCACGCTCACTGCTGATTTTGCCTAATTAAACACTGCTGTGCTGGTGGATAAAACTTGTACAGTTCCGTTTCAGAAACAAAGTTGGTATCAATGTTTCCATTCGTAATGATTACAAGTGAAGACGAACGAAATCGATTTACCAGCCCCATAATACTATTTAAGAATGTGACAACTAACTGTCGATATCTTTACTTGGTCTGGAGATATTTAGGTGGAAATTGATTTATTTTATGTTTCTTTTTTTCTTTTCTTTTTAACTGGTTGTTTAACGTCGCTCTAACAGCGACGCAAGGATGGGAAAGGGCTAGGACTGGCCTTAGTTGAGGTACAGAACCAGCATTTTCCTGGTGTTAAAATGGGAACCTACGCAAAACCATCTTCAGGGCTGCCGACGGTGGTATTCGCACCCACCGTCTCCCGAATGCAAGCTCACAGCTACGGTCAACTCGCTTGATTGAAAGTTATTATTTACGCACCTTGTGTACAGCACACAGCTGGGTTGATTAGCTCAGGCAGTGGAGCGCTATCTTCCTGTTCATGTTGGCAGGTTCGATTCCAGCTCAGTCCGGTGCTATCTGAAGGCACTCAGATACGCCAGCCTCCTGTCGGTAGATACACAGGCACTTGAAAGAACTCTTGCGGAACAAAATTCGGGCATCTTGGCATCTCCAATAACCGTAAGAGCAGTTAATAATGATGCATGGCCTCCGGAGAGGCCTGGTGCAGGTTTTCGAGTTAATTTCCATTAGGGACCTTCACTTCTGTGAGGATGGAACCCTACCTAGGATGAAATGGAATGCTGAAGATGGGACACACACCCACACACATACACACATATAATCATTTAGCCAGAGAAATTAACCAATGAAGGTTAAAATACATGACCCGTCCAGTGATCGAACCCGAAAGCCATTGGACCAATGTCCAGCATGCTAACTAGTTAGCCATGGAGTTGGCGTGTACTTAGTGGGACGTAAAACCAATCATATTATTACTGTAAGTACAGAGAAGTCTTATTTAACTTGATACAACTAACTTGTAAAAGCTCTTGGGAAACAAGCAAGAAGTGGGTTTACTTTTGAAGACTGACGACGGTATAAATGCACGTGTAAGGTAAGGGTGTACTGTGCCCGAAGGCAGGTCCGAACCTCCGCAGAGGTGTGCCTCAGCCGGAGTTTTACGTACGGTAGGGTGGCCGATGCCTTTCCGCTCCTCCATTCCCTCACCCCCTACCAACAGCGCGTGGCAACCCATCCAAATCTTGACCACGCCAAATGTTGCTTAACTTCGGAGATCTCACGGGATCCGTTGTTTCAACACGGCTACGGCCGTTGGCAATGTGCTTGTGGTGGTGGTGGTGGTAGTTATGTGTTCGAAGAGGAAAATTATTATCCTTTCGCAATAATCACTGGTAAAATAGAAATAGATCTGATCCTCGAATAGTAAAAGTTACCTGTGAGGGAAGGGAAGGACTGCGACAAGCAGGAAAAAGGATTCCCTAGACGTCTCAAACTTAATACCGTCGAGTAGAAAAGGCTATACCCCCTTCCACAGGACTGAAGTGTGGAATGTTATTTACATTATTAAACGCTACTTTTTAAAAAATGACATGAAGTAAAGAATTTAAAGACATAATATTGACAGCCACCTGTTTATTCATAATGAATCATATGCCACATAAAACAACTTACAATTTCAGCGTGTGTGTTAACATGAGGAATGCCACATGTTCTGTATATGGGTGGAATATTTCGCGTCGTTTTCAGGTGTAATTTAAGGGAATTGATTTCATTCACCAGCAAACAGCATCGTTTCCAATAATGTCATCTGGGTATTTCTGATTATGTTAATATAGGGTAAATATTGTAATATCCTTAAACGTAACTCACTATCACCATGTTTACTTTATTTTCGTAACAGACTTATTGAATTATGACACATTTTTACTTTTCAGAGTGATATCCTGAATTAAATCAAAACGTTATACTAACCAGTCAAAAGATACGAATTGGGAAGAACACAATTTTTATTATATATTGCTTCAATTTGATAATTACATTAGAATGTAACTTATTCAATACAAAACTAAACTTTGGTTTCCCTCCATACCAAATATTCTTCTAAGTTCATCCTTTAGAATAATGTTATTCTCGTCTACACCCAGAAATTCTCAGCAACATTAAAGTGATTACCCTACAGGATATTCAACAATACAAAAAGTATTCAATGGTAATAAGGAATAAATTACTGGCGGACACATTCACTCTAAGAAAGTTTTCAATTTTTTAGGCCCTATGGATATGCTACGGATGTGTAGAAGCCCGAACCTTTTCTCTTCTGGAGGCCAATTTATTACAAAGAAGCAACAGGGCCAGTCATTAGATGTCTGAAAGGGTTGAAAAGTGTGATGAGGGATTTAGTTTTTGATCATGACTGGTGTTTCATAGAAATAAAGGTGCTTTATTAAAGGCACTCGTTCCGCACCTTGAGGAACATGTAATCATGTGCTGTGTAGGGAGGTAAGTGAAGGGGGAATATCCATCATCATCTCTCGTTAATTATCATTGCCCCGCTCTCTAAAGGGTAGCGGCTAACTCCCCTGCTATCCTTAAACCCTCGTAATGCCATATAGTGTTGCAAATGAAGAGGATAACTAGGTTTGATACAGTAGGATTATGCTTAATTCTCCCTCTGGAATAACTCAGAATATGTTGTAAAATTATTAAAAACCTAAGTTATACTGACCGAACGGTAAAGTTGAGCGATATTCAAGTAGAAATATAACCAACATGGAGATACGTGGAGATATCTTGTATGCAATGTAGCACTTGAAAATTAATATCACTGCAGATTCTAAACTCTCGGGACCATACGTATGATATATTTCATTTAAATATAAACAATTACTTTCAACTGTGCGCATTTCTTGCATTCCTTGAAAATAAACAAGTTAAAAAATACAATTAAAACCGTCAGGGGTTCGCGTTAAATGAGACATGATGATGCTGGGGGCTGAAAGTAGAGTTCGTAGTTCGTGGTAACCGAAATAATACAAACTTCTGTTCATGTTAACCTAGTGTCCGCCTTAGGCGAGTTCGTGTTAATGAGGTTTTAGTGTATTATTATTATTATTATTATTATTATTATTATTATTATTATTATTATTATTATTATTATTATTATCATGAGCTCTGCCAAGCCAATACAACGAGATTTCGAGTTCTGGAGAGGAACGTGATCCTGGATATCACTCAGCCGTCGTTAAAACGCAGTAGGCTACTGGTTTAATTTCCAGGGGCAATGACCGCTGGCATAGAGAACAATCCTATCCGAAGCAGAGTTTACGGATCTTCCACTCCTCCAAGGGCCTTCATCGCTGGCACGGAGATGTGTTTGCTTGCTTTTCTGTGGTTATTATGCTGTCTCTGTGGAT
The DNA here is from genome assembly GCF_040414725.1 of Anabrus simplex. Classification (NCBI taxonomy): domain Eukaryota; kingdom Metazoa; phylum Arthropoda; class Insecta; order Orthoptera; family Tettigoniidae; genus Anabrus; species Anabrus simplex. The sequence goes on along the minus strand of NC_090265.1, from coordinate 1,507,492,901 downwards.
CAGTGATAGAGCATTGGCATCCGGATCCCAAGATCGCAGGAAAACAAGTCCATTCGTGCGATGTAAAAGACAAATTTGATGTTTCCTCGACAGAAATAATTAAAGCTCTCTCATATATCGCCCAACGATAACAGTGGCTTAGTCAGGGGGCGATGTTACTAGGGGGGTTTGACACCCCCCCCCCCCCCCATGTAATTCTTACAAAAAGAAAATATACAGAAACTGACAATAAACTAAACAAACATTCATAGACATAATTGTAGAACCAACAGATCTGTAATTCACTTGTAGAGCCTATCAGTCTCCTTATAATGACAATTCACCTTCATTGTGTTCTACCATTATTTTGTAAACTACAAACCCCCTCCATCGGCCGATCCTGGCTACGTTACTGAACGATGATGACAATTATTATTATTATTATTATTATTATTATTATTATTATTATTATTATTATTATTATTATTATTATTATTATTATTATTATTATTATTTGTATAGACTTGGTTTATTTTTGTCTCAAATGTATATAAAATGTAGCCATTCCGATATTCTTAATTGTTGCTTCATGCATTTTATAAAGCACTTAAGACATAAAATGACGCCAATAATTTCAAACGAGGGAGAGGTTCATTTAAAAGTTGGGCACTTAAGAAGCGACGGCTATTATCGCTGAAGTTCTCAGTGATATGTTTGAGAAAGTCTTCTCTCTCTCTCTCAAGATATGATTCTTTTATGAAGGTAAGCGCGTTCTCTGCAGGGGGTTGTAAAAGAATTTTATGGCATACAATTATAATTTTCCAGAGATTATAAAACGGAAATAAGGAACACGATGCCGTTTATCATACGGTGGTTTCTCTTCTTATTACAATGAGTTTGAGAACAGAGACGTAATTAGCTAATGCACTTCACCGCATGCTTCATTGAAATTGATTGTACCAGACGCACAGTTTAAATTGTGTTATAACCAGAAAGTGTCACATCACGTCATGCTAGTAGAAAACCATTTGTGAAATAGACTTGAAACATATGTTAAATTTTATACAGCATGTATGAAGGTACAGTCACTCAAAAATGAAGATGTCTTTGTATAATTTCCTCGCAGACACACTCTTGTGAGGAACAATTCACCCTATAGACACAATGCCTGTTGTGGGTTTCCACAGGGTTTGTGAGGTAAATTATTGATAATAATTATTCTGATAAGACATAAATCCGAGGAACATACAATATCATCCACTGATTCTTTTTTTTTAAACAGCCTTTTTCATTACAAGTTATTTTTCGTCGCATCGACACAGTTATATGTTATGGCGACAGTGGAATTGGAAAGGGAAAGGAGTGGGGAGGAAGCATTCGTTGCCTTAATTAAGGTACAGCCGCAGGATTTGCCTAGTATGAAATTGCGGGAACCACGAAAAACCCTCTTGAGGTCTGCCGACAGTGGGGTTCGAACCAGCTATCTCCCGAATGCAAACTCACAGCTGCGCACCGCTAACTGCACGACAATCTCGACTATACAAGCAAGCACGTATTAGCGTTGAAACTACAAGATTAACAAATCCATGCACTTTCATTGTTGTTGTTGTTGTTGTTTTAGGAATAAGTGTATCTTACTGTACTCAGAGTGAGGTTATGAATAGTAAAAGTGGCATGTGACCTCCGGAGAAGCATGGTGCAGGTCTTTTAAGTTGATACCTTATAGGCGATCTGCCCATCTGTGAGGATGGGGCCCTACCTATGATGATTCTAATAATGAAGACGACACACACACCCAGATCCCGAGCCACCGGAATTAACTAATGAATATTGAAATCCCCGACACAGCCGGTAATAGAACCCGGGACCCGTGGAATCAAAGTTCAGCACGCTAACCGGTTAGCCATGCAGCGTGAACGAAGTTGTAGATGAAAGAAGCGTTTACATCACACATTTAATATCCAGCCGGTGGTACCAAAATATGAAACATAGATACAACATGATAGATCAGTCTAAAGTGCGGGATCAAACTCGGGTAATTCATGTCCTTTAACAGTTTTGTATGTTTGAAGAGTCTTTTAATATTTCTGAATCGACTGTCTAACATGTCTCCTGTGTATTCAAAGCAGTATCCCCATGTGTTTGGGGCTGGTAAAATACAGCTTGTAGTACGAGGTGGCTAAGAGGGATAACTCTCAGCTTGGGAGCGTGGTCTGGTGAAACGTCTCTTCTAGCTGAGACTGGCATTTTTTCTCCCACCTTCAAATTTCCTATCCGACCTCCCTCGGTGAACTTTTACTCTTCCGACTCCGAGAGCGTTATGATTGTAAGGCCTAAAGAGTCCTTAATTTTCAAACCCGGCGTAGCTCTTCTCTTCCTTTTGATGATACCTTCACTCTTCGAAGGGTCAGACCTATTCATTGTTCCGTTCTGATTACAGTTAAGAAGGGATATCGGCTGCCTGGTTATTCGCCCTTAAAACAACATCATCACGCGCATTCAAAGCATGATAATCTATATATTTTATCCATTTATCTGTGTGTATATATTAGAGTTGTCGATTTAATCGATTAATCCAACCGATTAATCGAAATATCCGATTAACCAATCAATGTGCTTTAGCCGACTAATCGAACCGATTAGAATTGTAGTGTACTGATGGAAAAATAACTGGTTTTTGTGGCACAAGACCTGCGTATTGTATTGTTATTTGACATTTGGCGTGCTAGCCTCAGCTATTGTATGGTCATTAAAGTAAGATGATGTTCATATCCTTTTTCAGAGAGATAAAGGCAACCTCCTTAGTTGCTTTCTTGTAAAACGAGGGTTATGTCCATTGCTTTTATAAACTATTGGAAAGGAAATACCGGTCAGGCTATTGTAGTATATTTGCGGACTGTCAGGCGGCATAATGGATAGATGTGGGGAAGGTACTTGAAGAGACTGTCATTAAAATGTTTTTAGGAATTTCCAAGTAATGTACGAATTGCTAGAAAGACACAGAAGAAAATGTGACAACTTAAACCTCAGTTCCTGTGGGGTTGTTATTCAGAAGACGGTATATATTCGCATTCAGAGTTCGTGAGTTTCAATTACAAATATGGTTTATGAATCCATGCGGGGAAATCTTAGTGAAATTTCCAGATTTAAACTAAAGGACTGTTGTAAGATGACCGACAGGAAAACAGTGTTTGTGAGAAACGCGGAAAATCGTTAAGTTATGCTGAAAGTAAAAGTAGTCTTCAATATCATCTTAAATATAGTCCGCCGGGCTGAGTGGCTCAGACGGTTGAGGCGCTGGCCTTCCGACCCCTATTTGGCAGGTTCGATCCTGGCTCAGTCCGGTGGTATTTGAAGGTGCTCAAATACGACAGCCTCGTGTCGGTAGATTTACTGGCACGTAAAGGAACTCCCGTGGGACTAAGTTCCGGCACCTCGGCGTCTCCGAAAACCGTAAAAGTAGTTAGTGGGGCGTAAAGCAAATAACATTATTATTAAATATAGTCCCTTCTAAAGTGTATCTGCATCTGTCGATGTTTCTACACGTTCATCTTCTCAGTCAACGTTGGAGCACCTAATAATGAAGCCTGTGTCCTCTAATACGGAAAATGAAATTACGAATAAAATAGTGAAGTACATTGTACAGGATAGCAGGCCGCGTTTTCTCTGATCGTGGTATTGAAAAGGTTTTACGGAAAGCTCTCATTTCTCATTTACCATCTTCCCTCTAGAGGCACTGCAACAAAAAACAAAAAAAGGCAAACGTTATGACGTAGAAAGGCCAAAATATTAGATGAACTGAAACAAGCAGAATTTGTTAATCTCACGGGGAATTCTTTCTTATCTAATCGTAGCTGTTTGGGGGTACAGCTCACCTGATTCATTCAAATGGGGAGTATTGTAATTCAACATTACAATTTAAACATGTTAGTGAAAACCACAATGCCGCTAACTGCACAGAAGAGTTTAAAGATGTAGTTCATGAATGGGGATCGGAAGATAAATTTGTCGATGTTACCACTGATAATGCAAGGAATATCGTCCTAGGAGTTCAAAGAACAAAGTATAACAATTTTCGGTATGTAGCCCACATCTGCAATTAAGTTTAAATAAAGCTATTAAGGATACTGTGTGAACCCGATTGATATTCTGTTAATCGACCGATTAATCGATTAAAGGCATTTGGTTAACCGATCAAAATATTAATCGATTGACAGCTCTAGTATACTGTATATAGTATTTGCCTGCCTAGTCTACTCGCTATGTATTACAATGTCCTCTTTTCCTTTTTCAGGTGAGTCACTTTTCCTTCTTACGGATCTGGACTGCGATAAGGGAGTCAGGTACTGTACATGTTGCCTTTATTATGTATACTGTGGGTATTTCTTACTAGTCTACTCTGAAAGAAAAATTAACTAACGTAAGTCTTCTGTGAGTGTATTGTGTGTGTTTGATATCTAAATAATAAATTACGATTTTAATGAAAACTAAGATATTCTATATTAAATCTTGACGCCGGAAATTTCCTTGATGTCATTGCTGCTAACTATTTATATTCGATGAACCATAGCTACACATGAAAACATATACAAAATTAAGTATCTCCTTTGGCTCATGAGGAGGTGAAATGTTTTACAAATATATCCTACAGAGTAAATCAACCCTCGCTGCACTTCTCATTTCCTTAAGACCCTTCCGTGATAGCTGAGCATAGAACTGTGGCGTATTCAACCAATCTTCAGGCTCAGGATACTTATCAATATTTATCAAATCCGGGTAATTCATGTCCTTTAAAAGGATTGTTTTAATTCTGGATGTTTGAATAGTATTTTAATATTTCTGAATCGACTGTCTAACATGTCTCCCGTGTATTCAAGGTAGTATCCCCCTGTGTTTGGCACCGGTAGAATACAGCTTGTAGTACGAAGTTAGCACTTCTGGGGGGCGATGACCTTCGATGTTAGGCCCCTTAAAACAACAAGCATCATCATCATCATCATCATCATCATCACGAAGTTAGCACTATTCTATCTAGTGTCATATGATTGTTTCCTAGTCAAGGTCGCTACTTAGTTGTTGACTTTCTTACCTTACTCGCACACAGTATTCTAGAGGATTGGAGTGTACCTGTTATTACGAAAAAAATTCAAGCCTTCAATTACATCCTGAATTAAGGTTTTCAAGAGTGCAGATAATTCTTTGTCAAGAAATGCTTGTTTCTATTTAAAAAATGCATTTGATTAGTACCCTACTCGGCCAATACATAGAATATTACTTAACATCCGTTAGTTCCTTGCCTTCTACATTTACACTCACTGTGATGAGAAATGTTTACTACAAATTCCATCCCAAAATGAATGTCACAGTACATACATACCAAACTTTATAAATCACATCACATTAACTCTCTGGGTCATAACGTTGTCCACTTCCTCAGAAGATTGGTTAACATTTAATAGGGTTGTCTGTGCTGTCAAATTTAAGCATATTTAGTCAGTAAAACTTTCAAAGAAGGTCAGATATGGTTCTCCAAAATTTATTCCAATTTAGAGTGATGTTCACTATAGTTTGTTGCTGGCTTTTCAGCCAGACGGCCGGGTTTTATATACCGGTCGTTCTTTGGTTAAAATGTTCACCTGAAAATATACGTGGCATCGGAAGTGATTTGCATGATAACTACTTATTTAGTATAATAAGTAACTTAAGATAGTAACTAAGTTCCTATTGGCACCTCTCAGGAAAGCAAAAGATAACGGCTTCCAATGTTAGTAACTTTAGAAACAAGTCGAATAGAGTATTTGGATCTTACTTTTCCGCGTAACTGGTACTCAATGCAGGTTTAGGCCATGTGCGTCTCCACATGTGAAAGTCGAACTTCTTGACAGATAATCTGTCACATATTCTATGAGATGAATCAAGCACACCTTTGCCGCCTCGGCTAGGCATTTTCCAATATGTAATCTAATCTAAACATTATACTTACACAAGCAATAATTACCACTGTATGGAGAAAGACATCATTTCCTTGGAAAACAATCATTGGCAATTTATTTTTAATTGAAAATGCGTAAGTGAGTGGTTGTAGTGTTTCCTAATGCGGAAAGGAGTGTGGCTCACCTTTGGAGCATTTTTCCAACCAATTTCAAAGTAATTTAAATTATTTTATGACTTTGGTTTGGAGTTTTATTATTCCTTAGGCCTTTAAACTAAATCACATACAAATCACGTCCACCTCCAAGCACAGTTCAAACCATGCTGACTGAATAAAGTTCCTAAGACTTTACTCACGTTGCAATCACGTGAAATTACGTTGCAAATATCTGATTTTATGTTTCACGGCATGGCCTTTCATGATTCTCGTATTTTTTTAGTAGCTTTCATCAAATCAGCCGTTACCGATTCAATATACTTTTTAAATAAGTATGTAGTAAAGTTCACGGAAGACCTCTACTTTTTTGATCTGGGGAGCAGAATAAAGAAAGGTTCCAACTTGATATATTTAACGGGAAAGGAGTTCATGATTTATTTCATTTTTCCGATGGGATTTTCGTTGGAAACTGTCAATGTAAGACTTTCTTGGAGTCCACGTCAAGAGCATTCGAACATCATAAACATTGTTTAAAATCAACCCGAAATAAAATGCACAAAGCCTTAGTCTTCAAAATGCCTATAATATGAACATATTGACCTATTGATGTTAAGTCTACTAACGTAGCAATGTTTACGAATGAGTCGACTACGTGGAACAGGTCTTGTATTTACTTGTAAATTTACAGTCGGGAGACAGCGAATTCGAACAAAATCGTCGGCAGCCGTGATTTTCCATGGTTTCTCATTTTACATCGGACAAATACCATAGTTCCTTAATTATGGCTCCGAATGCTAACTGCTCAGTCCTAGGTATTCCCATTCTTGCATTTCGCGACGTTAAACCACTGGCAATAGAAAATACAATAATGACAGCATTTAAGCGTTTGCTCAAAGACTAGTAGAATTACTGAATGTAATCGCTTACTGTTTGTAACAAAGAGGAATTTCGTATTTCGCATTTCAAATTTCGCATTAAAGATATATCCAGCTCCTTCGCTGAATATTCAGCGTAGCAGTCTTCGATTTACAGGACACCGTGTTCGATTCCTGACTGGGCTGGGGATCTTAATCTTAAATGGTTAACTCCCTTGCCTTGGGGTCTGGGTATATGCGCAATTCCAAGAATCCTTGCAACTCATACGCCACACACAACACTATACCCCACTACAATAACATGCAGTTTCCCACATACTGCAGACTCCGCCCACCCTGGTCCGTGGTTGCACCAGGGTAGTAATAGCCGCACGAAATTGAAAGAAACATTGAAGAAAGGAATTCTATCGAAATTTTCAGTGATATTTACAGTATGTTATAAAATAAAAATATTGTGGCGGTTGCATAAAATACGGCCTACCGGGCGAGTTGACCGTGCGGGTTAGGAGCGCGCAGCTGTGAGCTTGAATCCGGGAGATAGTGAGTTCGAATCCCCCAGTCGGCAGCCCTGAAGATGGTTTTCCGTGGTTTCCCATTTTCACACCAGCCAAATGCTGGGGCTGTACCTTAATTAAGGCCACGGTCGCTTCCTTCCCATTCCTAGGTCTTTTCTATCCCATTGTCGCCATAAGACCTATCTCTGTCGGTGTGACATAAACCAAAATAGCAAAAAAATACGGCCGGGGAAGTCGACTAAGCTCCACAGCGTTATATTCCGGAAGTGGTGGGTTCGAATGCCACTGGGGGCACTCCCCAGAGTACTTTCCTGTGATTTCCTATTTTCAAACCCGACAAGTGCTGGGGCGGACAAGGCCATTACCTTCCCAATCCTAGCCGTTTTATCTCCGATTGTCGCCTAAAACTTGCAAGTGTTAGCACAACAAGCCGATAGCAGAAATAAGGAGCAGGTGTACTGGATATTATGGTGTCCACGTAGGCAAGTTCTGCTGTACTATTTCATCAATAACATTCAAGGATACAGGTCGTGAGTGATGAAACCTTCTGTATAGCATAGTATATTAAAGAACACCTGGGAGTTATTTCTGCTGTCACGTTCTCCTGATTATCTCAATCATACGCCAGTTTCGGGCCGGTTATAGCCGTGAAGGTGGATGATAATAGAGTAAGAACCACAAAAGAGGTATTTGCGAGCAAAGTTATAGGCCGATACGTCGTGCGAGGCGAGTAATTGGACTGCTACTGGAGAAGAGAGAGAGAGAGTCCTTTTTCGTTAAGACATTGTCCTGCAGCAGCCCATTGTGAAGTGAGAAATGATTCCTTCTCCCAAGAAGGGTCGTTCCTCCCATTGTGGTACGGCACAATGCCGTCACCAATCCTCCAGCTGATCACTCCAAGCCATTTCTCATTACATACGACCACCTCCGCTCCATTGTGCCCACGTGAACGTGTAAAGAAACTAACAGCAGCATTACATATGCTGATGAGGATTCATTGATTTGTCAAGATGAACCTATACCTAATTCATCTAATGTATTCATCCTGCAAGGACGGCAATATCAATTTTCCATACTGATAATGAAAGACTTTTTTTTCTGAAATTAGATTTGCTCAATAAATATTTATGGCAGATGGAGTGAAACATGGTTCGTATTTTTTATCCTGGAATGATGTTATGTTTAATAATATGTTAATATTTCTCTGTATGATCATTTCCCTTCCTTCGTATTGACTAATTAATAAGCTTTGCTGCGGTTCGAATCCCACTCAGTGCATGTGGAATATGTCTGGAATTCGCACCACAGGGTGCATTCACCAGCATTCGAACCACGACTGCCTGAGTGAGAAGCAGTTTGAAAGGAGAACAGGAATTAAATACCAAACATACCGCATTAAATATTATAATCGCGCAGCTTATTGCTTACAATAATTCAGTCTAGCTCGAGCGGTCGAGGAGAGAGGTTGCGTTGCGAAGTGCGTGCTGTAAACATGGTCGGCATTGAACAGTACCGGGCCGCTATTGGGAAATGGCAGGCAAGGCAGAAGAAGGAGGCCAGGAGTGGATTGGTGACGGACGGATTGAAAATGAGTGAAGCGGTGCTGGTGGTGACAGTGATAGCTTACAATAATTATATAAGATGTTCGGCTACGTGGCTAAATGGTTAGCACGGTAGCCTTAGGGCCAGCGGGTCCAGGATTCGATTCCCGGCCTTAATTGTATAATTCCTCTAGGCCAAGGACTGGGTGTGTCTCCCTTCTTCAACACTAAAATTCATCATAAATAGGGTCCCATCCTCACAGACACGCAGGTAGCCTGCAGGCGTCACTTCGAAAGATCTGCTTTAGGCCTCTCCGGAGGCTGTACGCCGTAATACATTTGGTAAATTAACATTGGACAGATTGGATTATTACACAAAGAACTACAATCAAAAATGTTGTAGAAATCATATTCTGATATTCATAATCCAGCTCCTTGTCTCAATGATTAGCGTAGTGTCCTTCTGTTCAGAGGGTCCCCGCTTCGATTTTCGGCCGGATTGGGATTTTAACTTTGTCTGGTTAATTCCTCTAGCTCCGGGACTGGATGCCTGTGTTTGTCATTTGCATACAGTACATTACACTGAACACCACCACAGAAATACAACCCACCACATACGGTTGCGTCGGAAAGGTGTCCGACCGTAAAAATGGGCTAAATCCACACAGAGTGCTGACGCCATGTAATTGGGAAAAGGCCAGGAAGAAGAAAATATTCTACTTTCATCTGGAAAATGTTTATGTTTCGAAGTAACTAACCAGGGAACATATACATGTGTTACACTCGGATTCGGTTGAAATTTGGTAGGAATATTCGTGAGAGGCAGTGGAATGCTAAGGTGAAAACTGCATGTGCCCAGCGTAAGTTTGAACGTCAAAATTGAACAAATAAATAGTCGTAAAATTAGAAGTGCCGCGGGAATATCGGTGTGTGGCGGAGAGGTAGGGAGGAGCGAAGCAGCGGACGTGACCAACCGAGCTGTAACGAGCTGCGCCAGCAGCGAGGCAGCGTATAGTCAGCGCGTTCCCCTTAACTTCCCGATCAGATGTGCAAAACATAAATATGAAAACAGCACATGAAACAAGTATACAAAGGACGATGTTTGAACAACGATGCCAATAAGGTTTGAAAAATTCACGCCCAAGTTCTTGTTACTCTCTGTAATTTTTCAAACCTTATTGGCATATTCCTACCAAATTTCAACCGAATCCGAGTGTAACACATGTATGTGTTCCCTCGTAAGTAAAGTTTTTGATCAGAATGGTGATATGCAGGTATAATTCCTCCAAAACCCCACTGTGACAGCCCTGAATTTGACTTTCCGTGGTTTCCCATTTTCACGCTAGACAAATGCTTGAGCTGTACCGTAATGAAGGCCATACTCGCTTCCTTCCCTCGTCTAGCTCTCTCCCCTCCCTTCGTCGCCATATGACTTATTTCTGTCGATGCGAAATAAGGCAAGTTAAAAAACAAAACAGTTTCAATAGTTCTTTATTTTTTATATAGAAGTAAGGCACTACACTACAGTGGTGAAACCGGAACGCTTATATGGAAATGAATGCCTGGTACTAAACTATAGATTAGATAAACTTGAAGTACTGAAAGGAGAATCATGAGAAAAATCTTAGGCCCTGTGAAAACAACATAAGTATGGAAATTAAGATCTAATGATGAAATATAAAGGAACATAGAAAACATAACAGAAACCATAAGAAAAAGATTGCAATTTTTCCGACATATTTACAGAATGGATGAGTCCAGATTAACAAAAGGGATTTTCAAGTATCTTTGGGGCAAAAAGGCAACAACTAGCCAGAAGAAGTAAAGAAATATTTAGAAAGAAATAATATAAGAGAAGAAGAAACTATGGACAGAGAAATTTTTAGAAAGAGGGTAGTATGTATGGAAGGATTCCAAGAAGATTGAGCAAGAAGCCTGGTGCGAAGTGGTCCGAGGACAGAAAGAAACAGCATAGTGAAAGGATGAAAGAATATTGGAAGGAGTGGAAGAGAAAACAACAAAGTATGAAGAACTGAATTTAAATTGGCACGTGGTCGTTAGCAGGCCTCCTCGGAAACAAGAAGAAGAATAATGCCGTATAAGGTATAAGGTATAAGGTTTATTGGTGTTGAGGATGAACTGTATTTTAACGGAACATTATCTTACATTTCCAATAATAGTCCGGATAGCTGTCACAAGTACGGACTGAGATACAGCAAAGGGCTCTTAGCGTATTCCTCAGTCAACTTAATTTGCGATGCTCCTTCCTATATGACTTACGTTCACATTTTATATTCAAAAAGGCTGCCAGTGAAGTACAGTATTACAGTAATGCGAGCGACAGTGTTCCGAACCTGGAATAACCAGCTTCGCAGGAAGGATTTTATAAATATTGGTGCAGCAGTTTTTACGGTCTAGAGATGTGTTTCTTTTCATTCCCCTGTAGCTTATTGGATTGAATAGATCAGTCGGTAGAACGCTGGTTTTTTTGAGCCGAATTTGAAGGGTTCGAAACCAGCTTAGTCTGGTGCTTATTTGTAGGTTCTCATGCACGCCAGCCTCGCATCGGTTAATTTACCGGCTTGTAAAATAACTCTTGTGGGACCAAAATCCCGCACCTCAGCGTTTCCGAAAACAGTAAAAGTAGTTAATGGGATGTAAAATCAGCGAAATGTGCGCGCTAATTAATATATTATTATTCGGTTGACTGTATTGTCTGTTTCGTGAAAGAGGCTTGTGTCTACTTCAAAAACAACTGATTCGGAGATTGTTATGTTCGTCTGATAAACTGCGTCTATGCTTGTATAAACAATTTGAATGAAAGCAAGCATGCTTGCAATTTTACACGACTGTTGACATCATGATTATGGCTGCGACCCCTACAGTTTTACGTGGAATCCGAACAACAGGGACAAGAACTTCAAAAAATGTATCCCATAGGCCAGGATTTGAACCTCAGCAGGCTTAGTGAAAAGCCAGAGACGATTTACATATCTCTCCCGTGCCTCTATTTTGAATCAAATGAAACTAATTATAAGATTGAGTGAGAAGTGTTGTGGTTGATAAATTAGGTCCAACCTTCTCTTCTTAATTATGTTACCTGAGAATGAGATTACCTCGTTCCAGACCCTTAATCTAAATTCATGACAGAACGGGATTCAAACCTGGGTCTATTGAAGGAAATTTTTGTTGTTGGTCATTGTGATATGTACCAAATTTTGAGATTAGGAATAACAGAATGAGGGAATATTCCATATAGAGACAAGACTTTCTGTCCATCGTCAAGCCTGAAATCCCTCTGCTGCTTTTCCATCCATGGAACGGCAGTTTATTCAGTAGACATTGATATTGTTCTATATATGTTTGTCAGTTCGAATTAAGGACTTATAAGATGGTTGACCGTATACATCGCAGGAATCGTGCTTTTCTTGTCTCTTGCTAATGGCTTAACGTCGCACTAATACATCGAAGACTATGAGCTTGCTTTCGGAAGATAGTGGGTTCGAACCCCACTGTCGGCAGCCCTGAAGATGGTTTTCCGTGATTTCCCATTTCCACACCATGCAAATGCTGGGGCTGTACCTTAATTAAGGCCACGGTCGCTTCCTTCACACTCCTAGCCCTTTCCTATCCCGTCGTCGCCATCAGATCTATCTGTGTCGGTGCGACGTAAAGCAATTTGTGATACACTGAAGGTTATCGGCGACGCAAGGATGGGAAAGAGCTAGGATTAGGAAGGAAACGGCCGTGGCCTTAATTAAGGTTTTGCACTTGCCTAGTGTGAAAATGGGAAACCACGGAAAGTCATCTTCAGGGCTGCTGACGGTGGCATTCGAACCCACCATCTCCCGAATGGATGCTCACTGCTACGCGACCCTAATCGCACGACCAACTTGTTCGGTCCCGTGTTTTTATTACGAGATGTAGAGTCATGATAATAACTCTTTCTTGTTTGGGGAAGGATTTGAAACAGCTACCCAATGATTTGGAATGGGGTTCTATCCCACAGTTTAGTATTTGAATGAAAGTAATTGCAATATAACAATATTCAGGACAACATTACCAGGCCGATGGTCAAGTCTCTGCATGCTGCAGTTGTTGTTAATAATTACAAGATCAACAGTCACGTTAAACTTTAGGTCACATATTCAAAAATCACAGGATCAACAATCACGTACAACTCTAAATTATTCGTTCAAAAATCGGAAGATCAACAGTCATGTAAAACTTGTAAATAACTTGGTTAATAATAACTAGATCAAAAGTCGCGTAATACTGTGAGTTACATTTTTAATAATTTCAAGATCAACAATCACGTAAAACTGTAAGTAATGTATTAAACAATCTGAAGATGTAAAAACGACCCATTTGACAATCACGAAAAACTTTTAAGTCACGTGGCTAATAATGTAATGATCCTTCGTGACGCGCAATTAAAATCACGTGGTTAATGATTCATAAGATCAACAGTTGCATAAAACATGAAGTCAGGGGCTGACAGTGGCATGATCCACAATCATGTACATTTTATATCACGTGGTTGATGATTGCAAGATGAATAGATACGTATGTACGTCGCGTGGCCAATTATCACCAGATGAGCCGTCACATAAACCGTAAGTCACGTGGTTAATGTGTACAAAATCACAGGCACGAGAAGTGTGTGAGTCATGGGTTAATATTGTCAATCAATCAATCAATCAATCAATCAATCAATCAATCAATCAATCAATCAATCAATCAATCAATCAATCAATCAATCAATCAATCAATCAATCAATCCTGATCTGCATTTAGGACAGTCGCCCAGGTGGCAGATTCCCCATCTGTGGTTTTCCTACACTTTTCTTAAATGATTTCAAAGAAATTGGATATTTATTGAATATCTCCATTGGTAAGTTGTTCCAGTCTCTAACTCCCCTTCCTATAAACAAATATTTGCCCCAATTTGTCCTGTTGAATTCCAACTTTATCTTCATATTGTGATCTTTCCTACTTTTAAAGACATCACTCAAACTTATTCGTCTATTAGGCCTATGTCATTCCACGCCACCTCTCCACTGACAGCTCGGAACATACCACTCAGTCGAGCAGTTCGTCTTCTTTCTCTCAGTTCTTCCCAGCCCAAACTTTGCAACATTTTTGTAACACTACTCTTTTGTCGGAAATCACCCAGAACAAATCGAACTGCTTTTCTTTGGTTTTTTTTTCCAGTTCTTGAATCAAGTAATCCTGGTGAGGGTCCCATACACTGGAACCATACTCTAGTTGGGGTCTTAACAGGGACTTACAGTGGGTCTACTCCTAACAGCACTACTTACCTGTTGATTGGCGACGAACGGACATCATACGATTATTGTTTCCCGAATAGTTTTAGGCCCACATCTCACCTCTACAAGGACTTCCAAGTAGGATTTGCATTATTTCCACTTCCTTATACTTTTATACACGTTGGGCTAGGGAATGTATAGGTTTACTTAAAGTAAATGTATATAATAGGTATGCATTCCCGAATAGTTGTACCTAAACTATTCACACGTTGTATACGCCATGATTATGCATTTTCTGCCATATTCCTTCATGTGCCATGGATATGTACATATTTCGATGCACCCACACACATCGGGACAGCTGGTGTTACGCCCCCTTCGTTACGCGCGGAGGGGTTGGCGGCCCTGTGTGACGTCACAGCTCCCGTCGCCATTACCAGGTGTACCACATGAGTTATCTATAGAGGAACAGAGGGCGTGACGTCATAATTATGACGTCACGATCATTTTTCTTGTCCACGGTGAAATGCTAAATAATTAAATTGGCGGCGTATGCGCAGTAGCAAAAATTCGGACTTAGTTTTCGGATATTAATTCCCTGTCTCTCTCTTACACCCTGTGACGTCAGGTATGACGTCATCACCCTTCCGTCACCAAGTAAACATGGTCGCCATGTGCTCTACCAGTCCTATATAGTGTCTTCTTCAGTGTTCTATATGGCAGGTAATAATACAAAAACCTAGTATTTTCGCACCTCTACTCCTTCCTTGTACCCTAATGGACATATTTAACAGCATATGTTGGCGCCTACGAGTGAACTGGCGATAGCCGGCTTGTGTACCGTAACCCTTACAGTATATGCCCTCTCCTTTACATCCTTAATACAACCCCTGAACAACCTCATAACCATGTGCAAAGAACTGTACCAAAGACACCTACAATTTAAAATCGCATCGAGCTCGATAGCTGCAGTCGCTTAAGTACGGCCAGTATCCAGTAATCGGGAGATAGTGGGTTTGAACCCCACTGTCGGCAGCCCTGAAGATGGTTTTCCGTGGTTTCCAATTTTCACACCAGGCAAATGGGCTGTACCTTAATTAAGGCCACGGCCGCTTCCTTCCCATTCCTAGGCCTTTCCTATCGTCGTACATATTTGTCACGTGTTTTATGATTACAAGACCAATGGTCACGTGATTATGTAGGCCCTAAATCACATGGGTAATGTTTACCAGATCAGCAGTCACGTAAAACGTTAGTCATAATATTATTGGACAAGTAAAAGTAAGTCACGTAGCTTATGAGAAGCTGAGCATCACCTACAGTCTTGTTTAGTCCCTAACTTCACAATCCGTGTGCCTCTCCGTGCTGCTCATCATAACTTACCACTTTCACACATACTTGGCCCCGCTGCTCCACATTAAATATTATACACGTTGTAACTCGCGCTGTTACATAATCTATTAACTACTGTCATTATTGACATAATTAGCTCTGTCTGTATACATCACTTTAATTAATGCACCCACCATTGTTGTGTACTCAACATGCGTTACATCGACTGTTTTACGAATTGTCGTTATTGCTGAACAATATAAATGTTGGACGGATTGAAAAACAATGTTCATAATCCAAACTCATTAATTGTTGGTTATTGACAGTGAGACAATGAATTACAGAGACAGTTGAGATAATGCCATTGAAATCATCTGCATGTAGAGCTATCAATATTCTGCATGGCCGCCCCCTGCCGATGTGTCATGCCCGAGACCAGACAGCTGAAGACTGGGCCACCTGGCTAGTGACCTGTGTAATATCCAAAAGGAAGTTCTCGGCCTGGCCTCACTTGGGTCCCTGGATTGAGGACTCCCTGCCTCTTCTAGGGTTGTACAATGTGCCATTCAATCTCCCTCAGTGGGATGCAATTTCACTTCATTTCAGGCAGCTTCTTACAAAATAATCTTCATATGTGGATCGTTGGTAGTGTCATCCCGAGATCATGGATTCAAATCGGACAGAGTCGAATTTCTAAAGCGTAGAAAGAAGTCCATTCGGTTTTCCATGTTGTACGATGTCGATGTGTAAAATATCTCTGGTGCACATTTGATGTTAATCCAACAAAATTCCATAGGTCTAAACCACCCAACTGATATCCGTTTTTTTGCCGTTTTGTAGATTAAAACGAAACGTCAAAATTGAAGCGCAGACAATCTGAAGGGCGTAAATCTAAATACCTGAACACACACACACCCATAATAGTCGAGGTTGTATTATTGTAAAATTCAGCCAACAGAGTGTATGGAATGGAGATCAGTGCTGAAAAGTCAAAAGAAATGAGGAGGATAGAACAGAGGTAACATTACAGTTGGAAACGAACAACTGGAGAAAGTTCTACTTGGAAATGAAGAAACAATTAATCTGCAGCTTCGCCATGCACGGAGCAGAAAAATATTCTCAGGAGAACAGAAATACCAGGATAGTTTTGAAATGTGGTGTTGGAAGAGAATAGAGAACAGATCGTATGTGCAATCAGGATGTCATGAAGAGAATCAACTCCCAAAGAATTATTCTGCAAGAGATTTTACTAAGGAAAGCCAATTGGATGGGGAATGTTATGCGAAGAAATCGATTCCTGAATAATATTATTGCAAGTTAGGTTGAAGGGAACAGAAGAGTAGGAAGAAGGAAAATATGTTCCATTTGGTCTCAAAAAAGGGACAAAGATGAATTATAAGGACACATTGGTGAATTCCCTTTGGACAGAACAAGGAACCTGTCGTCAGGGAGAACACTGATAATACAATCAGCTTGCGTTGATATAGTAGACTGCTATTTAGATTCAGACCAAGGATTAAATAATAATAATAATAATAATAATAATAATAATAATAATAATAATAATAATAATAATAATAATAATAATAATAATAATAATAATGTTACTTGCTTTGCTGCCCAAGGATTGGTTTGATGTAACTTCCATGTCACACCTATGATGCTAAACTTTTCCATTTCTTTGCAACTACCACAACGTCTACGCCTACCATTCTTACCTTCGCACCTTTCCTCAAAATCTAATTGAACAAATTTTAGGTATATGAATATGTATCTTATCAGTCTAGGACGACTTCTGGCGAAATTTTATAAAATAATTCTTCTCTTGCCAACACGATCCAGTATTTCATCATTTGTGAATCGATCTGACCCTTTCACCTTCAGATTCTTCCAAACACCATATTTTAAAAGCTTCATTTAAGAATGTCCTAACTAAACATATTCTGCATCACATTACTTTATTCAGCTGCATTGCATGACTTTTGATTTTTTATTTATTTATTTATTTATTTATTTATTTATTTATTTATTTATTTATTTAATCTTTTACTCCTTCTGCAAGTCTCTGTCCATACCATTCAGTAATTTCTCCAGATAATCTGTAGACTAAGATAAAATTATGTCATTTTTAAAACTCATAGTTTCGATTTCCTCTTCTTGTATTGTAATTTCTTCTCCAAATTCCTCTTTGATTTCTTCTACTGCCAGTTCTATAGACACTGAAAAGTGGGGAGGCAAACTACACCAATGCCTCACTACTTGATGTAGTAGTTTTTGTTAAGTAGTGTTTATACTCAAATTTTTCATTCCAGATTTCCTACTTTATAATGGTTAAACCGAGTGAGTGGCTGCGTTGTTTGGTCAAGTAGCTATCAACTTGCATTAGGGAGATAGTGGGTTGGAACCCCACTGTCGACAGCCCTGAGGATGGTTTTCCGTGGTTTCCCATTTTTACACCAGGCACATGCTGTATCTGCTGTATCTCAATTAAGTCCACGGTCGCTTCCTTCCGGATGTTAGCCCTCTCCTACCACATCGTCGTCATAAGACTTTTCTGCGTCGGCGCGACTTAAAGCAAACTGCAAAATATATATATAGAATAGAATAGAGAACAGATGGCATGTGCAATCAGGATGTCATGAAGAGGAACAACTCCCAAAGAATTATCCTGCAAGAGATTTTACTAAGGAAAGTCAATTGGATGGGGAATGTTATGCGAAGGAATCGAATATATATATATATATATATATATTAGTGTTAAAAGACTTGTAATTTAAAACTTTAAGACTTCGAATATGATGAAAATAAATAAACAACTTAGAGGACAGAACACGTTGTTCGCTACTTAAATATGCGCCTGACAGAGATTGCAGAAGGCCTAGCAGTAACTGTACTGTATGAACCTTGGTCAGTGCGTTGCAAGTAAGTGGTGTAGATTTCAAAGGAAGTGTTAAAACACTTGTAATTTATGCGTTTAGCGTTTCTTCAATTGCCCGAGTGTCGGTATGTTGCTCTGATAAAAGCTCGGTTCTTTAACTTGCCAATGAATCTGCTGACACACATTGATATTATTTACCTAGAGGATTACTACCTTCACAGAAGAATACACAACGCCAGCTTATCATAGATCATTATACATTAAACATCTATAATAAAGACGTCTGAAATGATTTCTTTTAAGAAGTTCTCAGAAATATCAGTTTAGTATAATGTCATCCGCAAACTCTAGTCCGAGACGAATGGCATATCTTATTGAATTGTATTTTGGAGGGAAAGTCTTCATCTTTTATTCTTAGTCTTCTTCAATTTTCAAATTTTCCGTTGATCTAAAGAACTGATAGTTTTCTTGTTTAGTAATATCATCCAATCAATTTTTCCTCGAAAACATTGCGTGAAACTCTGCTTACGAACTACCTTCATAGGTGGTGTCTTGTGAGGCAAATTGAGGTGGATGGGGTAACAAGGAGACTAAT
Source organism: Anabrus simplex (assembly GCF_040414725.1). Lineage (NCBI taxonomy): Eukaryota > Metazoa > Arthropoda > Insecta > Orthoptera > Tettigoniidae > Anabrus > Anabrus simplex. The sequence goes on along the minus strand of NC_090265.1, from coordinate 1,507,473,828 downwards.
GGATTGGGTTTTAGACGGAAGGTCTTGTAGAGGGAGGCCTGGAATATCATGATTGGATTTAATGTCTAATAATTTCTAATAATTGTTATCGTGATTTGTGGATCATAGAGGTGAATGAAGTTGCGAGCATGAATGTATCTATCTACGACAATCAAAAGATTAATTAAAAGCTTTAAAATTAAAGTTATATTTCTTTTCTCCTCTTTTTTTCAGATGCAAAATGTTAGCAAAACAAGTTGCTCAGTGACGGAACAAGATTTCAGATACAACACTAGCTCGTTATCTTAGATACAAGGTCAGGAAAATCAACAAAAATTGCCAATTAACAATGTGAGCTTAAAGCTTTCAATTTTACAAATGATACTTGAGCACTATTGCTCCATCCACTCAATAGACAAGGAGACAGAGGTCTCCCTAGTACAATCTTCCAAGAGCACCTTTTGCTCCACAACGTTACCGCCTTCCAAATGGCACCTTTCAAAATTTACGCTGACGCGTATACCCTACTACCTTCTCAAGGCAACCTTTAACTTTTACATTTATTACAAGAGCACCTTTGCTCAATAAAATGTACACTTTCCAGGCCTGTCGAGGCACAACCTACACTTTACAATTCAAACAGTATTACTGTCTTAAACATTCCACAGTTTAACCTCTTAACATAAATGATTGAATTTTACGGGAGTATCGAATACCCATTCTACCGGGCCTTTGTGGGAAATAAAACACAGGTTAGATTTACTGGTCCAAAATTCGAAATGGTGCGGAGGCGGACATGTGCCCTCCTTGAAATTTACAATTAGAAGCTTAAAACCCTAATTGGGCTCATGGCCCGGCGTTACAGAGGCTAATCCTATGCTACAGAGGTGACTAAATGGAGAAAATTTTAGTTACTAAAGCTAGAGACAGAAAATCATAGTCACCTAGAAGTCAAGTTGGTAGAGAACTCGAAAGGGTGTCACACTCTCTATTCCCGAGTTTTAGCTAAGTGCTTTGCGGCTAGTTTGAAATTTACATTAGAAGTAGATATTTTAGAGGATTGGAAACTTAAGGTTACTTTATTAACGATAGGAAACCTTCCCCTTGAGCTAGCTTTCAGAGGGTATCACATAGTTATTAAATAGCTGCCATTACCTTAATGTGCTGTAAAACTCGAAGTGCGAGACGCCTCCCGCTTCCTCTATTAGCACACACTCAGTAAACTGGACGATCAATAAGACAAGGTAGCTTGAAAAGGTGCCAGTTTTTACACCCGAGAGGAACGTTCTAGAGAGCTCTGGGCTAAAGCCCGACACCCTCCAATTTTTATTGGATAATTAAATGTGTACAAGAACACGATTATTGGTTGAAAATACACACAATTTCCTATTGGTCAACATCACAAGTCGGTGGGAAGAGATTTTTTTTGCAAGCTGCTTTACGTCGTGTCGACACACATAGGTCTTATGGCGACGAGAGAAGAGACAGAAGTGTAGCAAACTGTGATACGCAACAAACAGACTAATCAACTCAGTTTAGGAAACCTTAAAATAAATAAAATACTTTAGGGTTTTAATGCCAACGGCCGTAGCCGAGTTGAAACACCGGATCCCGTGAGATCTCCGAAGTTAAGCAACATTGGGCGTGGTCAGGAGTTGGATGGGTTGCCACGCGCTGTTGGGGGGGGGGGTAAGGGAATGGAGGAGCGGAAAGGAACTGGCCACTCTACCGCACGTAAACTACGGCTCAGGAACACCTCTGCGGAGGTTCGGACCTGCCTTCGGGCAGAATAACCCTTACCTTAGGGTTTTAATAGTTTCTCTTCACGCTAGAGGACATAAGTTTTTTGGTAGAGACATCTATAGAGAAAAGACCAAACTTCAAGGCGCTTCATTTGAATGAACGGGGCGGGTGTACCTCGCGGTACAATAATAATAATAATAATAATAATAATAATAATAATAATAATAATAATAATAATGTGTGACCTCCGTAGACGCCTTTCAAGCTGACTCCTCTAGGCGACCTGTGTGTCTGTGAGGATGAGTCCAAGCTGTGAAAAATTCTAATATTGGAAACTCCACACACCTCAGGCCCCGAGCCAACGGAATTAATCAGTTAAGGTTAAAATCCCTTACCCGGCCGGGAATCGAAACCGGGACCACTCGGACCAAAGACCAGTACGCCAGCCATTTAGCCATGGAGTTGTGTGTTTTAAGGTAAGACGCATAGAAACAAATCAGACGCAGTACCTAATTGATGCAAATATGCAGATATAATATACTGAAGGCTATTAACTCATGCACCGAGACTGGCAGACTAAACAGTCTGTAACAAAATGTATGTATGTATGTATGTATGTATGTATGTATGTATGTATGTTATTATTTATATCTGGTAACGCATTTGTTATAGTTTAATGCAAAGTATAGTTCTTCTCTGTGGTGCCGTATATTGCCAACAACTTACATTCTACAATCAGCTCTTGTACCCCTACTAATATCTCCCAGCATCTTATGTAGGCCTACTGGAGATATCAGAGCGTGCAACATACTTCTAAAGGTTGTGCTCGGAACTTGTTTCTATCTCCAGATATCTCATATTGTTCCCAAGTTTTACGTTTACCTGTCAGTGGACAAAGAAGTACTGTAAACTGTCGTATCAGATAATTCTATTGTCCATGTTGCTGTTTAGCATGTTTTCCTATGTAAGTATTCGGTAGATTTTCTATTATACTCCTGACAGTCTGTCATGATGCCGATAAGAAAGACTGCAGTATTTTTTTAGATCTTGCCGATAACCGGACAGCTACACCATCCGCGGCGCTTGTGCCCAGCAGGTCTCCAGTTTAATATTTCCCTACCTGGGTGGCGCGCGGATCACAGATGTCCATTTCTTGTAATTTAGCTGTGCATGTGAATTGACTAGAAAACCATCCGCAGTTTGGCATATTTGTTCGCTAATTTATTTGATGACGCCCATTCTATTACTCTTTTAATTTAAACTTCATTAGACATGGAAAACGTCTTATCTCAACGGAAAGAAACCTGTCATCAATCAATTATAATAAAAAGTGACATTTATATAAATGCATAGTAGAGGCCTTGAGCATCCCGTGGAACCTTCTGTCAGGTATCGCCGAAGGGAGAGTTAAGGCGTTTATGTGGGAGGAGACGGAGGGCTAGCAGTGGAGATATTGAAGTTGGAACATGAAAACAATTAAATGGAATCTGAAATTTAATTATCGGTAATACTATGACGAGAATTCCAGAATTTCTCTCGAGAGAATCTGGTGCTCAAGTAGTATTTATTAGGACTATACCGAAAAACTACAAAATGAAGTAAGTATCGATAATAAAAGGGAATATGCCTTTGCTGGACGGCTGTTTACAGTGCACTGTGTCTTCTGGTCTGGGCTGGAATAAATGTGTTACTTTCATTGACCTGTCTCAGTCTCATCCTTGGCTTTGACAATATGAAAGTGACCGAGGTATGAGCGATGCTAGGAATACCATTCCTTATGCAGCCATTCCCTGTTATGAATGGTGTGAAAATATCTATCATGGGGTCGGGTGGTACATGCATTTTCAGTGGGCTGGGCAGACTAATGCAAGCAACGGGAAACTGTCTGACTCCTCATTTCCCTAGCATGCCTCTTCAACGATACCTAGGCTGTCTGTGACAACTGTTGGCGTAGCTGTGGAGAATCAAACCAACTTTCGGGGTGAATACCCAACATTCATATATACATACAATACATGGGAATAAATACAAAACATAGGTATTTAATTTGGTAGTGTCATGGTTGAAACGGGACACGTAGTCAGTACCAGTAATTACGCATACACATTCAGAACAAATCATGAAAGGCAGAGTAGAAGATGCAGTGGAAAAGGCGGTGTTGAAATATAGGCCGTGGATTTCGACCAGGGCAGACAAAAACTGTCGAAATTTAAATCCAGTTATCCTCGGCATTAAACAATTCATCTACCTACGGAAGCGAAACAACATAAATGAAAAATGGAATATAAAATATCGAGTTTATTAACACCATAAAAGAAGTGGAGGAAGAAGAAGCATATGGCAATTGATGAATGTAGTAAATCACAAAACACAAACGTATGAATTGAATAATGGATACTCACAAAACTTCAATTTGTACATAGGACGGTGGGCAATCACAGTTACATTAAAGCATCATAATTCAACGGCCACATACAGCCCTCGTAAGTAAAACAGATACCAGCAATTTTTCAAATCTCCTCCAATTATGGCTGCACTCAAATTCAAACACATTAAAGCACTTATTGGAATCGGACCGGTCGCCCTAAATTCCACACTGGTCCCATGAAAGAAAATGTTCAAGTACGCTAACGCAACAATCCAACTTCCCAGAATAGACTAAAACCAACATAATCAAGAGGAGAAACGTGGCGTAAAGCAGGGCATACACTGAGAGATAGATGGCGTGCCTAGAACTTAAGCAAAAATGGAGGACATGGGAAAAGTAAAGAAAAACTAAACTGAACTGTTTCATGGTGCTCGGCATGGATTCATCTCGAGAATAAAGAAATAAGGAGCCAAAGAAATACACAAAAAAATTGATGGTAAGTAAGAAGAGAGCTGAGTTATAAAAAAGAACAATTCTCGGCTGAGTGCAAAAAGGCGTATGTAAATTCTTCACACAACCAGGAGCCAATAAAGTAAAGGAAAGGCAGCTCTCACGCGAGCCACGAAATACATTCGAAAGACTCTCACATATGTCTTTGATAAATCAGCGCGGTAGGCAAAGATTTCTAATTCATCAACAATGTCTTATACAAGACATTACCAGTAGAAAATGTAGAATCGCAAGGCCATCATACGCAGAAACAATCGTCCAGTAACCTCTTGCTAACAGCCCCGAAAAAAAACGAACTCACTCAAGGTACACAAGATCCATGTCCATTGAGCCATAAAACACAGTGAGAGAAATAAAATTCTAGGGTCGACATACACACAGGGTCGACACTCACTATTCATACAGTAAACGTACACCACGCACTACAACGGAGAATTTCGAGCTAACTTAAATCTCATAGTTGAATAAGGTAAGGAAAAAACAGGCAAATACAGAAACGAACACATTTCTAGCTCGATGAAAATCCAAATGTAAATAAAACAAAGCTAAATTACTCTAAGCGGCTCCGATCGGAACATGTCCGACGCCAAAGAAGCACTACCAAGATGTAGAAAAATAATTAAAATCAAAATACAACTTTACTTACCATACAATGAAAATGTGTGGAATGGTTGCAAGGTACCATAAGTACCATAAGGGAGCCACCGCATTTACACGGGCTTGAAACGTGAAAACATTTGGTGGTAGCACAAAAATGCTATTCAACAAATTAAAGCCCCCATTTGTCTCATTCAGGCCTTAGATAGAAACCTCCGAGAGGAGAAAAAAATACCCGAGAAAGGAATAAAACATACTAACAGAATGAGTGAAATTTTCTGCCATCTGATGATTGAGATGTGACATAAGCTAGTTAAGAAAAGGAACATACATGCTTTGCTTAAGGAAAGTTACATAGGTTTCAAACCAACAATATAAGCTTACATTTAGAGACCAGAGAAACCAGTCAGCAGTAAAACAGACTGGCTCATGGTCTAGTTCAGAGGTGCTCAGCTGGGCACCCGTTGAGGCTAGCCCAGGGCGGCCGGGTTGGCGTGACGTAAATGCAGGCAGCTTACGTAACAAGCATACGTCACAGTGAAGCGAGAGAGCGAACACACTTTGCAGGAAAGCGAAGGAACATTGACGTTCGATTGTGATTTAAGAAGCTCTCTTCCACTACTCACCGAATTGCTAATTGGGATACATTATTTAAAATAAAATTCTGTAATCGCGACAACAAAATCTGACCTTTTCAAGATATTCCGGTTTGATTTATACTTCGCTCGATATAAACGGTCAGTCTTAATTTCTTTTATTTATTTATTCATTCAAAGAAAACTGACATGTTATAATTTTTGTATTACCATCTACAAAGGTACAGGGGTTTAAGCGTACCCACAAACTACGATTTACAATTCCTTGGATGGGAATGACATTTAAGAAAAAAGTAAAATTCCTGTTGTCCGCCTCTGTGGTGTACTGGTTAGCATGATCGATCAATCAATACTGATCTGCATTTAGGGTAGTCGCCCAGGTGGCAGATTCCCTATCTGTTGTTTTCCTAGCCTCTTCTTATTTTTTTTCAAAGATATTGGAAATTTATTGAACATCTCCCTTGTTATTCCAAGCCTTGACTCCCCTTCCTATAAATGAATATTTGCCCCAATTTGTCCTCTGAATTCCAAATTTATCTTCATATTATGATCTTTCCTACTTTTATAAGACCCCACTCAAACTTATTCGTCTACTAACGTCATTCCACGCCATCTCTCCGCTGACCGTTTTAGCCACTTAGCCCGCCAAACCCGGATAATATCATATGAACACTTATATGGGGAAAAAAATATTTCTTCATATAATATGTCAGGGTCATCTTCATGATCTGCTCTGAGCCTACTAAATGCTGTTAACACCTGGACTATATGATACAGAGAACGGAAGAGCTAATATTTCAACATATACAATTGATGAGTTCGCCGTAGTCTTTGAACGTGGTGAAAAGGCTGTTAGATTTATTCGTTTCTCACCTCCTTTTAACCTGCTTTAGCGCCGCGCATCAAAAGCGAGCTCAGCGCCGCTATATTACGGTGACAAACTGTGGGTACTCAGTGGCTAGATTAATTACAGCTTTAGCCTCACCGAGCGCTACATGTGTTTCCTTTATCGTATCAAATGAGCCATAATAGTCATTCTCTGTGAAAAATCTCAAGATTTATTTATTTTTCCTGCAGCAAAATGACGTAGAACGATTTTAACATTACACCCACCATCTCATATTATTAGCAGATTACTTTCAAATGAAAAGAAATGTAATTGATTACTGACAAGAGGACTCAGAAGTCAGACATGGGTTACTCGAATTCGGATCACTACTTCGACTTTTGATAGCACTTCAGTACGGTTTACCTCGATTTTTCAATATTAATACAGACTCATAGTTACTAATTGACAGACTCTGGTTCGAATACTGACTGTCTATCTTCCAGGCCAGTCGTATAATTAAAAAAATGAAGTGTTAGTAAATGATCCTTTTTTCACAATGCTATTGTAATCATTTAAATAACGCAACAATTGAATGTTAAAGAAATCTGTAGAATTTTAGTTTTCGCTTTTTGATCAAGTTAAGCAAGAATTTTACTTCAGCATACACTTGTGAATCTGCAAAAATGAACTTTATTGACATTAGATAACGACTGTATATACTGTAGACCAATTTATAGACTTGCTGGAAACAGTTTGCACCAATTTAGATCCAGGTTTCACACAAACTGGATACATACCGGAAAAGGGTGCAAAGTACCAATTTAAGAAAGCTGCAGAGGGCCAAGGATCACACAATGATCATCGGGGCTGGGTACAGAGAAGACTGTAAAGCGTTCTCAAGACTACTAAAAGATGGCAGTAGTGCGGCGAAGTCACCAAGCTTTCACATATGAAAGGTGCAATGTGTCAGTCATTTCTTTTGAATGGTGTTCTTTTTTTCTGGTAGCAAATGTGTTATTTGAAAATATATAACAACTGTTTGTTTTTAGTGGACTTAGTGCCCTTCCTTGTAATTTTACCTTTATATAGAGCAGGAAAGTAATCACAAAGTATAATATTTTCTCGGTGGTCTCCCATGAAATAGAGGAAGAAACCAGTTCACTTTCTTTTTTTTTTTTTTTTTTTTTTTTGCTAGTGGCTTTACGTCGCACCGACACCGGTAGGTCTTATGGCGACGATGGGATAGGAAAGGCCTAGGAGTGGGAAGGAAGCGGTCGTGTCTTAATTAAGGTACATCCCCAGCATTTGCCTGGTGTAAAAATGAGAAACCATTGAAAACCATCTTCAGGGCTGCCGAACCCACTATCTCCCGGATGCAAGCTCACAGCTGCGCGGTCCTAACCGCACGGCCAACTCGCCCGGTCGAGTTCAGATTAGTCCCCATGTGTGGTGCAACTTTTTTAATTGAAACTGTGGCAGATAAGATTGTCAATACAGGAACAATAAATATTCCCATAGTTGTCAGCAATGATTAATCACAGTGAGTGAGATTGGCTGTAAGACAGAAGTTTTGAAACGCACCTGGCACATGCTGGGGCTGTACCTAACAACAATCATATAAATATGAAATAGTAAATACGTCCCTCCACGTGGATTAGGTGCCAGAAAAGGCACCCGGCTGTAACACACAGGACCAAATCCACGTGTGCAACGCATTTAACATCCGTGGCCCTATCAAGGTGTAGGGAAAAGCAGCGTAAGAAATAGAAGAAACTTTATTTGAATAACGTTCTCGGTATTAATTTCGAGTGTATTAAGGTGGTTCTGGACTTCAGGTTCATTTATTAGTTTGAAAATGGACGTGCTTGAAATGTAATTGGTGACAGATGCTGTAGACAATTGTTCTGATGGCAGCTCAATCTTTCCTGGAGTCGTCTAATTACAAAAGTTATATAGCCTAGAATGGAGATCGCAACAGCATATGACGTTAAATACTCAGTGAAGGAACTGAAACTGATAACCTCAATGTACCTTCATCCCGATATTGGATAAAAATAACAGCACGTAAATACTCGAAAGATGTAAACTGAAATACAAGTTCTTCAGATCTTTTAGTGTGAACTTTGCAATGAGAACCACTATTTTACGGATATTTAGCGCTGCAATGTTTCGTCTAATAAACGACTGGACCTCTTATACTCTTTAATAATAAAAAAAAGCAATGCAAAGTCATCTCCGTACAGGCCATGAAGGCCCCTGGAGGGGTGGGAGGTAAAGGCTTCCACCATCCGTAACCTCGGCACTTGGTGGGGTAGAATGGTTAGTTCTACACGGCCGCCTTTGCCCCTAGGAGTTAACCTGATACTCATTTTTGGTGAAGGCTGAGTGAACCTCAGGGCCATGTGCACCTCCGGAAGTGGCAATCTCGTTTCTTAAATTTTACGACTTCCTGGCGGGGAATCGGACCCACGTCCTTCTGGGTGAACCGAGCACGCCTTTACCGCCTCGGCCAGGCAGCCCCACTCTTTAATAATAATAATAATAATAATAATAATAATAATAATAATAATAATAAATTCATGCAACTATTACTAGCCTGGTGTAGACCTTTTAAGTCAGACCCTCCGAAGAGGGTGGGTAGCATCTGCTGTGTATTTCAAACTGCGTGTTACTGGGATGGAGGAAAGTTGGTGTGGTGTTGCAGGAATTTTGGAGACAGCACAAACACTCAGTCCCCGAGTCAAGGTAATTAACCGTTCACGATTCAGATCCTACGACCAGACCGGGCAGGGGAGCCCAAACGCCGAAACGCTGACCAGTCACACTCGGAGTCGGACAAGTGGCATCGTTAAACTAACGAAACACTAAGTACTCACGATTGTTGACCACAATAGTCCACGTCCATGAAGCCACAACACCGGGTGCTTACAACATGGTTGCCAGTCTATGAGCATTAATTGTGAGTATAACCACAGCTTTAGGACGTGACTGTTGGATGTCAGCCCCCTGCCAGCCTTGGAAGGTAGACACGCTTTTTTCTACCCTCGGAAGGTTTTTGTGTTTATTTTTTCTTTGGTTGCGTGTTCCCCTCTGATGTTCCTGTGCTGTGGGGAGGCTCCATTCATCTCCGACACATCTGTATCAGCTTCCATGCGCCTGAGTAATAAGTTAGTACAGAGCTCCGTGAGAATGGAATGTCGCGTCGCAGTGTATTTCTTACCTAATTAAGTTTTCTGTTTGCTTTAAAGATCATGAAAAGGAGAGATTCATCAGAAGGGAGCTACTTAAGAAGTTTTTCAAGTCTTTGTAACCACTTAACAAATTGCCTTTGCGTAGCGATGTGACAGTCTGTTTACTGTAAGAAAACGTTCTTCATAGATCTTAAGGAACTCCAAGTTCTGATCTTAATGTTAGAAAATTTGACGGATTGTCTTTTTCTTCATAACGAACTAACTTCGTGAAATACTTAGGATATAGGAACGATATGACCTTCTTCATCGCATTATCGTTATGACTAATTATTTATTTTATTGTGCTTGTATTATGCTAGTAGTTTGATTTTAGCCCCGTCAAACACAGGATTCATTGCAATGTACTCAGCCTTTTGTACCCTTTTCTAGTGTATCTGCATACAAATTTTTGAGAAGGCTCTTGGAAGGTCGTTTGAAAACCTTCTCGCACACTTCTAGGAGTTGCAGAGGGGGCGTAATAGACTAATTTAAAATCCCGTGTCCGAGAACGTATTGTCACCGTTCTACAAAGAAAAGAAAATCAAATCAAAAGTTTTACAATATCTCACTTAACTACACTACAAGAACTGTTCGATATAGCGACCACCAACTCTGACGCACACATTGGATCTGTGGTACTCTGGTTCACTAGTTCAAAAATATCTGGCGTGCCATAAATCTTTTGTGCAGCAGCCAGAACTCGTACACTTCTCCGATGTGATCATACAGTACCCTGACCATAATGGTCACCGTTGGGGGTGCGTGGAACTTGATTGAACACAGCTTTCGACACTGACAGCAGCACACGTACAATTGTACTACAAGTACAATCTGCAACTGCGAACTTCAATCCGCAGGTTGATATTTGTCTCCTCAACAATAGTTTTCATGCAATATTTGCGACCTACTTTGATGCTAAGAGGGTTCACGGAGTACCGAAACCATCTTTTGACATCCTCTGCAGAATGGGCGGAAATTTGATTTGATCTCATTTTAAAATCTGTCTGGACCGGGCGAGTTGGCCGTGCGGTTAGGAGCGCGCAGCTGTGAGCTCGCATCCGGGAGAAAGTGGGTTCGAACCCCACTGTCGGCAGCCCTGAAGATGGTTTTCCGTGGTTTCCCATTTTCACACCAGGAAACTGCTGGGGCTGTACCTTAATTAAGGCCACGGCCGCTTCCTTTCCATTCCTAGGCCTCTCCTGTCCCATCGTCGCCATAAGACCTATCTGTGTCGGTATATATATATATATACACATTTAACCACATCGTAGTTGAGGTGATTATTTTATTTCATTCTCGCTATCCAAAATAAATCCCATGTTTTCTTAATAAAATACTAGTGTGATCACAGCCAGTGGCAGGCGCAAAGTGATAGACTTCTTTCGGAACATTAAGTTGACGTTTCAACTACTATTCATCAGCCATTGTTAGGATGAGGAGTCACGAGGAGGATGGGTACTAGTACTTTTATACCTATGAAACGTTTATGTGGTGCCAATTCTACACGTTTGTCTGCCTTTCAGATTGGTTTTGTCCAGACTTGTGCTGTGTGGTACAGTGCGGTCGTTTTTATGTCGTCGCGTGGCGAGCACAGACCACCAAACTGTGCCCGTCTGTAGCCTCTCTCCTTTGTTGTTGAAACAGTTGTCATGTCTCGTAGCTTATCGGTAGAAATGAGCAGGATACTGACAGGTCGTAGCAAGAACAGAGATTTTCTCAAATTTTATTTCATGTCATGAGAAAGAGAGGCAGTCCTTTAAGCAGCGCCGCCACTAAGCCTTTCAAGTGTCACTGAAGCATTGGCACCCATCTTTTTAATTACCTCTCGACAAGAACTGCTGAGGAGCAGTTGATACGTCGTTGGAATTACAATGTCAGTGCGGCCTAACGTCCATAAGGAAGGCCAACACTAGCCTTCAACAAAAGTTGTCGGGTAGTTTTTACCATATAAAAATGTTTTGTCATTTAAAATAGGACACTAAAGAAAGTCCGCTTTACAAAGTGTACTTAACATTTGTGTTAAACACCAGGTGATGATTTCTGGGATCAAAACAAATCAAAACAAAACAAAAAATCCTACGAACATAATTCCTGCATTGCGTTGTTACCGAGTTACATGTGACGGAGTTAGTGGACGTGCATTGGCCACATCATAGGATGAGCTCAAAATGTCCGCCATGAGCAGCCTCAAGATGGACTGGCGAAGCCGCTCGAAGATACCCGGGTCCTGTCGAACAGCTGCTCAAGCGTTACTGATATGCTGTTCCGTGTTTGCTGATGGCGTTAACCGGAGTAGCGTGCACCATACTTTTCATGTGTCTCCACAGGTAAAAGTCCAGTGGATTAAGGTCAGGAGACTGTGCTGGCCAATGCACTGGGCCTCGACGCCCGATCCACTGTCATGGAAAGGTGGTGTCCAAAAAGCGGCGTACATGCAAAGTGAAGTGTGCCGGTGCCCCATCATTCATAAAACAAATGGCGTGGCGAGCTGCTAGGGGCACGTGTTCCAGTAGTACAGGCAGCGTGTCCCTCAAGTAGGTCGGATAGGCCTATGCTGGTCCATTCATTCGTCGGACCACACATTAAGCCCTGTCGATGATTGGCAACAACTGTGCTACGGGAATTTCCAACTGCCCACGCGTGTGTTATGCAAGATTAGACGCCGTCTCTTCCAGCTGTCACCTCCTCGGTGAACAAAACGGACGACGGATGACAAAATCATTAGTAGCATAGTGGTCATGTGCAACGCCTGTACCTCATTATCAACACATTGTAGGTGTTTTGCCTTAGGGACATATTTCTTGTTTTAATACCAGGAATCAACCCCCTCTCCCCTCCGCCATTTGTTACAAATATTTAGATACACCTCTATAAGATAGAAGACTGTTCTGCTGACAACCCAAAACCAATTTTCATAAATGAAGTCCTGGTGGCGTACGGATGATATTTAACGCTATCACCGCATAATGTTTCTCCACGTAGGTAAAATAGGCTATCTGCAAAAAAGTGAGTAATGATATCAATTTAAGAAATTTGGTCATTGATCAGGTAGTTGTCACGAATGACTAGCAAATAAAAAACTACATATTCTTCCATAATGACCAATTAAGGTAAGGTATTAATTACCATTAAAGAATTGTCCGTGGCTGCCCATGTACACACCATGCAAATACTAGGGCTGTGCCTTAATTAAGACCACGGTCGCTTCCTTCCCAATCCCAGCTCTGTCCTATCCGGTCGTCACCATATGATCGGTCTGTGCAGCGTAAAACATTCAACAGCATCCTGACTTAATGTCAATTTAGATCAGGGAGCAATGCCTACGGGTAGCGCTTCTAGTTCACCTCTATATAGATGGATTAATACACCGAGTGAAACATTGCTTTATAGTGTACGCATAGTCGCTCAAAAGAATGAGCGAATGGTACTTTTAATTATTATCAGAGTGTAATTCCCCTCTCCTGTAGATAAATACTCTGTGGATATCCACAACACCGAGCTCGATAGCTGAAGTCGCTTAAATGCGGCCAGTATCTAGTATTCGGGAGATAGTGGGTTCGAACCCCATTTCCGGCGGCCCTGAAGATGGGGTACCATGCTTTCCCATCTCAACGCCAGGTAAATGCTGGGGTTGTACCTTAATGAAGGCCACGGCTGCTTCCTTCCCACTCCTAGCCCATTCCTGTCCCATCGTCGCCGTAAGACCTATCTGTGTCGGTGCGACGTAAATCAACTTGTAAAAAAAAATCCACAACAATATATCTTTAGCTTCAGTTGTTTCTGAGAAAAATGTACCTGAGAAGAACATACAGTGCGATTCAGCAACGCCTTCCAATACCGTTTGCTGCAGCCCAACTAACGTGCGCATGGTTATAGCGGTGCTATTCTCCTGCAGGCGTACTGCATGGCATATATTCAGCGAGCACTTTATACACACAATTCTGAACACTAGGGAAATGTTATATCATCTGTTCGCAAAACATGACGCCTTGAAATCGTGTAGCAACGTCATTTTATCATGTAACTATGTTAATTTGCCGTACCCCGTGACCGGGTATAACGAAAAGGGGAATCAATGCATAAAACTAGGTGACAATGCAGTAATTAATATCTTAAACACCGAACCTGATGACGTATGTACTCTGCTCTCATCGTATTACCAGCATGTTTCCAGCAGTGTACCGTAGTGCATGTGGTTAGGCCTTCGTCTAGTAATCGACGGAATGTGCCAGCGGAGTATCGAATCCTGCATCGTTAAAATATTTTGGCATAGGTATGATGTTTGAATATGTAAACACAGGCCCACGTTTGCTATATTTAAACAGTAGAATGACGCTCTTATTCATCTTGTGTCCTGCGCATAGTCCGCTCGTTAGGGCCTGAATGTACTGTAATCTCTGCTGTCATTCGGCATGTTTTCCAGAAAGGAATACGTTGAAATGCTCCTCATTCATGGGGAAGCAAGACAAAACGCGTGCGAGGAACTACGTCTGTACGAGGAACTGTATCCCGACAGCCGACACCCGGCTGCTACGCCATTCCGCCGTGTTTAAAGACGCCTAAGGACAACAGGCATGATTTCCAACTACCCACCAGACCGCGATAGGCCCGTTACATCGGGTGGAACAGGGAAGCAATTCTGGAAGCATCTCATAATAATCCACACATCAGTACAAGGGCGATTGCTCGCCAGGTGAACACCAGCCATCTGTCCGTCTGGCGAATACTGCATGAACATGAATTTCACCAATACCACCTTGAGCTATACCAAGAGCTTCATGGGCGGGATTCCAAAGCTCGAATGGAGTTCTGCTAGGCAGGCTGGACAATGATGCAGCATTCGTATCGCATATCTTGTACTCGGACCAATCGCGCTTCTGCAATAATGGGAACGTCGATCGCCACAGCATGCACTATTGGAGTCTGGACAATCCTCACTGGGTGCGACAGGCGGCCCATCAAGTAAGATCGGGGGTGAATGTTTGTTGTGGAAGCTTGGGGGATCGCCTGATTGGACCCTATTTCTTTGAGGGCCATGTGACGGTAGGAACCCCCACTACTGCTGGAGGATGTGCCCTTGCACGATAGTTGACGATGTGGTTACAACAGGATGGAGCTCCACCATATTCGACTTTGCCCGTTCGTAACCATCTGAACGAGAAACTGCCACGGAAACGGATAGGACGAGAAGACCCTGTTTCTCGGCCCGCCAGATTAGCGGATGTAACGCCGTTAGACTTCTTCTTGTGGGGACATTTAAAAAACGTCGTTTACACTCAAGCACCGGAAAACCCCGACCCGCTCCGCCAACTCATCACGGACGCCTGCCGAGCAATTACACCTGGAATGCTTCAGCGCGCAAGACGATCTGTTGGACACCGGGCTCGAATGTGCGTAAACCAAAACGCTCATTACATCGAGCATTTACTGCGATAAATCATTGCCAGGGCAGTTGTGTTCATATTATTTCCGGTCTGTATGTGTCCGGCCTGCTAACTAATCGACCCTTCTTAGGGCCACAAACACATCCGTTTACATACATAACCGGCGTGTCAGGTTCATATGATCTAGAAGGCACACGCATGTCGTCCAGTGTTTAATACGAGTATAACATTACGCGGTATATGCCAAGAAATCTGGTTTTGTTGTCTGAGCATACCGACAGGGCAGATGTTTTCAGGGCGGAATTAATATTGTGGGTTGCATAAAACTACATTGGAAGGGGCGGCTGAATCTCGCTGTAGACAATAGCATGCCGTCATTCCTTTTTTTGAGCGACTGTATATCAGTGTTCTTCTACATGTCAACAAGAGGGAAAAGAAGACTTACGGATTTTCCAGTTTCGAAGATTCCAAGTGTGCAAGTTTAGGACCTATGTATTTCGGCAATTGAGGCTATACATTTGTCTGTTATTATTATTATTATTATTATTATTATTATTATTATTATTATTATTATTATTATTATTTATCTGTTTACCCTCCAGATTCGGTTTTTCCCTCAAGGGCAATGTCCTGGAGCTTCAGACTCTGGGTCGGGGTATACAACTGGGGAGGATGACCAGTACCTCACCCAGGCGGCCTTACCTGGTATGCTGAACAGGGGCCTTGCGGTGGGGGAGGGCGGGGATGGGAAGATTGGAAGGGATAGACAAGGAAGAGGGAAGGAAGCGGCCGTGACCTCAAGTTAGGTACCATCCCGGCATTTGCATGGTGGAGAAGTGGGAAACCACATAAAGGATGGCTGAGGTGGGAATCGAACCCATCTCAACTCAGTTGACCTCCCGGGGCTGAGTGGACTCCGTTCCAGCCCTCGTACCACTTTTCAAATTTCGTGGCAGAGCCGGTAATCGAACCCGGGCCTCCGCGGGTGGCAGCTAATCACACTAACCACTACACAGCAGAGGCGGACATTATTATTATTATTATTATTATTATTATTATTATTATTATTATTATTATTATTATTATTATTATTATTATTATTATTAGCTTTGAATGTGGTCACACTTTTCAATTATAAAGTTTTTATCCTATAAAAATTCCCTATCATCAGGGTTGTATCCACCAAACATTTCTTGATTTATTTCGTATTCTGGCAGTTTGCACTTCTCATGGCAAGTATGGGTTTGTTCTTCCTCTTTACTTCACCCTGCTATTACTTTCACAAAAGTTGTATCATCTTTACTTCCTCAGAAATTTGTCCAAGGTATGTTTTGACTTTCTCGATTTATTTTATGATTATCAGCTCTTTATCTAATGATCAGCATTCTGTCCATCGGTTCAGAAAGCCCAGGCGGCGATTGGAGGATTTTATCTGCGTATGGTTAATTCTTCTTGTACGGGGACTGGGTATTTGTGTTCGTTTCAATACACTCTCCTTCATATACACACAGCACATAGCACTACTAACCAACCACCACAGAAACACACAATTGCAAATACATCCCTCCACATAGGGTTTGGGTCAGGAAGGGCATCCGGCCATAAAACTGGGTGAAATCCTTACTAATTACTGACCCCAATAAACTGGGATGAATCCCAAGAAGAAGAATCCATCAAGATGAATGAAGTAGTCATTTTTGAACAATTTAACTGCTGGCTTCTGTTGGTGTCTTCAAGAATACAAAAGTATAATATCGTAGCAAGAAGTGCATGAACTTAACATTTCGGTGGACCAGGTGACCATCCCAATGCTGTAATTTGTTACATCATTCGGTGTTATTCAAACCAATCGCCCGGAGTTTGCTCCGGCATGAACAAGTTCTAGAAACTCGTGCCACACGCCTGGAAGTCTTATTAAATTCAACAGAAGTACATGCGGGCTGCGTGGAACAAAGGCAAGTCTTAATGGCGAGTGGGTTTAATACATCTTGGTAAGCAGGAAGGACGCGGCGTCTTTGTCACCCACACGTCGGGCAGGAACTGCATCATCTCATTCATCACTATTATGTTGTCAGCATTGCTTTCCACAAAAATACCTATACGTCGGCCTGATCTGTGGTAATGTTTGTAATCTTAGAAGAGATATACACTAACGGCTTTAGGAATATCCTACCCCTGGCTTAGTTTGTATCGGTAACCTAATTTTATATTTCTACCTGTCTAATTAACTACCAGTCATCTAAAAATATAATTTACAATGTTTTTGTTTTTTGTATAAGTGAGAACTGGATATTTATAGAACAAGAAGTTAAACTAATTCAAGTCTTCAAAATGTGAACTTAGAGAGAAATCTTTTTAAAAAAAATCGGTGGAGTGGATGCCATAGAAATAAAAATGAAGATACTTTAAAGATGATTGTAAAGGAAGGACTTTGAACATTACTTCTGGAAAAAGGGAAAATTTTGTCGGCCACCTCATAAACACACAACAGTTCTCTACGGAATATTTCTTTCTCGTCTTAAACTACTTGCTTTACGTCGCACCGATACAGGCAGGTCTTATGGCGACGATGAGATAGGAAAGGGCTTGGCGTGGGAAGGAAGCGCCCGTGGCCTTAATTAAGGTACAGCCCCAGCATTTGCTGGTGTGAAAATGGGAAACCATGGAAAACCACCTTCAGGACTGCTGGAAGTGGAGTTCGAACCCACTATCTCCCGGATACAAGGTCACAGCTGCGCACCCCTGACCGTACGGCCAACTTGCTCGGTAAATCAAAATATAGTTCACCTCTCACGCAAATACAAACCCTCTGGTTACATTATAGGTTAAATATTGCTTCTGAGAAAAGTGTACCTGCAAGGAACGTATATAATACCATGCATTCATTTTTGTTTAGTGTACTGTACTGTACGTTATTTTATCACCTTTCAAAATGTTCAGGACCTGTTGGTTAATGACGTTAACTTGTTCTGCTACTTTCAGGAAATTATTTTAATTCTCATCACCACGTGAAGAAAACCCACAGAAATATTACACAATATTTCTTTTTGAAATCTCAGTAATAGCATTTTGGCCTATTTCTCCACTCCTGAGTTGAAGAACCCATTTATAGCCTGTAATAACTTACTTCTAATACCATAATCTATCAGTACGTATAACATATTTTCCCTTGGAAATCTGTCATATCGTCGCTGCCGGGACCAAACCTCCTATGTGAAATATTTCAGCTTTGGCCGGTAACGTTCTGTCAGCTAAGGTGCAATATTGTGTGCATATCGTCACGGCATTCTCGCTCTTCATAATGTATGTGCTGCGGGACAGTATACCTCCAAAAATATTATCACATAGGTGGTTTCGTCCCGGCAACGACGATATGCTTTCTTTAGATGTGCAAAGCATAAACATAAATATAACTGTTTATTCTTCTCGTAACAATTTCCAATAACAGGAAGCATACTGGAAATATGATTGTGATATCTCCTCTTCGGTCTGAAACCACAATGGTATTTATTCAAACTAGTCTCTGCCAATAATCGTACCCTCCTTTCCAAAATGCCTATGAACACCTTGTCAGGTATACTGAAATACTTTGATAGCTGTTACAATCCTTTCTGTTCCCTTACTTGGAGTTAAGTGCAATTACTACTTTCGTCCAATCAGAAGATTCCTTACTCACATTCTACGTTCATCCTATCACTCTCCGAAGCCTTATGCCTTATGACTTCCCAATATAGTTCTGCATTTCAGGCTCGATTTCACTACTTTATGAGAATGTAGTTTATTTACCATTTTGTTCCAATTCCTCAAGCGTAATGTCACTGACATCATTGCTCTCCTCCCTATAAATTTCGTTAGAAAGTTTTATTTTTATATTGAGAAGATGTTCCACCTGTCCAGTGATTCTCCTGGATCTAGAATGAATTCATTTGATTTACCCAGAAGACTATTCATTTCCCTTCTCCTCCCCTTCTACAGTTCTTTATAATAGTCCAGAAAGGTCTCCCTTGAGATTTCATCAAACTTTCCAGACTATTACCAAAAGCTTCCCACGACTTCTTCTTATTCTTCTTCCTATTTTTCCTTTTCTTGGACTCTACACTTATTAGTTCATCTACGCACCATTCCCTCTCTACAAAAGTTCTTGCTTGTAGCTATTTTTGACACACCTTCCTTTTACATTTACAAGCTACCCTGGCTTCGTCATTCCACCAGAATGTTAGCTTTTTCCCATCTTTACACACGGTTGCTCCTAGGCAATTCTTTGCCATTTTTACTAACACGTCCATGTTTGCCACCCATTCACTTTTCTGCTGAACTGCTGATTATCTATTCTCTGGAATTTTTTCATTAATCATAACCATGGTTTCCCATTTTCACACCAGTTAAATGCTGGGGTTGAATCTTAATTAAGGCCACGGTCGCTACCTTCCCAATCTTAGCCCTTTCCCATCCTTCCATCGCCGAAAACCTTCGATGTTTTAGTGCGACGTTAAAAACGTAGCAAAAACATTAAAAAATAATATCGATTTACTTCTGTCTGATTTCCTCGACCTGAATATTGTCTGCCCATATCCGTCTGCAGACTGATCTGTCTCTGTTCCACAAACATAAATATTAAAACATTTCTCTGCTTCATCGGCTATAACAACGCTTTCGTCTCTGTGAACTGGGAGCACCTATGACTATGGGATGTACTGGGAGTTCCAGAAAATCAGATACGAGGCTGATCGACGCACTGAAATCGTCCAATCTACCCTTGCTGTTGACCCTGACTCCATGTCCCACAGTGCTTCATAAACTTATCAAGTCATCCACATATGCACTTTCACTGGAACATTTCTTATCCTCATTCACCCAGCCACTGAATCTTTCCACACATTTCCCGCATTTACACTGTGTCGCGTGCTATGGTGCTCCTGATTGACAGTCCGTTTGCCCTTCTCATTTTCACAACTCTTCACTTATGATCTCATATCTCCTCCCTCGGTATCTCCCCTTACCCGAACGTCGTAACTACTAACACTTCCAAACGTATTCCCTTTGCTGACTCTGCTAGTTCTACTTTCTTTTCTCCATAAGCACCCCATTGAATTCCATTGGTTTCGCCAATGGGCTTCCAAGGAGTTCCTGACCTGTCATATGGAAGTAGTACTCCATCACTCGTATAGTTCCGAAGCTTGCTTGAAACGTCTAAGCATGCTCGGTAAATGCTACCTTTCTTACACATAAACCCAGTGAGAATCTCTTTAACTGGTGAGATACCATTGGTGGATTGTGGACTGAGTACAAGGAGGGCAACGACTCACAGTATGTTGGAGTTGCCCACTCCTTTTCGGTCTGTAGAGGCTGAGTGATCCCCAGTTTAGAATTAAAATCCTACTCGACCCGGAAATCGAATCTGGACCTTCCAGATACGAGTCAGACATGCCAGACTGACCTAATGGGATGATATGAAAACAAATTTATTTAAGTTGTCATGGTGGAGTCCGTGTAGTCCAGTAGAAAGAACGAGGGACCATCGTTTCTGGATAAGTTAAAACAAAGCCAAACAATATGGACATATATTGTGACCCTGCACACCTCATGTGTGTTTAACGAGGAAGGCAGCTTTATAACTTCTCATTTCCCCTTTATTTATAGCGTTGTGGACAGCAGAGGAGAGACTGTTAATCAAAATATTCCATTCTATTGCTTTCACAACCACATCGACGTGATGGATTGTCATGTAGCCTATGCGAAACTGAAATAAAATGTCGTTCGTCACACAGCTGTCTCGTATTACGAGATCTAATGATAGCTCCGGATCTGCTTCCCGTCAGTGGTACATCACGGCGAATTGAGCGACTGTGAAAGGCCGCCAGTTCATGCTACGGCTGAACATTTTATCATGTAAATAATGCGATATTAATCGTGATATTAATCGACAATTGATTATGTCAAAACAATTAACATATATATGGTATTCCATGTGAAATCAGACAGCAAAAATAAAGTGCTTTTAAAATGAATATCTTAGAAAATTAAAGTGACTGGAGATACTTATTTCCGCATAATATCAACGTCCTCTTTTCAACGACCTTTGACCATTGACGAGCTTTTTATAAAAATATTACGAACAAACTATTAAAGATCTTAACCTCTGTACAGTTGTAAATATACTATTATAGAATACGATAACAATTGTCTTTGGAATTTAGTTGTTTATTAACATGTCCCTAGACTAGAATTTTAATGAAAAATAAAAAGCCGGGCTGAGTGGCTCAGACGGTTGAGGCGTTGGCTTTCTGACCCCCAACTTGGCAGGTTCGAACCTGGCTTAGTCCGGTGGTATTTGAAGGTGCTCAAATACGTCAGCCTCGTGTCGGTAGATTTACTGGCACGTAAAAGAACTCCTGCGGGACAAAATTCCGGCACCTCGACATCTCCGAAAACCGAAAAAGTAGTTAGTGGGACGTAAAGCCAATAACATTAATTATTAAAAATAAAAACTCAGAAATGACCTATAAAAGTTAAACAATGCCTATTTATTTTTACCAGTCCTGCATTGCAACGCACATCAAATAACTGGTGGAGATTGTCAAAGAAAAATGACTTGCGATTATCTCTCAGTAAATATTTGAATATTGACAACCTTCTCTCCACTTCCAACAATACTAGAGAAGCATCCTTGAAGTAATGTAAGTCACTAGCTTGTAGTAGTTCTCCGAGAGGAAATTTTGTCACAGAACATTAGCAATTGAACATTTGTGTAAAATCCTTTATTTTTGAGCATCATTTTCTTTACTACTTACTTTCCCACTTCCCCATTCACATTTTCCAAGTCATTTCCTGCAGTTTTCATTAGGGGTCCCTCTACGATCTTAACTCCTGATTTTCCTAAGTGAGTTATAGCACCACGTAAAAATCCGAAGATTTCCTGGGTACAAAAAGTTACCTGTAACTTCATATTTAGAAATTTGGCCCAGCTTAATTGATGATGCATCACTGATTTCAAAAATGTGAATGATCTTCACCACATAGATGTTCTCAAAGTAGTAGTTTTACGTGTCTAGCCAGCGCCTCCATCTTGCTGGAACTGGGGCAAAGACAAAGGAAATTCAGGAGCTTCATAATGAAATATGCCACCCTTAAGTTATCTTAAGGATTCTGGGATTTGACTCCGAAATTCCTCGCCATCTCGCGCAAAGTGTGAACAATATACGTAATACACATTATTTTTTTAGTACAGAGCTTGCGGAGAAACAACAGCTTTGACCATATCAAATTGGCACAACATGTTCAATCCCATTGGAGTATAATAGGCTCAAAATCTGTCGACCATTGTACTAACTTGATAAATTCACTTTTCCTAGCTGTTCACAGTTAACTATAAAACATTCACTTGGAATATTTTCTTCCAATGTGCTTACCACAGTGTTGTCCGGCTCCATGTCTAAATGGTTAGCGTGCTGGCCTTTGGTCTCAGGAGTCCCGGGTTCGATTTCCGGCGGGGTCGGGAATTTTAACCATAATTGGTTAATTCGCTGAAATGGGGGCTGGTTGTATGTGTCGTCTTCATCATCATTTCATCCTGATCACGACGCGCAGGTCGCCTGCGGGAGTCAAATCAAAAGACCTGCATCTTGCGAGCCAAACTTGTCCTCGGACACTCTTGGCACTAAAAGCCATACGCCATTTTTTATCACAGTGTTTACAGCATTACGTCCTAGCGAGCCTGTACATCCCTCTGTACACGCCCTGATTTTTTCCCTGCCGCATTTACCCTAATCACCAGCACTATTTTTTCATAGTATCAACCAACATACCTAGTGTGGAAGAGTCTGGTATAGGCTTACCGTTATGTTTTTCTTTTTCCAAACGCACGGAACTTCGGATCATTAACCTTACTCAAAGGAATATCTGCTGAAATCAGAGCTTCGCAGAGATCCTCGCCAAAAACAAAAAATAACGTGCCTTCAGGGTGGGCTTGATCAAGTAGCATTTATTGAACTACTACTCTCTGTCTATTGCCGCTGTATACCTTTTTTGTACTTGTCCATATTTATACCTTGATTTACAAAAGTTTTCTTTTCAGACCCAAATTTCACTTCTCATAGACTAGCTTATAATAGAGTATAGATCCGTCCATATTGAACACTTTTATCTCCATACTGAAAAACATTCTGTTTTCATTTTTGCGACGTACTTTCCTTACATTTTAACATGACTTAACTCTGAAACTGCTTCACTAGATAAAATCACTAGATCATTGACACGATGAACCGAAAGCAGGCGACCACATTTGTGCAGTTAAATAAGTTTAGTTTACCATAAAGAAATAAATGAACTGGGTTAAAGCCACTATATATATATTTATTAATAATAAAGCCAAGCTTTCAGCCAAATTGCATTGGCCTTCATCAGGGCATGTGAAGTTTTGCCTCCGACAGTGAGCAAAGAAATTATCTGAAGGAACATGGAAGTCATGCCCGTACTATCCACGGCCTACCCCACTAACTAATTTCTTTGCTCACTGTCGGAGGCAAAACTTCACATGCCCTGATGAAGGCCAATGCAATTTGGCTGAAAGCTTGGCTTTATTACTATTAAATATATATATAGTGGCTTTAATCCAGTTCATTTATTTCTTTATGTTAATAAAATGAGCCACGAAAACTTACGTTCATTTAGTTTACCAACCGATATTTATGGTCAACGTTGGGTTCCACGAATCCAATTAACGTTTCTGTCCGTAAATGGAGAAAGGAGAGCAGGTATGTTTTACCTGTTCGAACCCCACTGTCGACAGCCCTGAAGATGGGTTTTTCCGTGCTTTCACACTTTCACACCAGGCCACGGCCACTTCTTTCCCACTCTTCGTCCTTTCCTATCCCATCGTCGCCGTAAGACCTATCTGTGTCGGTGTACCACGTATAGCAAATTAAAATAAACATACCTGGCTCCTAAAACAAAAGAACAAAAGAAAAAATAAATAAAATAGCTTTTTACCTTAAAAGCACTTTTCTTATGACAATTTAAAAAATGCACACAATGCATAGAAATGCACTCTAATGTTTAAAAGGATGCCCTAAAATGCTTCGACGCACAATAACATTTTAAAAGGTACTTAGAAATTTGCTATTATTTCCTCTTCAAAGTAGGGGATGGACTGCTTTCATGGAACTTTGGGGATTTTCTTACAAGTATGGGAATGAGTTTATTTGTTCAGTTTTAAAATTCGCGCCTTAACTTATGCATACTGTGCCCTTTTAAAGGCAACAACTGCGGTGATCTCTTCTTTCTTCTGTGCGCCGGCTGCTCCTGTAATAAATGACATGTAAGTATACTCACCGCTGCATGTAGACTCTTCTTCACCGGGCGAGTTGGCCGTGCGCAAATGCTGGGGCTGTACCTTAATTAAGGCCACGGCCGCTTCCTTCCAACTCCTAGTCCTTTCCCATCCCATCGTCGCCATAAGACCTATCTGTGTCGGTGCGACGTAAAGCCCCTAGCAAAAAAAAAAAAAAAAAAAAAAGACTCTTCTTCCTCAGTCGTGCCCGTCCGTTATCCCCGGAGAGGCCACCCGCTGATAAAGGAGTGAGGGAATGAAAAGAAGGGGTAAACTAACTAAAATGACGGTACCCAAGACTGAATTAAAATTTAAAATAAACGACTGATTTATTAAATAAAGGCAAAGTGCGAAAATTGAACGTAAACTGAACTAGTGAAAAAAATGTAAACCAATGGAATAACAGTGACTAATAAAACATTAAAGAGTAAGGATCTGCCTTGCAAACAATCATACACTGCCTAAGTAAACTGACTGAAGGTCAAAAATCCTTAATTAAAATATACCAGACTCTGTTGACACTGTCTTCAAGTTAAATAAAATGACTCAGTTTAAAACTCTGGTCAGAAAGACCACCTTCTTAAAATGCAGAATTACATTACGGAGAAAGATATCTCCCAAATAAATTTAAAATAGTTGACTCACAATAAAGTAAAATTAAATTCTGTTATGTCATCAAACCACTGACTTATAGGAGTTATAAAATGTTTAACACCTGTTGCTCATTTGGTAAAATACCCAAATTTAAATAATCATGGACTGCACTAAGCAAGTGTATTACTTAAGGAATAAATTCGAAGAAAACAGAACAACCATGAACATCACACTTCATTTCCGACATAACCATTGTCTTATACAAAACTTCATGATTAAACCAAATTAATTATCGAAACATCACTCTGAGTGTATCCAACCACTCATCTAAATTTTAAACTTCATTTGCATGTCTGTGATAGACTGGACTTCTTAAAACAAACAGAAATTTAGGCCAAATGCCTGATGTTAACATTATCAAATGATAGCGATCCTTGTACATTAAATCTTCTATAGAATTTTGCCGCTGACTGCGTTTCATTATTAATTCATATTCGTGGTATCACCACTAGATGGAGGCAGATGCCATCTTATTTACCATTTATTGCGGCGGTTTTATACAATTGGTTTATTTAAAGAACGCTTCACTTCAAAATAAAAATGTAGTGGATTTTAAAAGAAAGTTTGGTAATTACTTAGATGCCTGGTATGAGCATACCACTACCATTTCGACTGTGACATAATCGATGATCCAATAAACCTAACATCTGAAATGGTATTTACATCATTACATTAATTAACGGAGAAACACTGCTCCGACAAAAAAAATACAGAGATCAAAAAAAAAACTAGCCTAGCTACACTTATCTATTTACATCACATCAAATATAAATAATTCACATACGCTTGCGTCCTACAAATAAACAGTAAAAGTACAAACAGAAAAGAAAACAAATAAGCAAACTGGATCCCACCATCGCGGCCTACTGGAAATTAAAAGGATAGAAATGCGCAAAACAAACTCGGAGTCACCAGAAAAACATACCCCGCTGCGAGTAGCAAAATGAAATATTGCGAATTTGACGGCAATCTCAAACTTCAGACGATAAATGTCTGGACATGATATTATTTAACCTTGATGGACAAATTACTGTTACTTCACGTCAATCGTGACTCTACATAAATATTCAAAACACATTGACTCGTCGCTCTGTTCACATTGTACACTGGCTAGCATTTTTATCGAGCATCTACTTTCCCTGGAATTATTTAAACAAATACAGGCTCCTGCCTGTAGTATCGTAACCCATGTCGTAACACATTTAACACACGTGGTTAAACTCTTTATTTCACAATTCTTTTTATTCATTAGTTCGCGACGTCATTATTATTCATTATTCTCACAACACAGCCTCGCTCGTATCCGGCGGGCACAAATATCTGTCGTGCACATTACGGCTTCTTACGACAAATCAAGACATGGTCCCAATATCATATTTCCATCATCAACGTAGCTCATCAGGGATATTAATCATCTAGCTCGATCTCTCGATCATTCACTGTTAACACATCACAAAAATCACAGAGCTGACTCATCAATGGCGCTCACCGTTTCTATCAAAACAAAGAATAACGAGATTGCCTCTCAAAACACAAATGTTGAAACACGCGCCACTGCAACTACCCAGAAATAAAAATTCGCGTCTACCAAAAATCGTCGCAAACTACGCGGGATAAGTACAATCAAAACCAGTCATCTGAAGGATGATCCCCTAACATAAAACAAGCTGAAATGCGCAAAATAGCAAAATAAACATTGAAATCATCGCGACGGCGTCCCCAAGAACAAAACTCCAACAAAATCGACTCAAAACCAACGATCTAAAATCATGATGAATAATAATAATAAACTGACATTACACTCGTAGATCCAATATCAAAGCTGCCTAACTGTCAAAATGACATACTACAAAATCAACCATAAATACACGCAAACAAACATCTACTTAAACAAAATGCACAAAATAAGCCTATCTGAAAGTGCAACATAAACATTATTATTATTATTATTATTATTATTACTATTATTATCATATTATTATTATTATTATTATTATTAGCAGTATTATAAAACTGTGAATTATTTACAACCCTACCTAGTACTCTAAACTACATTGATCATCGATTTTGCCACGGTCCTACATATTTATTTACATTATAATGATGCTCATACCTGTGATGGTGGAGGCAGGTCGGTTCACCCACCGGCCCCGGTCATGTTGGAAATTAGAATTCCATCTTCAAGCTGATGTGGTATTCCAGATTATTACACACGCAAATTTGACACATTCTTGCCATGCCGTGACACACGTTTATATTAGCATAAACACTCGTATTTCTCTCACTCCAGTGAAAGTTAGGAAAATGCCACTGCAGACTCCTGCCTGTTGTGTAGAAGGATGGTCGCCTCGCTATCTACCTGCAAAACACCTGCTGGCCTGCTCGCCGATCCCTCAGCTCTGTTTACACTACAGCTTACAGTACATTCACCCTACTGGGACATAACTGTCTCCTCAAGGTTGACTATTGCGGTCTCCATTGAAGAAAGTCAATCACCTTCCTGTCTGTCTTTACTGGTTTCTCCCCGTAAACATCTCGCTTTCCAAACAGTTTGTAGAATGGTAGAAACAAGCTAAAATACAGTTTATGTTGTGGAGAAAATTTTATACTGATCTCACATGTAACACTCCCTGCTGGTTAGAAATGTTTTTATGTAAATATGCTGAAAAACATGGACTTGTTTCCCTCGACTAGTAATGTGAGTTCATTTTGAGTTGAAAGTGTAATTCTTGCCTACTCTCCCTGAATTTACAGTAAAAGTCTGTGAAAATGTTCATTTTCTGAAATGCTATTCTCCCAAGTAAATAATACAAGGCTTTCTAAAAAAATGCCTACAAGTGTCTAATCGCTTTCTTACCAGCCGAAATAAAGCTGACTAAATGCATTTGCTGATACACTCTGTCACTCTGTCAAACGTAAATTCACTGAGAATACTGAAGTAACACTAAAAGTACTCAAGACAATAACTGAGAACTGAGAACTCTGAAGACACTCAAAACACTGAGAATTCAGAACGACTGAGAATTCACTCAAACACTGAGAGCTCGACCCTGTGGTCGCTGGGTTTTGTAGAAATTCCTCCCACCACCAGGAAAATAGTTCCGTGGAAGGGATGTGGCGTAATAATCTAGTCCTCGGGAGCGCTTTCTCGTACATCCGTAGGTTATGGTTTTCAAAATTTATATGCAAAACTTCCTAAATTTTGTCCGACTCACATGTGATATTGCGCCGCGGGAAATGATCATGGGATAATCCACACGACGGTGCGCGTCACTGGTGTTATTTTCTTCCGGTGGATGGCCTCATCCTGCCATGACAGCTCCTTCTTCTAGATCCTATTACTCCTCCGTGTGAAGTTGAATTTTAATAATTAGGCACTAATTAACCACAGATTGGTATTGATAATTCACCAAATATTATAAAGAAGTCAGGACACTGTTTTTCACTACCACATCGGGCTTCAGATCGCGAGATACTGACTGTAGATTTCCCGGTATGACAGCTCATTCAAATTTAGAATTTTCTGATTGGCTGAGACTTTCGCGCCCTTCCAAACGTGGGTGCATCCGCTTCCTCCCAAGAATTGGCGGTTATAGTCGTTGTCCTCTATTGAGAACGACCACCAAGTCGCCGCTCCCAGGCGGTGTCATAAAATTTATTGGAAGGATGGTTTACAATTTGGTCGTGCCTAGAGAAGAGTTTCATGGATTCTCTCGCCGTCTGACTGGCGCCAGAAAGTTCCTTTGTGACTGCTAGTTTCACAGCCTCACTGTGGTATCTCATATGTGAAATATTCAATTTAATTGTGAATTAAATTAGGCCAAATTCGCTTATGGGTGCAATACCTGCACGATCTACAATGTGCACACTTTAGCCGAACACGCACTGCATTGCTACTGTACCTGCTTGCTGATTAGCTGCGTGCTTCTTATGGGAGACCCATGTCACAATAGTAGTCTAAATTCGTTATTATTTTGTATTCGTATATCACTCATTGACCCATAAATTGGCCAACGCAGATTTATGCAATTGCCGAAACTAAAATCACTTATGTATTCAGATATATTTTTCAACGTGGGACAAAAATAAAATTAACCTTTCAATGATTATCGCAATAATATTGAGAACAATACATATGATTTACATATCATGTGTGTGTGTGAGAGAGAGAGAGAGAGAGAGAGAGAGAGAGAGAGAACAAAGTTTCATTCAGTTTTGTATACCTAAAACAACCTAACCTAACGACATGACACTACAGCCCTGTAGGGCCTTGGCCTACCAAGCGACCACTACTCAGCCCGAAGGCCTGAAGATTACGAGGTGTCCTGTGGTCAACACGACGAATCCTCTCGGCCATTATTCTTGGCTTTCTAGACCGTGGCCACTATCTCACCGTCAGATAGCTCCTCAATTCTAATCACGTAGGCTGAGTGAACCTCGAACCAGCCCTCAGATCCAGGAAAAAATATCTGACCTGGCCGAATCGAAACCGGGTCCTCCGGGTAAGAGGCAAGCACACTACCCCTACACCATGGAGCTGGCTTTGTATATCTAAGGATAGCTGAAATATGGTGCTCAGAAGTCACGAAAAATTATGTTATGCGATAAACTTAACTACTTTTTGCAAGCACTATTAAAATAATATTTACATAATCTTGATTTTGAAGGTGTTCTGAATCTATTTTTTAATATAATTTACTGAATGAAGTTCATCTTTTACACTTTTTGTCCACCTTGACGCGGAATATCCGATTTAGGACATAAAACGGAGGTAAACATTAAATAATAACTGAAACACAAATTAGTGTATGTTGCGAATTTCTGAGACTAAACTTTTGCATTTCATGAAATTCATTCATACTCTATTTCAATTTAGGGAGCTTTCACACCAAAATGACTAGAAGCAGGTGATATGTGGCAGCAGGCAAGTGACAAATGGACTGAAGATTACACACGAAAGTGAGAACTGTCAATTACATATTTTCTCTCCTCATCTCTCTTTTTAAGACGTCTTCAGACGATGATGTCATACTATTGCTGACTGCTGTCATGATTGCTAAAAGAGAGAGACGAAGAGGGCATTGCGCACACCAATATCTGAAAGACAATACGCCTACTTTTGAAGTCTCCACGCAACTAGAAATTTTACCGCATGAGGAAAGTTGGTTTTCATAAATTGTGAAACTTCTATTGCAGCGGAAACTTCCATCTCTCTCAGTGCCGAGGAACGACTACACATCTGATTCCATAGCGTATCCTGCTTATCCTTCATACTGTAATTTTGTGATGTAGTATCATATAAGTCCGCCTCTGTGGTGTAGTGGTTAGCGTGATTGACTGCCACCCCAGGAGGCCCGGATTTGATTGTTGGCTCTGCCACGAAATTTGAAAAGTGGTACGAAGGCTGGAACGGGATACACTCAGTCTCGGAAGGTCTGCTGAGTAGAGGTGGATTCGATTCCCACCTCAGCAATCCTTGAAGTGGTTTTCCGTGGTTTTCCACTTCTCCTCCAGGCAAATGCCGGGATGCTACCTAACATAAGGCCACGGCCGCTTCCTTCCCTCTTCCTTGTCTATCCCTTCCAATCTTCCCATCCCCCAATAAGGTCCCTCTTCACGAACACCAGGTGAGGCCGCCTCGAGGCACTGGTCCTCCTCCCCTGTTGTATCCTCAACCCGATGTCTGACGCTCCAGGACACCGCCCTTGAGGCGGTAGAGGTGGGATCCCTCTCTGTGCCCGAGGGAAAAAAATAACCCTGGAGGGTAGACAGATTAAGAAGGAAGGAAAATATCATATAGACATTTATAATATTCAATAACTTCTACAAACTTAATGTTGAAAGTCTCACTTTGTGTAAAAGGCTTGTTGTGTTGAGAAATGGTACGTTTTCAACAGATAAAATGACAGCAGAGACTAAACTCCTCTTCCCTGCAGTGTGGTTGAATTATTCACTGTGCATGCGCGACCCAAGTGAGAAGTTGCACTCGAGAGAAAAGATAACTGTTCATCTCGATATCTGAGTGGCTACAAAGAGACACGTGGCAGATGTTACATGTCATGCCTCCACTGTATGATAGATTTAATTTATTTTTTATTTATTCGTTCTTAAAGTGGCCTGTCACATACGACGTGCCAATTTGATGTGAATGCAGCCTTATACAAAATACAGTGTACAGATTTCACATCTATTTTTCATTAGTCGGTGGGTTGATGACTTTATATTTATAAGTTATAAGTAAACATATAACTTGAGAAAATAAGATGCTGTTGCCAGTTACAAGAAGTGAAATTGCTGTAAATACCACGCAATTGCTCACATTTGAAAAACTAGAGCGTATCTAGTTCAACGTCTCCCGTACAATTAAGCTAATTTCAATTGTACCGAGCTCGATAGCTGCAGTCGCTTAATTGTGGCCAGTATCCGGTATTCGGGAGATAGTTGGTTCGAACCCCACTGTCGGCAGCCCTGAAGATGGTTTTCCGTCGTTTCCCATTTTCACACCAGGCAAATGCTGGGGCTGTACCTTAATTAAGGCCACGGCCGCTTCCTTCCCACTCCTAGGCCTTTCCTATCCCATCGTCGCCATAAGACCTACCGGTGTCGGTGCGACGTAAAGCAAAAAGCAAAAAATTCAATTGTCAGTTGATTTCCATTTCATCACTTCTGCCTACCTACCAATACCAGGAGAACGCCGAACTATCTTTAACTTCGTTTTAAAATGTATTTATTTTATCCAGCGAATAACGCCTGAAACAAATGTTATCAGTGAGACTCGGACGTATCATGTCATTATAAACAATAATATTTAGTTCTATTGCTGTATTCACGAATATAATACAGCTATTGCTCACATCGTTGTACACGTTCTGGTGGAAAATCACTTCGGTTATTATTATTATTATTATTATTATTATTATTATTATTATTATTATTATTATTATTAAAATCATTTTATCTAGAACGGACTACCCTGTGGACGGGCATCTGGATTTGACACACGCTGCCAATAATCGTCCCCAGTGATGAGCTAAGAACTTCAGAAGCTTTACTAGTGAATATCATCTCAGCAGACGTGGGACATATTATGAGCGCTTTGAATATCATGATCTAGTGTCGGCAAGGAGATGAGTCTTGAGAACACCTCAGAGCTTTTGACAGTCGCGCCTAAGTTAACACGCTACCTTTGAGAAGCACATCTCGGCTCACAAGAAGACAAGTTGGGGTCCCACCCGAGCACATTTGACGACATTTTATTCTATTTTTTCCTTCTCTCGGCGCTGTCTTCCTTTAATGTTTTGCCTCATTTCTCCTCCTCTGCTCCGCCTTCATCTATTTCCCTGCCGCTACTCGCATTGGCTTGTCACGTGCACGTAAAGACCCTTCCTACCGACTGACAGCCAGACATGGATAAAGAAGCTGTCAATTTGTCGGGTACTTCCTCTCTAAGACACATACAAGTTGCGTTTCACTACAACTGGGAGCTTGATAGCTGAGTGGCATCGTTACTTGTTATCTATCAGTTATAAGTCGACGGAGGTTCGAATTCCGGCCAAGAAATATAGGATTTTTTAAAATAAAATGTCGCGTATCTATGGTTCGGATACCATATATTTTCTGTAAAATGTAGCCCTCAGTAATTGCTTTTATATTATGGATCGCAGTGTAAAACCAACCTTAAAATTAGAAAGTAAATTAGAAGCCAAAATCCTGCATCAAGAACTTGCAGTGGCATATGGACTTCTCGAGTCGAGAGTAGCTAACGTATTGCGACTATCAGCCATCCAAAGTGCTACAAAAGAACAAGTAAAAACGTACTGGGACAGATCTGTTTTAACTGACCAGAGAATCTTAGCAAATTGTCCTGATATTGTCCTTCTCAATAAGGGTACACAAGTGGCCTGTTTGATACACATTGCTGTCCCACTGAACCACAACATGCAAACCACCAAGGCGGAGAAAATTAGTAAGTACACAGCACTGGAACAGGAGATGTAGAGACTAAACCGTACAACCCGTGATGCTGTCAGTGACAGGAATTGTCCCAAAAGTGCTGGTAACAGGTCTAGAAGAACTAGGTATGAAGCGACTAATTGCAAGCATGCAGAGACTAATTTTGTCGGACACGTAGGCCTACAATTTGATTGTATTTGTCTACGAGATACTTGATTGTATAATCCGTATTATGTATGAGTTAGATCATATTCATATATCGTATGTATGAGGAAATAATAAAATAATAATAATAATTGTACTTATTATTTATTTTTTACTGTCGAAAAGGCCAAGGTATCAAAGTTTTCTCCCGCGGGTTTGCGTTCACGTGCTGGTAAATCTACCAACACGATATTGACGTATTTGAGCACCTTTAAATACTGTCTCACTAGACTAGGCAGCCAATATGGCATCAGAAAGCCAGCGTTGAGCCACTTAGCCCGGTTTTCTTCGTCTTATTACACCCATTGTCCTAAGTCCTGATCAACATCCAGCTATCGTTTCCCTGGTTGCTCCTCCAATCTTCTTCTTGACTTTCCTTTATTTTCATTCTCTCTTCATGCATTCATTCCACGTGTCCTAACTATCTCAGTATATCAAATCCCTTATAAAGAGTTCTAATTATCATTCGTTCGTATTCTCATTGTTGGTTATTAACAGCGCCATAAACTGAAAATCGTCAATAAATCTCTTTCCCATCTTCTCAACAGCTCATCAGGTACAGTAATAGTCTATAATCTCAGAACTAGATGTCACCCATCATATCCACAAAGATCGGTGGATCTTAAGGTTTCGGAATTTGAACGTACAGTTATTATGTCTAATATTGATTCTGTTGAGGTTGAGTTTAGCGGTGTCAGATGTTCTCAGATTAAATGGGTGGGAAAAAAGCTCAGACACTTATGATTATTGCTTCCCTTCCCTGATTTTTCTGGCGAGACCTAATATTTATAGTGGACTACAGTACGTTTCCTGGTATGGGTTAAATCAAATTTGTTATTTTCATTGAGCTGTCTAAGTCTTATACTTGGCGTTGACAATATGAAAGTGACTGAGGTATGATCGATGCTAGTAATGTCATCCCTTATGCAGCCAGTCTCTGTAGTGAATGGTGTGAAAATTTCGCTTATAGGGTTATTTGGTGCGAGCACATCAGTGAGCTCGGCAGACTGATGTGTAATAGCAACGACTGGCTCTTTGAGGAAAGCAACGGGAAGTACATAACTCCTCATTCCACTTGTACACCTCTTAAGCGGTGCCTGTTATCTATGGCAGCTGATGGTGGAGCTGTTCAAGACCTAACCAACCTTCGGGCTGAATATTCAAGGAGCTCATAACAAAGAAACTGAAATGGCATGTTAATTAACGTGCCAGACTGATGGGCTCAGACGACACAGCGCTGACTTTTTGACAAGGAAACTTAGGAAAATACAGATGGCTGTTGACAAAAGGGAGGCAAATAGTGGCTATTTTAGTGAAGGAAGCCCAAGAAAGAGACATCCATCTGAGCGGTTTCTTGGCTTACACTTCTTAAACCGTTAACGGTAGACACCAAGTACTGTATGTATAGATAATGTTTCGGGTGTAAAACTCTACAAACAAAGCCCGTGACGGTATATATTATACTTTTCTCTAAAGGGTAGCACTCAATAAGTGTTTTTATGTTATATTTCGCAGTGTAAAACCATCCTTAAAATTAGAAACCACATTTTGAGATTTATCATGCAAAAATTAAATAAAAAGATAAATTGTATACTCATCTCAATAATCTTATTAAGATAAAAAACGACCTTTAGAGTATTGACATGTATAGTTTTGGAGGGATCGTACGTTTACTGAAAGCACTAGGTTGGGTCACTAGAATGTTTATAAAATAGATATCCTGAAATGCGAGAGCACCCGTATTTTTATACCCTATATCATTATCATCAACTGCCCGTACATTAAAGAGATATTCTTCCATATACTGTACAAATATCTTCGTAACCAGCAGGAATTCATCCCTTAATACATTTTTGATTCAAAATATTAGGGTATGAACATCCAAATTTCTTTCCATAACACAATTTTGTACTAATTTAGTTCTTATGCTATGTCCTGCTTCTAAACGATTAAGTCGGGCGCACGTACTAACAAGTCGTGAAGCAGAAAACAGACTGGGAATTTATAAAATGAGAAGACATCCTTCACAGGCTTTTTCTGCGATAAATTGATTCTAGTGTCTGTATCGAGCACTTAGATTAGTGGAGGAAACTAACTCTCTCCCTTCCGGTTGAGAGACTTGTACCAAAGCGATTACTAACCCAGCTCACATTCAGCAGCAGAGTGGCAGGTTGCCGCAAGCTTCCTCATACAGACCAGTCCTAAGTCATGCATATGCATGTCACATTGCATCGTTATCACCATGCATCTTATTATAATCAATTAATACCAGCTGCTGTAAGGTATAAGTAATTTTCTTTGACACGTTCCATTGCGAATTCTAGTAAGTCGAGTGTGAAAAACGACACATAGATCGGGCATCAGTGACATAGATTTAATATCGTAAACAATTTGCACAAGGAGGAATATCATGTAGGACTCGCGATAACTCGAGAGCCACGTATCACGGTTTACGTACGTATAAATGGGAAGCACCAACAGACTGAATACTAAAGTAGTTACAGTCTCTTCAGTTTAATGAAAATCACACATTAGATACTGTAGTGCATCTCTGTAAAAAAAAATCTGTCTGATATTTAGACTGAATATATTTGTGGAACATACACGTCGCTTTCCAGAGCAATTGAATTAACAGAATTTGCTCTCGTCCGTAAACGATACGCGTGGCTTCATAACGTACTGTCTGGCGAACGCCAGCCTCTTCTTGTGGTTCGCCTCACTTATCCAGGGCTTCTTCCGGTTTGTACGCCCCTGCAAACCAGCTCTGTGTAACACACGTCGTACGGTGTCGGTGCTGATGTTCTTCCCAGTGGAGGTTTGTACTTTGTACTTCTTTTCGAAGCACAGGTCCAGACACACAGGGATTTTTCTGGGCGGATGATATTATGCTTTGCTCTTCGCGTGTTGTCAGCTTTACGGCCGCCCAGTTCTTACTCTGTTGAGTAAGTTGCACTGGTCTTGTATCGTTCAATGATACTTGCGACTGTAGTTCGCGGTATTCCTGTTTGTTTGTTTTTTTTCTTCTTTTTTTAGCAATTACTCTTTGCGAAATACCAAGTTGGTGGGGTTGGATAATTCGTTGGCGTTCAAGAACAGTTCGTTTCTTTACCTTGCCCATTGTTCTCGGGGCATGCACTAGATGTCTCACCGACACTGTCCGTATCACTGATGGACTGAGCTTTGTGATGCGTCCCACTTCCTCAATGCCGTGTTCATTACATATGATAGTGCACAAGGCGGACGAATACTTCTGCGTTACCATTATCTAGCCCAACCACACTCATTAATTATTGAAGTGTACTGATGTGCAAGAGGCATATTCTGCCGGTATTATTGTACATATATATTGCATATTCACTGCGTATTTGTTTCTGAACTTACCCGAAGCCTTGTAATGCAGTTTTGGTGTTCATTATATGAAGTGGACACATGGACGAATATTTATGCGAGCGACTGTAGATTGCACCAGGGACGTCATTAGATTGAAGAGAGGTGGCTGCATGTTAGGGAGAGCTTCATCAGATTAGGGATTCGTGACCACCTTTCTGCGCTCATAAAGTGTGAGCCCCTGTGGCCTCAAAGTCCACTGAACTGAGAAGTACGTATTTTCCGGTGTATATGTAGGATGGGTCCGCCTCTGTGCTGTAGTGGTTAGCGTGATTAGCTGCCACCCCCGTTGGCCCGGGTTCGATTCCCGGCTCTGCCACGAAATTTGAAAAGTGGTACGAGGGCTGGAACGGGGTCCACTCAGCCTCGGGAGGTCAACTGAGTAGAGGTGGGTTCGATTCCCACCTCAGCCATCCTGGAAGTGGTTTTCCGTGGTTTCCCACTTCTCCTCCAGGTGAATGCCGGGATGGTACCTAACTTAAGGCCACGGCCGCTTCCTTCTCTCTTACTTGCCTATCCCTTCCAATCTTCCCATCCCTCCACAAGGCCCCTGTTCAGCATAGCAGGTGAGGCCGCCTGGGCGAGGTACTGGTCATACTCCCCAGTTGTATCCCCCGACCAAGAGTCTGAAGCTCCAGGACACTGCCCTTGAGGCGGTAGAGGTGGGATCCCTCGCTATGTCCGAGGGAAAAACCGAACCTGGAGGGTAAACAGATGATGATGATGATATGTAGGATGGACAAACACTCTTATTTTCATAACGATCTACTGTGCGTCCAAATCAAGTAGGCCCCTACAATTAGAGCTAAAAGTGAACCTGCCTCCTAAACAGTACTTTTTCCAAAATATTCAACAATACCCGATGAACGTATGTCATTGCCATGAATGTTGTGGTTCAGTACCTTAGCTTCGTCCAATTTACGTTGTGATGCGTGACCCAACATTTGGAAAAAAAATAATAATGCAGGCCTTTCCTGAATGTATATTTATATATTCCTTAGTCCCATTTCCTGATACGGCGTCGGGGATGATTGGATACGTTATGCCCTTCCTATCGCCAACGTCGGTTGAGGATCCAATAAAAATTAAATGAATGATACATGCGGCCACTCCGCACTGTCAGGACTTTCCTCAATGAAGGAGTGAAATAGGAAAAACTTGCATAACGTTGGTTGCGCGAATAATAATAATAATAATAATAATAATAATAATAATAATAATAATAATAATAATAATAATAATAATTGTACCGGGCGGTACACCTCCACTCCGCTAATTTAAAATGTGCGCCTGTTGAAACTCCTCTGCTGGAGGAAGTCTGAACTTTATTGACAGTATTAATTTTCTACCGTCTCAGAAGATGTCACCACGTGGAAAATTTTGAGTTTTTGAACTGTGTCATTTTTGATGTGTTTTTGTTTCGCTTGAAGTAAGAAGTGTGAACTTTCTCTTCTAGAGGACACTACTGAAGATCTACAATAGTGCAACCTAGTGCGGAGTCAAAGAACTATTTTTTTGGAGAAAATTTAATTTCAAGAGTTTGTTCTTTGTTAAATTTATTTCTATCATTGTTTAAGTTGGCAATATTTACCCTTTCTTCCCCTTGTTATGAATGTATCCAATCCCGAATTTCTTCAATTAATTTCTATCCAATCAGATGTATCTTCCCCCAACTTGAATCTGTTGCGGGGTCCTATCCAATAAAGAGTTTGTGGGAGGGTGTTTTCTTTCCCCTAACGCCTAGAAACTTCCGCGAGAGTATTTAAACTGCTGATTTTTGGGTCTCTCGGCCACTTCTGTTCCATCTTTCAGTGTGTTAAGTACATAGCAGGGGGCGGGAAGCGCCTCTTTCTTCTCCAGCCGTTCAACACAAGGTAATGGCCGATTAATAACTTCTTTCTTTGCTAGCTCAGCAGTTTAACTTTCGGGGCGGGTTCTAAGCGTTCAACCATGTAACCTTTTCCTAAAATGTAACTTCTCTTTTCATCTATTCTCTTGTAAAACGACATATTGGGATAGAGAGTGCTAACCCTCTCGAGCTCCCACTCACATTGTATTGAGGTGAACTTATTTTCTCAACCTATTTTTCGTTAATGTAAAACAAATTGTTCTTTTCTTAAGTCACCTCTTTAGCATGGGATTAGCCCTTGTATTAACGGCCTAGTGCCAAGTAGGTCTTAATCAAAGTGTATTAGGAGTGCAAGTTCGCCTCCTCTCAAATTGTATTTTAGAGGTCATGTATTAATCTTCTTGTTATTTAACAGACCTCAGTAGGTTGGGTATTTTGCCCCTGTGTATATGTCCTTTGAGGACGGCTTAAAGGTGGAGTTCGGAGTGGCCTATGATAGGCTTGTATTTTAGGGGGAAGTTGCCCTTTTTGAAAATTGTGTTTCTGCCTCAAGGAGGCTTTTGGATGTAATCGGAAGCAGATGTTTCTGGCATGTTTGGGGGTTTTCGGCCCCTTTGTTGTATGGTGTTCATTGTAAGGTTGGGCTCATTGCTCAAGAATTATGTTTCTGACTTTTGAAGCCCCAAATGGGGTACCTATGTAAATGTATTTGCCAATCGTGTTTCGGCTACTAAGTCCCTGTTCTATCTGTTGTTACCTAATTTTGAAAAGAAAATATAACCTTGTTAAACTTTTAAATTAATTTTACATTGCACTATAATTTCGTAGCTTGAAACCCATTCACACCCGCACCTTCTTTCACCTCTACCTACCACGGAAAAGTCCGTAACAAGTGGTAGCAGAGCGTGGTTGAATGGGTCTCAATTTAGCCCCTTTTGACGGCTAAATATTGTTTGTTCCGAACTCTAACTATTTTCCCAGTTGCTGGAATTTTTTGAGTTTTCCAAAATTGGTCTGTCATCATGCCCGGCCCTCGCGATGTTCTCCTTCTTAACTATTTGCGTAAGGAGGAGTTGATCTATGAATTAACTATCAGAAATGTGCAATCTGGAGGCACGGTTGCAATAGACACTAACAAACTTAG
The DNA here is from genome assembly GCF_040414725.1 of Anabrus simplex. Taxonomy (NCBI): domain Eukaryota; kingdom Metazoa; phylum Arthropoda; class Insecta; order Orthoptera; family Tettigoniidae; genus Anabrus; species Anabrus simplex. The sequence continues at coordinate 1,507,434,073 of NC_090265.1, read as the reverse complement.
AGAGTCCCTTGATTTGCCCATTTCTATCCCCAATTTGGGAGAGAAAGAAATTGACGACTCTCTTTCCACGATCACGGAGAATATTACTGGGCTAGCTTCTGTAGTTAGTTTTTTTGATGAAAATGATCCGTCTCCTAATCAAATTAAGCGTGTGCAAGGCAGGCTATATCATTTTTCGAATAGGGTTAACGATCTGTTGTCTCTAAAACTGAATGATGTTCAGAGGAAGGAAGCTAGTACGCTCCTGGAAAATATTTCCGAATTATCTAGTAAGGTCACTCAATTGTTAACTGGGGAAGTTCCTCCCAAATCTGATCAACCCACCATAGTAAATGCAGGTAGTGAGGAAGCGCCTCCCAAGGGAGTTAATAGAATAACCGTTGCTGCTCAAACTATCCCTGCCCCATTGGACAACGAGTCTGAACGCCGTGCATCGCTGAGTAACATCCGTTCTGAATTAACATCCTTGCCATTGAAACCTTTACCTACTATGTCACCCGGGTTTAGTAGCTTGCCTCATCCATTGGCAATGTTGCTCAGAGGTATATCTAAGTTTTCCGTTAATACCACCAGTGACGTAATTTCATTTTTAAGATTTCTAGTGGAATTTCAGGATCATGCCCTTGTTTTTTCTCTATCTCCATGTCAAATCTTGCAAATTATCTATCCGTATGCTATTGGTATTCTCTCTGATAAAATCGTAAGAGCAATTGCCGAGCAATCATCTATTGAGGATTTCCATGCCCATTTGCTAGCTAACTTCATCCCTGCTAGGGCCAGGTCCTCCCTTGTTCAGAAGTACTATTATCGTGTACAGCGCTTGGATGAAAACTTGGCTGATTTCATACAGGACGTTAAGTTTTATACTAGGGTGTTTGCCCTTCATTTTCCTGAAGATCAGATCGTACAGGCTATTGTAGAGGGAATTTCACCTCCCTATAGGTCATATTTGTGTTTCGCGGCGTGCCCGCAAACTTTCTCGGAACTTGAAGCATTGGCCGTCTCAGCGGAAGGAGTTAGATACGCCGATTCTTTGCGTGTCGCGAAAGAACCCCCGCCTTCCATTAGTAATACTCGGCCTCCACCTCGCCGATCAGTCACCCCCCGTAAATGTTATGCTTGCGGGTCGCCTGACCATCTGCGCAATAAGTGTCCTCTGATCAAAACTAGTAGGGCAAATAATGGAGCTGGTTCATCACAAGGCTGTTTTAAATGTGGGGCTTTCTCACATATCGCAAAGAATTGTCCCAATTCGAATAGCACCCCCTCCTGCTCAACTTCTGGTGTAACTTCCAACAACAATCAAAAGTGACTAGTGGCTGCGGCTGAGTCAACTAATTCTGCTTCCCAAGGCTCAGCCCCTGGCAAAAAGGTCGAGAATTCAGGGAACGATAAGTCTTCGAATACATCTTTTGAATGCCCCAAAGAGTGCCTTAGGATTGCGGCGGATACCCCCGCATCTGTTCCTTTTTTTAAGATTGAGTTAAATAACGAGCCTATAACAGCTCTCTTAGATTCAGGCAGTGTTTGTTCGATTATTTCGGCTGAATGGTATTCTAAATTGAAAGCTGTTTGTAAACTACCTGACTACGTCTCATCTTCTATTCAATATGTTTCGGCTAATTCATCTCCATTAGAAATTCTAGGTTCCGTACTGGTCAAAATTCGTATTGTTAAGTTTACTTGGAAAATTAAATTGTTTGTGGCTAAGCACCTGTCTTGCCCCATCATATTGGGAGCTGACTTTATTTCTCACACTGGTCTTGTGCTCGATCTCCAGTCTAGGTCGTGCACATTCAAATTTGCTTCTAGTTGTAAAATACCACTATTAAAGTGTAATTCTGTGTCATGTTCATCTATTTCGCCTACCCAGGATGAGATGTTGTTAGACCTTAGACATCTACCTGAGGAGCAGGCTGATAGTATTCGTAAATTATGTCAGTCATTTCCAGAGGTGTTCTCTGATACTCTTGGTGTTACTGACCTTATTGAATACAAAATTGAGGTCATGGATTCGATTCCTGTCCGTTTTCCACCTTATAGGCTATCTCCACTTAAAATGAAGGCTCTGAAAGAAATTATCGATCAGATGTTGAAGGATGGTATTATTAGGCCCTCTAAGTCGGCGTATTCATCGCCTATTTTTCTAGTCCCGAAACCCCAGGGAGGCTTCAGGCCTGTCATTGATTACAGGGCTCTCAATCGGAAGGTGGTGTTGCAATCTGTGCCCCTTCCTGACCTTCATTCTTGCTTTTCATGGTTTCGTAAGGCCAAGTTCTTCACTATCTTGGACTTGAATCAGGCCTATAATCAAATTCCCCTTGCCGAAGAGTCTAAACACCTTACAGCGTTTGCCACGGACTGGAATTTATACGAATACAACCGCGTGCCTTTCGGGCTCCCCACGGGGGCAGCTGTGCTCACTAGGCTACTAGATAGGGTCTTCTCCGACATCAAATTCGAGTACTTATATCACTATTTAGATGATGTCGTCGTATTTTCAGAGACTTTTGAAGAACATGTAGATCATTTGCGAGAAGTTCTCGATCGCCTTCGTAAGGCTGGGTTAACTGTTAAGTTGTCCAAGGTTGCCTTTGCTAAGCCCTCTATGTCATTCCTAGGGCATATTGTGTCACCCGATGGTGTAGCAGTCGATCATTCTAGAACACAGGCCATCCGTGATTTTAAACCTCCCAAGGACATTAAAGGCATCGCCAGGTTTATTGGTATGGTGAATTTCTTCAGGAAGTTCATTCCTAACTTTGCTAATAGAGCGGCGCCCTTAAACCTTCTTCGTAGGAAAGGCATCAAATTCGAGTGGGGACCTTCTCAACAAGCCGCTTTTGAAGACCTTAAATTAGCACTTTGTAATGCCCCTGTACTTGCTATGCCTGATTTCTCGAAGAAATTCATCGTCCAAACCGACGCGTCGTCGTCAGCGGTAGCTGCAGTCCTTCTTCAAGAGACTGAACTAGGGAGGCGACCTATCGCCTATGCCTCTAGGACCTTGTCGGCTCAAGAAGCCAAGTATTCCATCTATGAGCTCGAAGGTTTGGCAGTCTTATTCGCCTTAGAAAAGTTCCGTCTCTATCTGGAACATGTCAAATTCGACCTGGAGACAGATAATCAAGCATTAAGCTGGGTCTTAGGTAGGCCGCGTCGTACTGGTCGTATAGCCCGCTGGGCTATTCGTATTTCCGCCTTCCAGTTTGATGTTAGACATATCAGAGGTACCGAAAATGTTGTTGCTGATGGACTCAGCCGTATGTTTCATAACGACGTCGAGACCCACGAACCGGTCGACAGTTCATCACCTCCCGAGTCCATACTATCTGGTGTTAATGCCATCTTAACAGATGCTCCCATGCTTTTTAGGGATATTGAGAAATACCAACGTGAAGATCCGACGCTGGCTCCGATAATGGAAACCCTTTCTTCTGGGGAACATGTTGTCCCTTATGTTCTGAGGAATGGTGTTCTATGTTGCCCATCGAGGCATGATAGGATGATGAAAGTTGTCGTTCCAGCTGTTCTTGTACCTATGATCTTCAAGTATTATCATGAGACCCCATTAGGAGGGCATCTTGGAATCTTTAAAACTCGTGAGAAGATTCGTGAAATGTTCATCTGGAAGGGTATGGACGGTGAAATCCGGGAACTTGTAAAAGCTTGTAAATCTTGTTTGCTCAGTAAACCCACCATGTCCACCAAGGTAGGCCTTTTGTCTTCGCATCAAGCGTCGCGCCCCATGGAACGTCTGTATATCGATTATGTAGGACCCTTCCCCCAGTCAAAGGGTAATGCTAACAAGTTCATCTTTGTGTGCGTAGATGGTTTTACCAGATTTTCTTGGTTATTTCCGACTAAGCTGGCTACCGCTCAGTCTACCATTACCTGCTTAAATTCTATTTTTTGCTTCTTTTGGTCCGTGTCAATATATTGTATCTGATAATGCTAAGGCTTTTACATCTAATTTATTTCGTAAATTCTGTTTTGACTTATCAATCTCTCATGTAACTACTTCTGCTTATTACCCTCAACCATCTCTGGCTGAACGGGTTAACCGTAATCTCAGGTCAGCACTTATTGCCTATCATCATGAAGATCATTCCAGGTGGGACACGTCCCTGCATTGGATAGCTTTTGCTTTGAATTCGGCGGTTCATGAATCTCACAAGTTTACTCCAGCTTCTTTGATGTTCAAGTTTGTTCCCAACTCGCCGCTCTCTAACCTCTGGTCTCTGAATGACATTCTACCCGAGACAATAGATCCGGATAACATTAAAGATCTTTGGAAGAAGGCTAAAGCCAATCTTAAAGTGTCTCATGAAAAGGTTAGGGAAAGGTATGATCGTGGACGGAGACCCACCCCTTTGAAGGTAGGTGACCAGGTTATGGTCAAAAATTTTGTTCCCGCGGGCAAGCTTGCCCCCAGATTTCATGGGCCTTGTATAATTCTCGATTTCCTCACCCCGGTTACGTTGTTATTAAGCAATCCAGCCACCGAGAGGATATTTAGGGTTCACCTGTCACAGGTGAAACCAGTGTAAATTTTGTGTCAACTTGCTTCATATAATTTGAAAGGAATATGAAGGTTATATTTTTTTTTGAGTTCAACTTTTAAGGCATTCTGCTCCTTCTATTTTATTTTATATGTAAGCATTTCTTGTAAACCTCCCCGATTGTTAAACTGCCTTCCTGTCCTTACCTCGGCCATTACCACGCTCCCGTCTCCTGCTTCAATACACACAGTGGCTTGACTTATGCCATGGATATTTGCACGCCGCTGGCCCCTCAACCTCTCCACAAGCCTGTACCCTCAAAAAGATGATGGTCCAACACAATTCTGCCGCCAAGCTTTAATGTTTCAGTGCCCCCGCAGCCGCGCGGCGCCGTGCAGCTACTGGAGCAGAGGACGGGCCCCCTCGGCCCCAGCGAGGACGACGTGTGCACGGCGAGCCGGAGCTCTCCTCCCGGCCAAGGCTGATGTGTGGCGCACGACCTGCTACTTGCCCGCAGCCTGTATATGTTCACCGCGGGCGCGGCGTGTTTCAACACCTCTGCTCCCCTCATAGTGCGGGCGAGCGGTATCTCAGGGTACTTGAGGGGTCCGAGCGGCCTCCTTTGGACGCAAGCCGCAACGGCCGGTCTGGCAATCCCACTTCATCACCATCTACTACATGAACAGATACCATAAGTAATGACTACACTTGGGAATTCAACTGCAATATTTGGTGGACCTTGAAAATTTTTTTTCTTCACGTTCTAGTATAAAAAGTTATCTTCAGAAATTCAACTTCTACAAATATAAAGACTTTACTTCATCTGCAACAACAAATTTTGAAACCAAATCAACCCAAATTAAGAAAATCTTATAAATTTTTTGGCAATCAATCTTCATACCCACAGCATAACTTGGACCTTGTTTCAAACTGATTTCATGTGTCATCCCTGGAGGAACTTTTGGGGGGGGAGGTCTGTACCGGGCGGTACACCTCCACTCCGCTAATTTAAAATGTGCGCCTGTTGAAACTCCTCTGCTGGAGGAAGTCTGAACTTTATTGACAGTATTAATTTTCTACCGTCTCAGAAGATGTCACCACGTGGAAAATTTTGAGTTTTTGAACTGTGTCATTTGTGATGTGTTTTTGTTTCGCTTGAAGTAAGAAGTGTGAACTTTCTCTTCTAGAGGACACTACTGAAGATCTACAATAGTGCAACCTAGTGCGGAGTCAAAGAACTATTTTTTTGGAGAAAATTTAATTTCAAGAGTTTGTTCTTTGTTAAATTTATTTCTATCATTGTTTAAGTTGGCAATATTTACCCCTTTCTTCCCCTTGTTATGAATGTATCCAATCCCGAATTTCTTCAATTAATTTCTATCCAATCAAATGTATCTTCCCCCAACTTGAATCTGTTGCGGGGTCCTATCCAATAAAGAGTTTGTGGGAGGGTGTTTTCTTTCCCCTAACGCCTAGAAACTTCCGCGAGAGTATTTAAACTGCTGATTTTTGGGTCTCTCGGCCACTTCTGTTCCATCTTTCAGTGTGTTAAGTACATAGCAGGGGGCGGGAAGCGCCTCTTTCTTCTCCAGCCGTTCAACACAAGGTAATGGCCGATTAATAACTTCTTTCTTTGCTAGCTCAGCAGTTTAACTTTCGGGGCGGGTTCTAAGCGTTCAACCATGTAACCTTTTCCTAAAATGTAACTTCTCTTTTCATCTATTCTCTTGTAAAACGACATATTGGGATAGAGAGTGCTAACCCTCTCGAGCTCCCACTCACATTGTATTGAGGTGAACTTATTTTCTCAACCTATTTTTCGTTAATGTAAAACAAATTGTTCTTTTCTTAAGTCACCTCTTTAGCATGGGATTAGCCCTTGTATTAACGGCCTAGTGCCAAGTAGGTCTTAATCAAAGTGTATTAGGAGTGCAAGTTCGCCTCCTCTCAAATTGTATTTTAGAGGTCATGTATTAATCTTCTTGTTATTTAACAGACCTCAGTAGGTTGGGTATTTTGCCCCTGTGTATATGTCCTTTGAGGACGGCTTAAAGGTGGAGTTCGGAGTGGCCTATGATAGGCTTGTATTTTAGGGGGAAGTTGCCCTTTTTGAAAATTGTGTTTCTGCCTCAAGGAGGCTTTTGGATGTAATCGGAAGCAGATGTTTCTGGCATGTTTGGGGGTTTTCGGCCCCTTTGTTGTATGGTGTTCATTGTAAGGTTGGGCTCATTGCTCAAGAATTATGTTTCTGACTTTTGAAGCCCCAAATGGGGTACCTATGTAAATGTATTTGCCAATCGTGTTTCGGCTACTAAGTCCCTGTTCTATCTGTTGTTACCTAATTTTGAAAAGAAAATATAACCTTGTTAAACTTTTAAATTAATTTTACATTGCACTATAATTTCGTAGCTTGAAACCCATTCACACCCGCACCTTCTTTCACCTCTACCTACCACGGAAAAGTCCGTAACAATAATAATAATAATAATAATAATAATAATAATAATAATAATAATAATAATAATAATAATGTGGTGGTCTCATCTTCCGTGTACAGGTATTTGGATTTGTCATTATTTTAGTCTGCCTGCGTGTAAATTTTGACGTTCTGTTTTACTTTATCGGATGGCAGAAAAACTAGAATGTTGTGCGACCTATGGCAGAATTGTAATTAATGTTGTCGGGTAAACACCAGATGTGTCATCAGAGATCTTTTACTTACCATTATCATACGGCATGGAATGCCGAAAAGACGTTTTTACGCCGGGTTTGAAGCCATGAACTTGGAACCCGCAGTCTAAAACCCTTCCCCTGATCTATAGAGGTTTCAAACCACTCAACTTCTACTTCCCAAACTAGCCTGGGCTAAGAAGGCACTTTCACGACCAGGCTGTACCACTTGACGTTGGACAATTCATTGACCTCCCACGGAGTACAATGCTCTCCTTGAAGCAACATTGTATTGTCTCCTAATTGTCCCTATAAAATAGTCCATTAAGCAAAGCTCTACAAAAAGTGACTAATTTTTGTAGAAGGCTAATCAATCTTTATCCCAGTTGAAGCGACAGTGAATTAGTTCTACTAATTTCTCATATCCGTTCATGAGCCTTTTATTAGATTAATTTAGCAGATATAGCCGAATCAGCAGATCTGTAAACTACACATCCAAGTCACACTAGTGACACTGTAATCGCAAAAAAAAAAAAAAAAAAAAAGAAAAAAAAAAGAAAACCTATGAAAATAGAATGTGTTGAATGAAATTTCTCTGTTTGTTAAAGCTCTCATTTCCTAATTAATATTGACATGTAATAATAATGTTATTGTTTTTACGTCCCACTAACTACTTTTGACAGTTTTCGGAGACGCCGAGGTGCCGGAATTTTGTCCCGTAGGAGTTATTTTTAGATGCCAGTAAATCTACCGACACTAGGCTGACGTATTTTTAAGCACCTTCAAATACCACCGACTTGAACCAGGATCGAACTTCCTAAGTTGGAGTCAGAAGGCCAGCGCCTCAAACATCTGAACCAATCAGCCCGGCAATATTAACGTAAGCCAGCTAATTACAAGAAGGAAAATAATAGGTACGGTATGTTCATTTGTTTTGTATTTGCTTTACGTCGCACCGAGACAGATAGGTCTTATGGCGACGATGGGACAGGAAAGGCCTAGGAATGGGAAGGAAGCCGTTGTGGCCTTAATTAAGGTACAGCTACGGCATTTGTCTAGTGTGAAAATGGGAAACCACGAAAAACCATCTTCAGGGCTGCCGACAGTGGGATTCGAACCCACTATCTCTCGGGTGCGAGCTCACAGCTGCGCGCCCCTAACCGCACGGCCAACTCGCCCGGTATAGGTATGTTCAGAAGTTCCATTACAATATTCTTCCCACCCATAAAATATAATTTACGAAATGATTCGAAGAGTAGGGGACGCAGGCGAAGAATGCACCCACTGTATCCCCTGCCTGTCGTAAGGGGCGACCAAGGGATGACGAATTAGAACCAATAGACTACTTGTAATTAATACCACCACGCGAGGAACAACATGGGTCGCCTTTACTTGAGCGTAGTACCACTATGTTAGGTACACAATAGGTTTGTGATTAGTAGCGACAGTGTATGAATCAGGGTGGGTTTTACAGTACCTGTGATTAGTACCACTATATGAGTGACACCATGGGTCTGTCTTACCTATGATTAGTATCCAACCGAGCTCGATAGCTGCAGTCGCTTAAGTGCGGCCAGTATCCAGTATTCGGGAGATAGTAGGTTCGAACCCCACTGTCGGCAGCCCTGAAAATGGTTTTCCGTGGTTTCCCATTTTCACACCAGGCAAATGCTGGGGCTGTACCTTAATTAAGGCCACGGCCGATTCCTTCCCACTCCTACCCTTTCCTGTCCCATCGTCGCCATAAGACCTATCTGTGTCGGTGCGACGTAAAGCAACCAGCAAAAAAAAAAAAAAAAAAAAAAAAAAAAAAAAAAATTAGTATCCAACTATGTGAGGAACACCACGGGATAGTACGAGTCCCTGTGATTAGTACACCTATGTGAGGAACACCATAGGTTTGCGTTGCCTGTAAATGACACCGCAATGTGAGAAACGCCATACATTGTGTTAGGCCTACATGTGCGCATTACATTACCTGTGAGTAGTACCATAATATGTGGAATACCGCGAGTCTACGCTACTTTTGTTTTGTACCGCGACATGATAAATACCATGGTTCCACTTTCCTAGCGATAAGTACCATTATGAGGTGCCGATGACGTGGATTTTGAATCCCTTTAGACTACAAGCATCATCGATTCAGGATTCTGCTTTAGAAGCAGTCCCTTGGTCAGTAATACTGTTGTTTAACGCTAGTTTATGGAAATGTGGTGCATTGCGGGTCGAATCCACTGATCGTTTCAAATTCATATCCATCCATTCATTCTGCGTCATCACGTTTTGAATTCTGGTCAGTGGATGATTTTGGACTTTTAAATTGTCAATACATTTCATCTCATTTCGTACCATTAGGGGCCGATAACCTAGATGTCAGGCCCCTTTAAACAACAGGCATCATCATCATCATCATCATCATCATCATCATCATCATCATCATCTTCATCATCAGTTCCGCGAGTGTCACGCAAAGTTTGGTGGTTAAATGGTGACATAAGCCCCATGGTAGCGTGTTCGTCTCTTATCCAATGACACAGGGTTCGATTCCCGGCTCGTCCATTAATGTTGATCGAGTAATAATAATATTACCTGCTTTACATTCCACTTAAAACTTTTATAGTTTACAGAGGCGCCGAGGTGCTAGAATTTTGTCCCGCGGGAGTTCTTCAACGTGGCAGCATTTAGCTGTTACCTACGGTGTTATTAAAGGTGTTAAATCATAGTGTATTGAGCAAAGTAGATAGAACACCTTTATGTCAGAAGAAGCTCTGTATGTCAACAGCTAGCTCATGTTTCATATGTAGCGCGATTTGAACAGGGCAGGCCCCTTCTGGCAATTGAAGCACTTTGAATACATTACATTTTTGCGAGAAGTACTTGTCCGATATCCAAAATAATCACGGTACTGAATTTGTAATATTTGTAGTTTTAAGGCTAAGTTTAGAAAACAGTGTAGTTTCACTTATGAAAATAAATTGACTATGATTATCTCAGAAGATATTGATGCCAATGAAAAGAACCGTAAGTGCGATAATGAGCCCCGTTGGTACCATTACTGAAAATGAAAATAGAATGTCAATATCTGTAATCGTTCGCTACGTACCCTGTATTTGAGGTGGACAACTTATCTGAATAACCCTGTATATAATGTTCTTTGCGGTATACTTTACGTATTGTTGAAATTTTTAGTAACAACTTGTTTTAGCTGAAAGGGTACTGTTTCACTCTACATTTTTTCTTTAGAAGACAGAAAGAAACACAGTGAAGAATGAAGAGATATTGGAAAGAAAAGAAGAAACATTGTGTAAAGAAGTCTAATGTGCTCCTTAGTTGGGCATCAATAATAATAATAATAATAATAATAATAATAATAATAATAATAATAATAATATATCTTCATTCTTCACTGTGTTTTTTCTGTCTTCTACAGAAAAGTGTAGAGTGAAGCGGTATCCTTACAGCTAAAACAAGTTGTAACTAAAAATTTCAACAATACGTAAAGTATTCCGCAAAGAACATTATATACAGGGTTATTCAGATAAGTTGTCCACCTCAAATACAGGGTACTTAGCGAACGATTAAAGATTTTGACATTCTATTTTCATTTTCAGTAATGGTACCAATGGAGCTCATAATCGGACTTAGAGTTCTTTTCATTGGCATCAATATCTTCTGAGATAATCATAGTCAATTTGTTTTCATAAGTGGAAGTACACTGTCTTCTAAACATAGCCTTAAAACTACATTAAGATATTAGAAAAACGTCTGCACAGCAGGCCCGGTCAAGAAAGTCCAGAAAGGTGATGATGATGATGATGATAATGATGCTTGTTGTTTTAAGGGGCCTAACATCGAAGGTCATCGGCCCCAAGTCCAGAAAGAGGACGGAGGATGTCTTAATACTGATCATGTAGTACTGTAATACTTTATATCCACCTGGTAAGCCAAGGTGCTAATGGGCTATTACACCATAATCTACCTTTCCTTCTACCCCTCGGATTTATATAATTTTCTTTACCCTCCTGCCAAATAATCTTAAAATCATGGAGTTCTCCTTTCTCGCCCTCCCACCGAGATGTTTCGTGGCTTGACAAGTAATTACTGGGGTGTATCCCTCATTCGCAAAATTATTATTATTATTATTATTATTACATGTATGGAGGTTGATTTGGGCATACTACTACGTATAATTAACACCTGAGAGATATTCTGGAACTTGTAAGTGACGAGTACGATTTTAAAACTAGTTTAGCCTACTTGTAAAGGTAATTTTTTTTTTTGCTAGGGGCTTTACGTCGCACCGACACAGATAGGTCTTATGGCGACGATGGGATAGGAAAGGCCTAGAAGTTGGAAGGAAGCGGCCGTGGCCTTAATTAAGGTACAGCCCCAGCATTTGCCTGGTGTGAAAATGGGAAACCACGGAAAACCATTTTCAGGGCTGCCGATAGTGGGATTCGAACCTACTATCTCCCGGATGCAAGCTCACAGCCGCGCGCCTCTACACGCACGGCCAACTCGCCCGGTGTAAAGGTAATTAAAAAATTAAAAACATTTCATACGATTCGTCGGCCTTGATATATGAATGGTGGAAGAGTGTGAGCATCATAATGAGGGAGAGGAGACCGCAGTGATAAGCATGAGGACGAAAGCAATTCAGAATAACCTATTAGGAAATCCTTATTGCAACTGCAGGTGGTATTTGTTCTAAATAAATGAAATTCCAGTCCGACACTTAAAAGTTAAGATCCTTGTAATTCACGATGCAGATGGATTTAAACACATTCTCATTCTCTCCCTAGCTGCGGCGAAAGATTTATACTCCTACTGTTGCGCTTGGTCTGCACATCACTCTGGTGGAGCTAACGGATCGGAACGGAATTGAGCTGCTGGATTACAGATTGTTTATTTCCAAACCATGGTTAATTATTTTTGGAGGTGGTATTAGAAAAACGTCTGCGCAGACTTGATCTATAAGTTAAAAAAATTGTCTCGAGCTTTATAAGGGCACATGAATACGTTTTGGTAATCTCCGCACATGTCATTATGGTATCCGAAGGAGTGGAACGTAACGGTTTCCACTATTCACAATTGTGGTACTGAGTGGTATAAAGTGGTTAGTGTTATAAAGTATCTAGCCATCTTTACCCCCAGGAATTAACTTGGCACTATCTGTTGTAGGCTTTGTAAACTCCAGGCACATATCCTAGTACAGAAGTGCAAGACTCGCTTCTAAATATCTTCCCTTCTTGATGGGGAAACGAACTCGCTTTCTTCCAATGTGAACCGAGCATGACTTTACCGCTTCGGAATACATTACAGGATATTTTAATTTAGTCCGTTAGGAGGGAGTTTAATGACCTAAAGTTGTTGAAGGTTGGATAGTTTGATCAGTTCGGCCCTGGCATCTTCAAGTACTGGAGTTACCGTTATTATTATTATTATTATTATTATTATTATTATTATTATTATTATTATTATTATTATTATTATTATTATACAATTTGCTTTACGTCACACCGACATAGATAGGTTTTATGGTGACGATGGGACAGGAAAGAGCTAGGAAAGGGAGGGAAGTGGCCGTGGCCTTAATTAAGGTACAGCCCCAACATTTGCCCGGTGTGAAAATGGGAAACCACGGAAAACCATCTACTAGGTTGCCGACACTGGGGTTCGAACCCACTATCTTCCGGATTCAACCCTAATCTCAAGGCCAAATTGCCCGGTGTTCTTCTCCTTCTTCTAATTATTATTATTATTATTATTATTATTATGATTATTATGATTATTATTATTATAGTGGTGGTGGCAGTGTTAATGATCTGCTAGAAGAGTGCTTGGACATGTGCTTAATAAGTGTAGAAATTATGTAACATCATCTGTTTTATTCGATATACAGTAAATTGAGTAAATATATACTTTTAGCCAACTGTGTGATCGTTTTACTTAAATGTTTTGACTTTTCTTACAATTTTGGATCCTATCCTCCTTCCCCACCCCAAAACTACAATCTCAGGAACTCCTGAAATGCTTATGGAAAAATCGGAAAGTACACTTAGGCTTCAGTAACCGCCAGCAACAAATATAGCAAACATTCTTAATTTTCGGATTATACGAGTGTATTTTACTCTCTATATTTGTCCAAAAAGTTTTTAAATGTTTTTTTAATTTATTTATGCGAGTAAACAAGGAACACTTCGCCTTAACCGCCGGTGACAGAAATGTATGTAAAGTAAGCCTTCAACTCGACATTCGAAAAATACTAACATACTAAATTCATATACAAAAATACTAACATACTAAATTCATATACAAAAATACTAACATACTAAATTCATATACAAAAAAGAAAAACGTAGTGAAAGCTTTTTGTCAAACCGGTAGCTGAGCAAATGAAACCTGATGTATAAAATTATTACTAAACGGACACTAAACACTAAGGATAACGAGTTGTCATCGTCTGTATATCAGTTCACAGACTGCTTTAAATTTCCCCTAACGTTAGTAAAATTTCTCACCTCCTCGAGGTCAAGTGAGTCCCGTTCCAGCCCTCAGTCAAGAATTAAAATCTCTGAACTGAACGTAGATAATTATTTTTTTTTGCTAGGGGCTTTACGTCGCACCGACACGGATAGGTCTTATGGCGACAATGGGATGGGAAAGGCCTAGGAGTTGGAAGGAAGCGGCCGTGGCCTTAATTAAGGTACAGCCCCAGCATTTGCCCGGTGTGAAAATGGGAAACCACGGAAAACCATCTTCAGGGCTGCCGATAGTAGGATTCGAACCTACTATCTCCCGGATGCAAGCTCACAGCCGCGCGCCTCTACGCGCACGGCCAACTCGCCCGGTCGTAGATAATTATAATCCGGTGCCTAGATTGATACGAGAGGCAGCAGTCCTGGGCGAGAAAGTCCAGAAAGAGGGCGGAGGATGTAATACTGATCATGTAGTACTGTAATACTTTATGTCCACCTGGTAGGCCAAGGCGCCAATGGGCTATTACACCACGGTAGTAGTAGTATTAGTAGTAGTAATCCTTCTTTTCAAATCAGTTTACCACCTTGCCCGATGCACTTCTTACAAAACTATATAATTAAAATGCGTAGTTATGAACGTTATTAAATGTCCTTACAACCGCTCTCTCCGATAAAAAAATGTTACCAGAATTTCTATTTTTACTAGCTTGATTTACAGTTTCTTGATTTCTGCCTCGATCTGATACCATTCCGCCATAATTTATCCTTCTGTGCCACAACTAGTCATAATTCACTTGACTCGCAGTGATTCACTCCACTCGAATATAGGAACGACTATCTAGTACAAATATGTTTGTTTATTTGTATATCTCTTCTCTATGGAAACGCTACTACTAACTTACTACTACTACTACTACTACTACTACTACTACTACTACTACTACTACTACATTTTACGCTCCCTTGCTTGCCCAGCAAGGTTTACTAGACTATCCCGAAGTAAATATATTCGTCACCTTTAATGCCTCATGTGTACCAAGGGAGGTGGGATAGGAATGTAAAAGCAAATCCCATAGCTAGAGGGCGAGAGATTTTCGAATGTTATTAAAGATGCAACGAAGGGAAGCCTGCCAACAACTTGGCCGACGACTCACGCTAGGGAATCTGGTTCAGATCATGTTGGAGAGCCCGCAATGGCGACATGGATTATGGGGACGAAGGAGAAAGAAGAGAAAGAAAGAGCATAATAATATAAATCACTCCATTCTGATGTCATGCCGTTAAGCAGTTCCAGAATGGGCTGAGTGAAGAGGGCAGGGGATTTTAGTTGGTGGAAATCCAACTCCCACACAGAGTGATGTCTTTAAAAGATTTTCGCCTGCCACAAAAAACTAATACTACTACTACTACTACTACTATCCCGAAGTAAATATATTCGTAATACTACCACTACTACTACTGTGTAATAGCCCATAAGTGCCTTCGCCTACTAGGTGGCCATAAGGCATTACAGTACAACGTGATCAGTATTAAGACATCCTCCGCTCTGTTTCTCGAATTTCTCGTATCACACTGCTCCTCAGTTGCTCTCACGAGGTAAGGTGAGTCCCGTTCCAGCCCTCAGTCAAGAATGAAAATCTCTGAATTGAACGGAGATAACCCGGGGCCTAGACCGCTAAGCATTTCCACCCTCCATCTCCAGGCCTCTGTGAATGAACCAAGCACCTACAGAATCCTCTATTAGTAAGTAAGTAAGTAAGTAGCTCTGTGGCTTCTTTGAACTCCACGCTTCTTACCTCTAAATCATTAAGAATAGAGTCTAACCACCCTCGCCTTCGTTTCCCTATGCTTCTCTTATCGTCCGTGGCTAAGTCCATGATTTACCTACGAAACCCTTATTCCCCACAAGCACGGCTTTATCCATCGAGTACTTCCCTAATTTTCCGCTTATATCCTCGATAAGCATGGCGTGTCCTTCTGCCATTGTTCCCACTAGCTTGTACTAGTAAGCATTCTCTCTACTTTCATATGTTACTTCCATCTTGTGAATATGATGTCCTGAGTCCACCAAACTTCCACTCTTGCAAGCAAAGTCGGTCTGTAAACAGACCAATCTAAAGATAACTTAACCCGACAGTTCACTTCCTTCTCAAAGAATACCCTTCATCACAACTGCGAGCTCACCGCATTAGATTTAGACTTAATTCTGGAAGAATACGCATCTGAAATACCTGAAATTATCCACAGGTTTCAGTCTCGTATTCCCTACCTGACTTTCATTCCTATAGGTTTCCTTCCCAATTAATAATAATAATAATAATAATAATAATAATAATAATAATAATAATAATAATAATAATAATAATAATAATAATAGCTACAGTTTTCCAATTTTGAGTTTTCTGATATTTAAAGTTCCTATGAAGCGCTTGCGAGAAATCTATAGTTTCAGAAAAAGCCACAGATATCATCAGGAATTGGCGATTACAAATTTATGATCGCTTATATAGAATGGATAACAACAGGCTCACAAAGAAAATGTTAAACTTAGCCTTATCAATGAAAAATCAAATAATTGGCTAAAAGAAAGCAATGAAGACCTAAATTAAATTGGCAATAATGAAGAAACCACTCAAGATATAATAACATTCATAACCTTAATTCCCAAACACAAATTTTCTGTGAAGCCCACCCGACTGAATACAGGAGGGACTTTTCAACGTAAAAAGGAACACAGGGAGATTCCGAAGAGGTACTGTGAAGATGAGAAGAATAATAATAAGAAGAAACAAAAAGTACTATTAAGTTCAAACGCGCTCCTTATTTGGGCATAACGAATAAATAATAATAATAATAATAATAATAATAATAATAATAATAATAATAATCATGTGCAGTACATTGTGAATATAATCAAAAATGACGCAAGTGCTGAAGACGTATGAGTTTATTTCCACTGCAATATTTTATCCCGTTAATGTAGTGTAATACAACGCGACTCGTATCTGCCATCAGCCGTGATAAAGAGCGCAGTAATGTTAGCCGTATTACATTTTCCAAGAAGACTCATAACATAACGTAAGATAGTTCACCTTGTTTGTTTTTGAGACGGCCGAACACCTGCTCTCGTCCCTACGGACATAACTTCTTCGTGCATTCCTCCCACTGTCTTTTGTTAACATCGAGAAGACTCAATGGGGGCCGATGACGGTGATTTCGTTTGTCAAACAACAGTCTGAGAGAGGACAGTAATATCTTCTTCGCCCGCTGAGATAGGCTACAAGAATTTTCTTGCGGTGTTTGAAACATGGGTGCCATTAATGTGATTTACATCAACAATCATACGGAATCCGGCATCTGCCTACCATAGCAAGGGTGGAATTTGTAATTCACGAGTTTTAAGATCCATTCCACTTCACGCTTTCAATTACAACAGTAAGGTTGTCGAGGCCCTATAACTTTAATGTTGCTGAGTCTGAGTCCAAGATCGTGGGTTGAATTCCAGCTCAAAGGTGCCAGCCTTAGATTTACCGATCCATAAAACAAGTTCTGTAAAACAAAATTTCGGCAACTCGGTAAATCCGAAAACCATAAAAAACTTCGAGGGACGTAAAACTATTACTATTCCGTTGAGTAACAACGTGCCACGACAACTGCTACCCAGACAGATGGCCTGCAGATAATGAAGTGCCACGTGGTCAACGTGTCAATATCCTCAGCTGTATTGCTTGGTTTTCTTAACCGTGCCCGGTACCTCACGTATCAGACAGCTCCTCGGCTGGTCTCATGAGGTTGAGTGAAAACCGTTCCAAATCTCAGTACATAATTAAAATCCTTGGAGTGTACGGTATTCGAATGCAGGGTCTCCGGGTAATTTGCAAGCACTTTAATAATATATCGTGGGGATGACATAATAATATATTCAGTGTATTGCAAATAATATACAAGTAGGCAACCTTCAGATAGAGAACTGCTGTACTGACTGATTTACTCATCTGAGGTCATTGTAATAATAATAATAATAATAATAATAATAATAATAATAATAATAATAATAATAATAATAATAATCATGCCATGTTCTTGGTCGGCTTAGTAACCTTAGGTGCCGGGTCGGAGATTTTAGCGGCGTCTAGTTAATTTTAGCTGATGCTGATCGTCCAACCAAGGAGCAGTTTGAGATGATAACAAGAATTCGCAGGCTCATCTGGCTCCAATTACATATGATGATCCTGGTCTTCGCTCTCCCTATAAAACATTTGGCTTTTTTAATAATTTGGTTGGGAAGGGTTCGGTATTTTATCTGATACGGCCCTGAATGTCTCCGAACACATCTTGTTAACGTTCCAAGACATGAAAATGACATGCAGACATATATTTCGATGTTTGTGAATAATAAATTATTGGGTAGTTTTATTTTTCTTCACAGACAAGAAATGACTTCTTTCAGACGTGTCACCTACTTCTCCCCAACTTTATACGATAAAAAAGTCAACTAAATCCAGACTCCTTTTTTCTCTCGCCGCTTGTCGTACCCCTGTAATATATCTGTTGAACAAGCCAATAGTTCCAATATATCAGCCACTAAGATACGAAGTCTCCTACACTATCACATATGTGACACCCTTCCTCAAGAACAAAAAAGAATAAAGCTTTAGAGCCTTTATAAATCGTCTGTAGGAGTCGAAAGTCAAATTGAAATATTTCTACAAGGCATTTCTTCCCAATTGAATTAAAGCCTAGTAATTCATAGCAGATGTCAGATGCATGTAGTGGTATCCATGATGAACACATCAATATAATTGACAGACTTGTTCCTAAGGTTAATCTCAGTATCAAAAGCAAGTGGTATAATGGAGTTGAACGGTGCCAACACACCCAATCAATAAACAAAAACAGATGTTAACCCGACAGTAGACTACCAAAGCTTGTTTCTGTCCACTACGAATATAGACTTTTGTTTTTCCTTCTAAGCATAGTTTAAGTACATCCGAGATAACAGGAATATTTCCACTTAGCTGAGAAGTGATCATTCATTCATAGACATAAAGTTTGTAGTTGACAACAATATCAATATTTTTTTTTTTTGCTAAAGGGCGTCTGATAGCATCTTCATACTAATTCAAACTTCATGCCAGCATGCAGCATTCTGATAATGTGTTGTCATAGTATCTGATACATTCTCGTCATCTAAAATTGAGTTTGATGTTTTTAGTCCATTTAAGGGACGATATATACATTCTTTTATGATTCTTTTTACACCATTATTTCAATTAGTTATCATAACACTATAACTGTGCATTGTTTAAGAAACATAATTGTTTAAATGTTGTCTGAATTTAAAACACTATTTTTCATGCATCTACCACCACTGAGCGTGGTAACACCCATCCAAGGTGGGAGATAAAGTAGAAGACGCTTCTTTTCAGTATTTAAAAATGAACTGTTAAAATAGTCTTGCATGTCAATGAAATGAATTGCATTAAAATATTAGAAATGAATTTTAGCTTGTTACAATAATTTCTCATATTTTTTCATCTGATTTACAAAAAGTGCGCTGTATTATCCGCCTTTTGTTTGCATTCAATTTCACTCAAAGTAATGTTACGTTATAAGCTTTCAAATTAGCTAAGCTCTTGAATATGGAAAGAGATTATTTTCACCTTGTTCTGTATTTCATTCTGTATGTCATTCAACGTGTGTATGTATTTTCTATGCTCATCCGTGTCTTCTTTCAATCTTTCACCTTCATTACTTGTGGTCTTCGCTTTTTAGATATTTTGAGTGATATATTTTTAATACAAAAATCACCAATGCTGTCTTGAAACACAGTATGGTTAACATTTATGGATAATTTGATCGCTTAATGCAGAAATCTACATTGAGGGTTTTTCATAGGTTTATTACTTTCAAGATTGTTTATTTTACACTGACTGACAGAGCAAATGCAACACCAAGAAGGAGTGGTCAGAACTTTATGCCAATTGCAGGGTAGACTGACGTCACTGAGGTATGCTCATGATGTGAAATGCGCCGCTGTGCTGCGCACGTAGCGAACGATAAATGGGACACGGCGTTGGCGAATGGCCCACTTCGTACCGTGATTTCTCAGCCGACAGTCATTGTAGAACGTGTTGTCATGTGCCACAGGACACGTGTATAGCTAAGAATGCCAGGCCGCCGTCAACGGAGGCATTTCCAGCAGACAGACGACTTTACGAGGGGTATGGTGATCGGGCTGAGAAGGGCAGGTTGGTCGCTTCGTCAAATCGCAGCCGATACCCATAGGGATGTGTCCACGGTGCAGCGCCTGTGGCGAAGATGGTTGGCGCAGGGACATGTGGCACGTGCGAGGGGTCCAGGCGCAGCCCGAGTGACGTCAGCACGCGAGGATCGGCGCATCCGCCGCCAAGCGGTGGCAGCCCCGCACGCCACGTCAGCCGCCATTCTTCAGCATGTGCAAGACACCCTGGCTGTTCCAATATCGACCAGAACAATTTCCCGTCGATTGGTTGAAAGAGGCCTGCACTCCCGGCGTCCGCTCAGAAGACTACCATTGACTCCACAGCATAGACGTGCACGCCTGGCATGGTGCCGGGCTAGAGCGACTTGGATGAGGGAATGGCGGAACGTCGTGTTCTCCGATGAGTCACGCTTCTGCTTCTGTTCTGTCAGTGATAGTCACCGCAGACGAGTGTGGCGTCGGCGTGGAGAAAGGTCAAATCCGGCAATAACTGTGGAGCGCCCTACCGCTAGACAACGCGGTATCATGGTTTGGGGCGCTATTGCGTATGATTCCACGTCACCTCTAGTGCGTATTCAAGGCACGTTAAATGCCCACCGCTACGTGCAGCATGTGCTGCAGCCGGTGGCACTCCCGTACCTTCAGGGGCTGCCCAATGCTCTGTTTCAGCAGGATAATGCCCGCCCACACACTGCTCGCATCTCCCAACAGGCTCTACGAGGTGTACAGATGCTTCCGTGGCCAGCGTACTCTCCGGATCTCTCACCAATCGAACACGTGTGGGATCTCATTGGACGCCGTTTGCAAACTCTGCCCCAGCCTCGTACGGACGACCAACTGTGGCAAATGGTTGACAGAGAATGGAGAACCATCCCTCAGGACACCATCCGCACTCTTATTGACTCTGTACCTCGACGTGTTTCTGCGTGCATCGCCGCTCGCGGTGGTCCTACATCCTACTGAGTCGATGCCGTGCGCATTGTGTAACCTGCATATCGGTTTGAAATAAACATCGATTATTCGTCCGTGCCGTCTCTGTTTTTCCCCAACTTTCATCCCTTTCGAACCACTCCTCCTTGGTGTTGCATTTGCTCTGTCAGTCAGTGTAATTATGATTTAACCGGTCTTTGAAAAATGATGCCTTACAAGTGAAATATCGTAAGTTCATGTCAAAACTGGCAATAACATTTCGTAAAGATGATGAGGGTGCCTTAAGAAAGTAATGTATAAATAGTTAGCTGCCATTTCCGAGCTTTAAGGTCCTGAAATCGACACGGATATTTCTAATAAAATTGGACGCGTTAACATATAGGCTACTGTAGCTGGACGTGGACAGCTATGGTGACCAGCTGAAGCGAGCGCGTTATACTGAGCTTTCTGTTCCAGGCATTTAACGCTATCATGTTCCTTTGAGAGAGCAGTCATGAATCCGGCTAATGTTCTAGAGTATGCATTAAGTTTTTCCGTGAAACAGCTTTCTCTTTTTCTCGTGAAATAACTTCGGAAGAAAGGGAGATGGGTCGACATGTAACGACATGTAAATCATCCCATGGGTGTCAATATTGTCCCAGAGTCGTATCTGGAGAGAAATAGTGATAGCGAAAGTGATAGTGGAAGAAGCAACAAGCAGCGACACCTCATCTGCATCACCTGAAAGAGGAGGCAGCACACCATTGCGAGGTACAAGAGGTGTTACGGATCCGAGTTTGAGCCTCGAGTCTGATTCCCGTCAATCCAACGATGCGGCACCGCTGTCATCTGACAAATCTACCGTTTCAAGCTATGCTTACAGTCCACAGAAGAAAGCTGAACACACTGTAGGTCTTGTGTACAAGGAGGAAAGCTGTAAGTTTACGGTTCAATAATTGTGGTAAGTAGCGGCTCTCATCAACCACTGTTCGTAAAAGACGTCGTATGTTAACATAACTACGACAACTGTACATGTGTAAGAACCGATTAAAATCCACGTCAGTCTCATTGAACACAGGGAATTGATGTACAAACAATTAATTTCTCTCTTTAAAGAAGCAAGCAGGTCCAAGCGGAATGTTTGCGATGAAAACCTGCAACTGTGGACCTTGGAACTTTAAAGAGAGATTTCAATGGGACAAACTAATTGCAACGTATCTGCTGGTTGGTCACTTCCAGAAAAGTACATAACCAAATCAGAAAAATCACGAAATTTGTATTACCGTGCGTATCTGCAAGAAGAAGAGGAAAAAAGTTACAAAGAAATCTGTGGAAGCAGTATAGAGAGATGTTTAGAATATACACTTTTTTCAATATACAATATAATCAGAGCAGTTCCCTGCGCGAAATTAAAGCCAACAGGACTGTCGTTTGTTGGTGAGAAATATACAGGGGCAGTTGCTCAATCAGTTACTGCACTCACCCATTCGCACACAATTATGCCTACAGTTAGTATGGCCGGTTATTCATTGTACTACAGGAAGTAACTGGAACTTTCAGTCCGAGAGTTTCCAAAGAAATGTTTCATGCCTAAAATGTAATTATAACAGCCACTAAATCAGAGAAATATGGAGAAAAGGGAATTAAATAAATTAAAGTATTGGTTTAAGGAAGCCCTCTTCCCATTCGCGGAAGACGATTGTTTGCTACTATTATATTTCTGGCCTACTTATAGCGACAAAAGTTGTCTTGAAGACATTCCTCCAGCCAACAGTAAAGGAATTCTCCATATTCGTCCTGGCATTACAGAAAAAATGACAGTCCTTGGATAAGGTTTTCTTCCGGTAATGGAAGGCTGTGTATCGCCGTTTAACAGACATTGTGCAGGCTTGCGAAGACTTTCAGTGTGAAATTTGTCAGAGAAACAGCATGTTTAAAATGCAATCTTTCATTCATTTTCAGTTTTATTCCCCATGGTTCAAGGACATGGTTAAATATTCGTGGTCCGCAACCAATTACACAACGCAGAGACCTCCCGAGTTCGAAATGTCTGCGAAATATTACCTTCAAACATGTAAAGAAAACTGTAAAGAACAATGTGGCCTGAAAGTGCAAATTCGTTGTGCGTGGTGTCAAAAATATTTGTGTTTTTATCATGCGATAAATTCATCCCATTTACGTTTCACATTCGTTCCCTAACAATAAAATGATCTTAGCGAGCGATAACCTGCCAGTTCGTTCTCTCTCTCTCTCTCTCTCTCTCTCTCTAGCACAACTGCAAGTGCACTCCACTGTGCGCCGCGCCAGCCAGCAAGATGCAAGGGTTGTCCAGTAGCTGCATTGTCGCATGGATTTTGAATCAAGATTTCAACACCTTCCAGTTCGACATGGTAGCTTAATTTTTTCCTCTCGTCGAAATTGTATTGTCAGTTTTGATATGAGCTTATCGTTAGTTCCTTTGTTTGTGACAGCTAAAACTCAAACTTCAACGTTCGAACACAGCATTCTACTTAACATAAAATGTTTTTATTTTATTTTTTCATCTTTTGATGTAAAATCAGCTTAAAAACAATTTGAATTTCCAATCACGTTGCACCACGGTACGAGTAATGCAGCTGTGAACTTGTATTCCGATAGTAGTGAGTTCGAACCCCATCGTCAACAGCTCCTAAGATGAATTTTTTTCATTTTCACGCCATAACGGAGCTGTATTTTAACATTTCCAGTTCTATCCCTTTCATATTCTGTCGTCACTAAATTAATGCTATGTTAAACCGACTACAAATAAAATTGAATTAAACATAGAGTTTCAGATGTTTGGATAATCGAATTGTATGCTTAATACGCGTATCTAGTCAGTAGCATCCGTAAGATTCAAAGCAAGAATGGTTGTATTTTCGTGACTATTTATATCGCGAATTTGGTCATGGGATCTCCAGTTTGTACATGAAATCCGAACTAGGAAAATTTGAGATTTCAGTGTAAAATCAGTCCCACATGCGTTGATCGGGATTCGAACTGAAACTACTGTGGTGTGAAACCAGCAACGAAATAATTCAATTTCAAATCAGAATGATACTTGTTCCAGTCGTCAATAGAATGATGAGCATCCAGATAAGAAGCGAAGACACTACCCTGACAACACAGGAGAGCCAGAGTAATATTATACCTTCAACGGACTGACATGAAGAGGGAGTGGACCTAGGATACCAGGGAAATTCTAATAATAATGTTATTGGCTTTACGTCCTGCTGACTACCTATGAGGTTTTCAGAGACGCCGGGGTGCCGGAAAGGTTTTCCCCCAGGTGTATTTCAGCCGGGATCGAACACACCACCTTGGCCTCAGAAATTCAACTCTGTATCATCTGTCACTCAGCCTAGCACCGTGGGTAGACACATATCATTTCGAGAAATCGCTAGCCATGCAATCGTAAACTTTGCTCATAGAGGGACGGAGAGGCGCTACAGTCCGTAATAAAATGAATAAATAAAATATTTATCATGCATCTGTGGGGTTATGGCTCAGATATCACTGTTCTTATTACTAGTGTTCTCGCCTGCAGTTGTTTCCCCAAACACATGACAAAATATGGAGAAGATTTGCATTAATCTGTCATGGAAACCTTAAAATCTGAGTAATTTAACATATTAGCTCGTCATTTCCATTTAGAGAGATATATGTTCGCCTAAGGACCTTCCAGCCTGGGTGCTCAAATTGATCGAAACTTTTCTTGAAGCAACAAACGTACAAATGACTCCAGATGCTCGTATTTAGCCGACAGCGTACCTGAGCGGAACATGTCAGAATTCCTGATATATTCAAGACTATTAGTGGAAACACGTTGTGGAGAACGAGTTCTTGGCCTAACAGTGATGTAATACTTGGGCTATGGTCGACCGCGGGACATAAAAGGACTGAATAGACACATGTGTTAGGAAGTGTGGTAAAATCTATCTTTATCCCTATTAAGACAAGTCAATATAATATTTTCTTATGAATTCTTTATTCATGTACAGTGTTAATAATTCAGAACATAAATGTCTGGTTGTTATTGATGAAGGTCAGAAGAATAACATTCCGTTAAAAATCCCTTTGATCACTGAAGCTTAAATTGGACACATACAAAATCTGGATTTAGCATTTGGGTCGTAGTTTTTCTCTTGTTAGTGGAATTCACCCACTATGATCTAACGATTAATTAAAATTGCGTTTTCACTACCTGTTTATAAAGTGGAGTCGTTACACGTGACTGACTGCTACGAAGTTCAACGTTCTTAAAGTGAAGCAACAGCACTGAAAACATGAAGACTAAACCCTGAGAATTTTTCTCCTAGATTATGTTGATAGCTTGCTCGCATCATTTCATTCATATTTTACAAATGACGAGGTTCCGTAAACTGATCCCAAATTTGATACATATACCCGCTCTGAACCAAGGTAATAAAATATCGTTGAATGCAATCCATCAGACCGTATGACTTCCTTAATATTAAGAATATTCATGTTGGACTGCTCTAGAAGACGCTCTCTGTTTAGTACCAAACTTAGACTTTAAGTAGTTCTGAATCATTAAGTTCATTCCAAATAGTCCGGACAACTTTATGACATAATCGTTGAGTACGTAATAAAGAAATTAGCGCAGGAAATGTGATTGATGTAAAAGGTTTCGTACTCTGGTAACTGCACAATCCATGACCGAGCGGCCTAGAAATTTCAACTTTGAAGGCAACCTCATCCTTTTTCACATCCTTGCTTATGTTTAAGGACCTAGGAAAAATAAAATCACATTTATAAGGCATATTTGAAATCAGTTAGGTAGAGGCGGTATGTTGATACTCATTACTCCTTCTCCCACGGGAACCCGCATAGCAATTTCTGGTTATATTTATGTATCTTATGGCTTTTAGTGTCGGGAGTGTCCGAGGATGCGTTCGGCTCGCCTGGTGCAGGTCTTTCTATTTCACACCAATGGGGAACGTGCGTGCCTGAATGTGGCAAGAGGTAAAGAGCGGGTGAAACCTTTTGTCAGCATGTAGCCTCCTCCTGTCGAATAACGCTGAGGGTGTCTGTTCTAGGCTTTACGTCTCCATCCGATTGACGAATCATCATCAACAGCGTCATATGCCCTCACTCCGTATGGACACTGTGGAGAGGTTGGGAATTGAATCCAACTCTTTGGCACGCAATCTAGTGATTAGAAATTGTGTAACACCTCTTCCCTACCCTGCCGGCCAACATTCTGATGATGGATATCTTTTCACCAATGGGCCTCGAACCAGCAAACCACGGTGCCAGACCAAATAAATTTGACGCCTTAACGAAGATTGCCACCAGGTCGGCGCAATTGAAGATGAAGCAACAGAAGTGAGCTCTATGAGATATTGAGAAATGCGGAGTCCATGGATCACTACAGTGTGGGCTTAAGTATACACAAACTGTGAGTTGCCTACATGGTACGGATCGTGCAAAAGAAAATTTTAATTCGGGAGACGGTTGGTTCGAACCCTTAAAGATGATTTTTCGTGGCTTCCCATTTTATCAGAAACATTCCAGAACTCTTCCTTAATTAAGCCAACGGCCATAGCCGTGTTGATACATCGGATCCCGTGAGATCTCCGAAGTTAAGCAACATTAGGCGTGGTCAAGATTTTAATGGGTTGCCACGCGCAGTTGGTGGGGGGATAAGGGAATGGAGGAGCGGAAAGGAACTAGCCATTCTACCGTACGTAAACTCCGGCTCAGGCACGCCTCTGCGGAAGTTCGGACCTGCCTTCGGGCAGAGTACATCCGTACCTTACCTCCTTAATTAAGGCCAAAGCCGCTAATTTCGCAGTCTTGTCCTTTTTCCTTTCTAGCGTCGTCGGACATCTACAGTATGTCAGATGCGACTTTCAGCAACTAACAAAAATAGTGTTTTTTATTGACTTACACATCGAAGCAGTCATTATGTATGTCATTATGTATGTATGTTTACATGTGTAATAATAATTTATCATCCTCTGGGGCGGATAAAATTTCTGGCACTGAATCTTCGACGGTGGTTCGACTCCCACAATATGGCAACTATGATTGGCAAAACACAAAAGAGGGAGAAAAGCCCTCCGCCAACATTCCTTGAGGAGTCAGCACCAAAATAATCATAATAATAATAATAATAATAATAATAATAATAATAATAATAATGAAAGAAGGAGAAGAATGTTATAGGTTTAACGTCCCACAAACCACGTTTATGGTTTCCGGAGACTTCAAGTTGCGAAATATCTTGGCTCGCCGTTCCTATACACTTCAGTAAATCTACTGTAATGAGGCTAGCGTATGTGTGCAACTTTAAACATTACAGGTCTGAATTAAAATCGAACCCACGAACTTGGACTCAGGAAGCCAGCGCTTTACCATCTGAGTTACTCAGCTTTATGATATGTATGTTAGTACATGCGTTCATGGACGACTTATACAAACTATTTCATAGATTTAATTTTTGTTTCTTGTGCTTAACTACCTATAATGCTATGCTGTAGGTAGGAAAGTAAAAATTAAAAATAAATTAAGTAAAAATTGGCCGTCAAAGGAAGCTGAACGCTTCGTCACAGGGATGCTGTAGTTTAGTCTTAAGATTCGCTTTTAGAGAGAAAACTCAGCTTTCAATATTTTATGATATTATGAATTCATAATAACCAGATTCCGAGCAAAGACTTCACCGAATCTCATAAATAACGGTTGTGAAGCCCCTTCATTTTACAAGAAATTGGAAGATTGAATCACTTGTGCATTGCGTATTCAATGTCTGCAGTCTCCTTGCTGTTCCTTTTTAAATCACGAGGAAGGAATGCGAAACAAGGCTGAGATAAAATCTAAGAGAGGAGAAGTAAGGGATGCCTTAAGTAATGGGGATGTTTCCGGATTTCCAAAACAAGCTAATTTACCGGTGGGTGGTGTATTTTTAAATTGAGCTGTCACGAGTTCGGCCGGTTCATCTAAGGCTGAGCCTTGTAGGGGGGCCGAGACGGGAAGACCTTCAGCCATAATTATGTTCAAATGAGTTCGTAATAACATCCACCCACCGCGGGGCGGCTCGGGAGAAATTAGCTATAGGTCAACTGGCATCTTGTGAGAACAGTAACTGCCAAGTGTGGTTATCATTTTGAGCAGGATCAGTACAGAAGTTCAGAGGTGGATACATATGTTCTCTGTTAATACCCTCTCCATTTCTTAGACATCGTCGCTTAAGAATGTAGACCTCGTATTTATAGGAGTGCGAAGAAAACAGTCCTGTGATCGAAAGTGGAAAACTGGATTGTGCCAATAAAAACTATGAATTAAATTTGATAATAATTCTCTGTTCTTTAAGACTTTCTTTTTTCACTTACGAGGCATCTTTAGAAAAGTGACGTACTATACTAGATACGAGATAGCGGTGTTGGTTCATTTTAATCAATTTTACTGGATATTTTATTACGTGGTCTCTAAGGGACTATCCGGAGGCTTCGTATTCCCACAATGAAATACTGAAACAATATTCTGAAAAAAACTGCAGATAAGAGGTCTCTATTCCTATGCGAAAATATAATGTGATACATTACCTTTTACGGATCTGTCCACGAACATATTATACTTATGGTATGAAATACTATACAAATAATCCAACTTGAACATCAGTTTCTTGTCTTGGTTTGGTCTTTGTGTCATAATATAGTGTATGATGCAGTGACTTTTTCCTTCTTCTTATTCTCCTTCTACTTCACGAAGCGTGAGACAAAAGGTGTTTTTGGCCTATGATGTTAAATAGGCTACTATGTAGCCTAGCCTACTATGTAGCCTAGCCTACTACACATATTACAACTTGACGTCATTTTGTCTTGATGTAATAATAATAATAATAAGAAGAAGAATCGCATGGCCCTAGGTACCGTGTGCAGTCATTTTAATTGGACAACATCTGGCTGCCTGATCGTCAATTTAGACGTTCCGTTCTACTCTACCCGTGCTAGATTTGATGTTCATTTATTACATACATACATACCGGGCGAGTTGGCCTTGCGGTTAGGGGCGCGCAGCTGAGAGCTTGCATTCGGTAGATAGTGGGTTCGATGGTTTTCCGTGCTTTCCCATTTTCATACGAGACAAATTCTGGGTTGTACCTGTATTAACGGCCGGTTCCTTCCCACTTCTAGCCCTTCCCTATACCATCCCCGCCATAAGACCTATCTGTGTCCGTGCGACGTAAAGCAACTTGGAAAAAATCTAACTATCGTTTCCTTGGTCTTCTCCTGCTTCTCATATCCTCCATGGTCCACGAACAGATGATCTACAGTACACTGATGGTATGAAATACTATACAAATAATCCCACTTGAACATCAGTTTCTTGTCTTGGTTTGATGTTTGTTTCTCCCAGTCATTCCATACTCCCCCATTCGCCAGATACGATCTTATCAAAGCTGCTTGATACGCCCAGCTTCATTCACCAAGTTCTGATGTTGATGATGCTTATTGTTTAAACGAGCTTAACATCTAAGGCCATCGGCCCGATTCATTCATTCATTCATTCATTCATTCATTCATTCATTCATTCATTCATTCATTCACCAAGTTCATTCCTAGCATGCCTCTATCTCATCATTCCGAGTGCCCACCTGCTTGTATTGGCAATCATTCTTGCTACTTCCATGCCCTTTACCTTCATCTTCAGAATAGGGATCATTCCTCTTCTTCGAATTCAATCCTCTTACGAATTTCCCTTACCGGCGGGCTGCCGTTGAAGTCTTGGAACAGCTCATGTTTTAACACTCAATGTATTTTTTTTCATGCTCCAGAAAATTAAACTACAAGTTTTCAGCACATTCTGAAATCGCGGGAATAGACTGGACTGCATACTGCATTTCCATTTGTTATATTATTTCCGGTGTATGGTCCTTATAAACGGAAAACAATATTGGGGAATGTTTACAGCCTCGTCTGACCATTCTACTTTTAATCATGATTTCATTTTACTGACCATGTACAAAAAATGGATGTAGGAAATATTAATAAATAATCATAAATCATGTAGCTCATCTCAGATAACTGGCCACGCGTGTTAACGCGCTACGGCTATGGAGCCAAGCTATGTATTCGGGAGACGAGTGGGTTCGAAACCCACCGTGGGCTGTCCTGAGAATGGTTTTCTGTAGTTTCCCACTTTCATCTCCAGACAAATGCGGGACAGCTCCTATTCATCGCCTACAGCCATTTCCTTCTACCTCGTTACCCAATTCCATTTTCCATCATTCATTTCATCTTGTCCGGCTCCATGGCTAACTGGTTAGCGGGCTGGCCTTTGGTCACAGGAGTCCCGGGTTCGATTCCCGGCTGGGTCGGGAGTTTTAACCATCATTGGTTAATTTCGCTGGCACGGGGGCTGGGTGTACGTGTCGTCTTCATCATCATTTCATCCTCATCACGACGCGCAGGTCACCTACGGGTGTCAAATCAAAAGACTTTCACCTGGCGAGTCGAACATGTCTTCGGGCACTCCCGGCACTAAAAGACATACACCGTTTCATTTCATTTCATTTCATTTCATCTTCATTAGCTCCTCAAGTGAGGTTGGCGTCAGGAGGGGCATCAGGCCGTAAGAATGTCCCATATAATTTCATCCCACCTGATCACTGACCGTGTATGAGGAAACAGGACTAAGGGGTAGACATATATAAATGTATCTCAGATAACCGTGTGAGTATCTGAGTGTCTCGCCTGCTCTGTGCATTAAAAACGAGACACTAAAGAAAAAGGTAACGATACGTTAATTTCCATTGCTTTAGTTGTTGCTGCGAAACATGCATTGGTTTCCTCCATCCCTTAAGTTCAAATAAACCAGTTAACTCTGTGCGGGTCCTGAATGATTTGAACCTGGAAGTAGAAGTGAAAGTAGTCGCTCCTGAACCAGCATTTGAAGAAGAGCTGGCTATCTTAGTTCCCGAGGGACCTTCCTTGAATGCGCTGGGAGTGGAGCAGCTCTCAGGAATTAAACTTACATTCACCTCGGGCAATAAAGAGAGCATCTATTAGGACTCCAGGAGCAACGTTAAGTACTACACAGGAAGTAAAAGTCATCAGTGGGTCAATTGAGTACACGGTGAATAGAAATTACATCGCTTCCCATTCTTTGAGACTTCAACGTGAATATCATGCAGCAGCGTCACTCGATAAGGAGACTGACATTCACTTCGTGAGTTGTTATTATTAGTCTATTATTATTATTATTATTATTATTATTATTATTATTATTATTATTATTATTATTATTATTATTATTATTATTATTATTATTATTACCGTGGTGGTGGATCAGCAGAGGTGAAAAAAGGTGCTGGGGTGAATGGGTCTAACTACTTTGTCAAGAAAGAATTTAAACAGAAATCGAAGGTTATATTCTTTGAACAGCAACAAGTTAACAAATCCTCATTTCGTGAGATAACAATTACATAGCAAATTAAAAACAAGATTCAGAAAAAAAAAACTTCAGATTTTAAAACTTTAACACATTTCGCCTTCAAGCCCTTAGTTTTACAATTTTTGAGTGGTAGCTCAAAACCCAAAATTTTGTTTCAAGAGCAGAAATACCCTAATACGCGGAGCCCTTGCTCCTCATTACAATTTCAGGCCTCCCAGAGGCACGTTTACAATACATAAAAGAGCTGACCCGTTCTCAATTTTTCGAGCCTATTGAAGGCCATCCCAGGCTTTACCATTAATTGCCCTCAAGGCACAACTTACAAAATGAAACTGGGGTATCTTGTACCCAACCTACTGGGCCTTAGCAGAAAAGAACAGGTTAAGTAAATGGCCCGAAATACAAAGGGATGGAGGCGAGAATTTGCACTCCTACATGTAACTTCTTAAAACCTAAAAGGCACTAGGCGGATGATACAGGGGCTATTTCCAAACTATGGAGGTGACCCGTATAAGAAAGAAATTTAAAACATTAAGGAAAAGAAGAAAATCAGTTACCAAAACGTAGTCACCTCAAACCAAACCGAAGGGGAGCTCGAGAGGGTAAAGCACTCTCTATCTCCGATTTACAATTAAAGATATTTACATAAGCCGGCAGAAATTTACATTACAGAAAGGTAGGTTACATGGCAAAAGCTTCGAACCTTTCCCGCGGGTTAAACTGCTGAGCTAGCAAGAAATAAGGATGTTAAATGGCCATTACCTTATTGAAGACCTGCTCCCAGATGAAAGAGGCGCTTCCCGCCTCCTGCGTCACGTCCACACTCTTAGTTATATGTTGATGAAGTGGCCAGGAGACGTGAAAATCGGCAGTTTTTTATACCCTCGGGGAAAGTTCGAGACCTTTCATGAATAAAACAGCCACACCCACTTAATTTTATTGGGTCGCTTAAAGTTACACACCAACATCGAAGAAGAAACCCGTGATTGGTAGAAAATTAATTACAGAAATTCTTGATTGGTTAAAATCAAAACAGGCGGAAAGACAGGATAAATATTGCCAACCCAAAAATGAATGCACTAAATTTAGTAAAGAACAAACTTGCGAATACAAAATTTCTCTCAAATAAAGTTCCTTCACTTTGCACCAGGATGCATGATCATAGTTTTTTGCCGAGGCATCTATGAGAGAATGTCCACAGTTCTAGATAATTAGTAAACAAAACAAGTCGAAATGCACACAATGACATCTTCAGAGGAAAAATTTAAGTAGGTCCCGTTTTAAGTTCACTGTTTCTCCTGTAGAGGAGTACTTTAAGGCGGAAAACTTAAATGTGCGGCGTAGAGGTGTACCACCCTATTATTATTATTATTATTATTATTATTATTATTATTATTATTATTATTATTATTATTATTATTATTATTATTATTATATTTTAACGGTGTAGCCATGTTGAAGCACTCGAATGTGTCAGATCTTCAAAGTTAAGAAACTTTGGTCAGTTTGGATTCATAGCCACGTGTTGTTGGCTAGATAAGGAGTGGAAAGGTGCTGGCCATACACCTACCACAAGTAAATTCCAACGTACGATGCCCGATTAGTGACCTTCAACAAATTGCAACCGCGGCGATTCGATCTCGATCTGGAAGCCTTTGGGTACTAGCGGAACACTTGCTTTTGTCCCTTAACACTTGTAAAAGCTATTAACCTCACATGTCTGTGTTTCTAGAAGCGGGTTGTGATCAAGCTGGTCCTTGACACTCTCTTCTGCAGAAATACGTTTATTGATAGATGCATTTTAAAGAACCGGACAACTCCAAAATTCTCAGACACAGTTACGTGAAAACCTAAATAAGAAGGACTAAAAGGAACTAACACGCGCATAATGCTTTAAATACTAGGATATACTGTATATTTGGCAGCTTCGCATGCTTCGAGAAACCCCGCCTGTGACACTTAGAGGGTGGATTTGCAAGATTGGATAGTGGGTATGATCGTGCTTCGAAGACCTTCCGTTCGCTCTGATGCCAGCTGAGGATACAGTTACCGTGGCATCTATAGCTAAAGGCATTGCATTGGTCGTGAACGTTCGGGTTTGAGCAAAAACGTGCATTATTATTATACCGAACGAGTTAGCCGTGCGGTTAGTGTCGCTTACCCGTCTGCTTGCATTCGGGAGATGGGGGTTTGAATCGCACCGTCGAAAGTCCTAAACATGGTTTTCCATGATTTCCCACTTTCACTCCAGGCAAATGGAGCTGTACATCAATTAAGGTCACGGCCCGTACCTTCCCAATTCTAGCACTTCCTCATCCTTGTGTCGCCGAAAACCTTCAATGTGTTGGTGCGAAGTTAAACCACTGGAAAAAATGTAAATAAATAATATAAATAATAATAACAATAATAAAAATAATAATAGATTTATATAAAAAATTAAACGTCGTGGCTGGTTCTTGGTTCATTTGTGAAATGAGGTATTTCAACTCCCCTTAAATGAATTTTCAAGCCGAGCTGAGTGGCTCACACGGTGGAATTCTGTATTCCTGATCTCAAGTTGGGGGGTTCGATTCCAACCCTGTTCAGTGATATTTTTAAAGTGCTTAAATACGCCAGCCTTGTGTCAGTAGATTTACCGGCACGTAGAAAGAATCCCTCAGGACTAAATTGTGGGACCTCGGCAGCCTCATAAACCGTAAAAGTAATTACTGGAACATGAAACCAATAATGTTATTATTATTATTATTATTATTATTATTATTATTATTATTATTATTATTATTATTATTATTATTGTCCGACTCTATGGCTGAATGGTTAGCGTGCCGGCCTTTGGTCACTGGGGTCCGGGGTTCGTTTCAGCAGGGTTAGGAATTTTAACCATCGTTGGTTAATTTTGCTGGCACGGGGGCTGGGTGTATGTGTTGTCTTTATCATCATTTCATCCTCATCACGACTCGCACCTGGCGAGCCGAACATGTCCTCGGACATTCCCGGAACTAAAAGCCATACGGCATTTCAAATAATAATCTTCAACATCACCAAAAGTATATACAGTATTACAGACATGACAAATACACAGGGAGAATTAATTACCGGTCTCAAAAGGAAAAGTACATTTTAATAAATTAGAGCTCAGTTTTGGACACTCTTCGAGCCAACAAGCTGTTAAGTGGGATTCCTAAACCTCAACAAAATTTCTGTGATGCTAAACCAGATGGCGGAAATCCCAACCAGATGTAAGATGTATGATACAAGAGGCTGCCGGTAAATGATGACGGCTTCATTTTAATTCCGCGGTTCGGTTCGGTCAATGTCTCTGCGTGAAAGCAGCATTTAGCGGTCGGAGACAAAGCACCCCTCGACTAGGAAAGGGCGGGTGGTGAACGTCTTACCGCGTGTTAGGGAGGAAGACAAATGGGGACCTTCTCTTCCCGCCCACCGTCAATCCCCAGACCTCCTTGGCCACACTCGCTACCTCTCCCAGACAGATCATCTTCGAGTAAATCACTCGCTACCACAGGGAGATTCTCAATCAGGGTTTAAACTGGCTCCGACTTCAACCCATCGCACTCACTTGGTAGTGAAAATGAATATTCCCGGAGCCATCAGCTGATTGTACTGTACTATCGTATAGGCTAGAGTTGTTCTCCTACACGGGCCTGTCCTTCAAGCTTCAAGGGAGCAACGTCCTGCCTTTAAATGAACCACTAATAATAATTTCGTGTGGCTATTTCTAGCCGAGTGCAGCCCTTGTAAGGCAGACCCTCCGATGAGGCTGGGCGGCATCTGTCATGTGTAGGTAACTGCGTATTATTGTGGTGGAGGATAGTGTTATGTGTGGTGTGTGAGTTGCAGGAATGTTGGGGACAGCACAAACCCCCAGGCCCCGAGCCATTGGAATCAACCAATGAAGGTTAAAATCCTCGACCCGGCCGGGAATCGAACCCGGGACCCTCTGAACCGAAGGCCACTACGCTGACCATTCAGCCAACGAGTCGGACAATGAACCACTGAATCAGTATCGTAATTTTAATAGATCCAATTAAAGCAAATACGTATTGCTTTAAAGGAAAGTATAGGCCCATCACAAATTATTTTTGGGGGTCGTGAGAGGCCTACGTTAGTCTTATTACAATAGTTTAGAATGAAATAGTTGTTTTAAAATTAATTGTGAACATAAAAACTGTGTTGTTTATTTCAGGGCCAATGGCTCCGTCATCAGCTAGTACGAAGTATGCAACCATTTTAGGAGAAAAAACACTGTTAAATGAGCGAATGAAGACAACGAAAGTACTTATCTACAGCTCATCCAACAAAATAACCTAACATGAAATAAAATTCACTTTATGAAATTAACTAATTGGGATTTGTAAAACTTATGGCTCGATAATAAGGTTTCCAAAATGTTTACAACCAATAAATTTATCCTGGTGATATATTAGTGCACTCGTAGTAGGCCTAAATCTTGAAATTAGATTCAAATTATAATTATATTAAGATGTCCAATGGAACTGGAGTCATAAGAGAAAAAAGAACGATTATGTAAGCTCTGATTACAATAAATTGGTGCAATCAGTTAGTCGTTAACAATCTGCTCGCAAGATAACGAGTTGAGGCCTTTTTTAATGCGAAGATTCTGGGTTCCTGTCGGACAAAACTCTGGTATCTCGACGTATGTTGAGACCGCAAGCAGTTACAACAGACGACGTTAGAAAACAATTATTATTATTATTATTATTATTATTATTATTATTATTATTATTATTATTATTATTAGACCTATTATTATTATTATTATTATTATATCCGATACATCTCAGGGGAGATATAACTTATACAGTGCACAATGTCTTTTGATCTGAGGTAGAACAAGTCTGTTAGTTTCAACACCACGTCCCATTCTTATCTTTGGCTTTGGGAGTGACCAAGACACGACCCTGTGACGAATTCTGTGGAAAGATGGCTATTAAGGTCAGCCGCTGTATACGTTTCAGTACTCGTGGTGGACTGGTTAGTTAATTCACAGAGCCTTGCATACTGAACGCTGAAAGCCATAACAGTCTGTAATAAAAATGTATGTTCATTATTATTATTATTATTATTATTATTATTATTATTATTATTATTATTATTATTATTATTGTCTACCCAAGTCAGTGCGGTCGATCCTAGCCGTAGTTAGTAGCATTTGAGGGCATTTAAATGCCGTAACTCTATGACTTAGTTTCCGACAATACATGTTAAAGAACTCTTTCTTTCTTTCTTTCTTTCTTTCTTTCTTTCTTTCTTTCTTTCTTTCTGTCTTTCTTTCTTTCTTTCTTTCCTAATCTGCTCACCCTCCAGGGTCGGTTCTTCCCGCGGACTCAACGAGGGATCCCACCTCTACCACTCCAAGGGTAGGGTCCTGGAACGTGAGACATTGGGAGGGGGATACAACTGGGGAGGATGACCAGTACCTCGCCCAGGTGGCCTCGCCTGCTATGCTGAACAGGGACCTTGGTGGGGGATGGGAAGATTGGTTGGGAAAGACAAGGAAGAGGGAAGGAAGCGGCCGTGGCCGTAACTTAGGTACCATCCGGCATTTGCCTGGAGGAGAAGTGGGAAACCACGGAAAACCACTTCCAGGATGGCTGAGGTGGGAATCGAAACCACCTCTACTCATTTGACCTCCCGAGGCTGAGTGGACCCCGTTCTATCCCTCATACCACTTTTCAAATTTCGTGGCAGAGCCGGGAATCGAACCCGGGCCTCCGGGGGTTGCAGCTAATCACACTAACCACTACACCACAGAGGCATACGTTAAAAAATTCACGTAGGAAAAAATTCATGTACTCTGCTGCATTTTTTTTTTTGCTAGGGGCTTTACGTCGCACCGACACAGATAGGTCTTATGGCGACGATGGGATGGGAAAGGCCTAGGAGTTGGAAGGAAGCGGCCGTGGCCTTAATTCAGGTACAGCCCCAGCATTTGCCTGGTGTGAAAATGGGAAACCACGGAAAACCATCTTCAGGGCTGCCGATAGTGGGATTCGAACCTACTATCTCCCGGATGCAAGCTCACAGCCGCGCGCCTCTACGCGCACGGCCAACTCGCCCGGTCTGCTGCATTTTAAAATCTATTGTAATTGTAGAGACAATACAAATAACTAAGTTATTTATTTATTTATTTATTTATTTATTTTATTTATTTAATGTCCTTTCTACTATTATCGATCATAAGAAAAGCCAGATTGCTCAAATTTTAACCTGAAGTAACGAGTTCTTTAAGGCACCAGTAAATTTACTGACACGCGTATTGATCATTTAAGCGTTCTCGTATGCCATATTTTAGTGTTAATATTCGATCTCACAACCTTCGTCATAGCGCTGGCTTTCCGAATATAATAATAATAAATAATAATCGTATGGCCTCAGCTACCGTGTGCAGACATTTCAATTTGACGCCATCTGGCTGTCTGCTCGTCAATTTCGACGTTCCGTTTTA
Source organism: Anabrus simplex (assembly GCF_040414725.1). Lineage (NCBI taxonomy): Eukaryota > Metazoa > Arthropoda > Insecta > Orthoptera > Tettigoniidae > Anabrus > Anabrus simplex. The sequence goes on along the minus strand of NC_090265.1, from coordinate 1,507,396,345 downwards.
CTACAGGCCCACTAGATGGCAGACCGAGTAAACCCAAACTCTCTTGGGTGTCTATGGCTGAGATTTAATGAATTTTGTCGGGTAAACACCAAATGTGTCACCGGAGATCTTTTACATGCCGACATCGTACGACATGGAGTGTCGAATGGACTTTTTTCCGCCCTTCAAAAATCCGACTACCTCTGCCGAGTTTGAACCCGCTATCTTGGGATCCGGAGGCCGACACTCTACCACTGATCCACAGAGGCAGCTCTTTCCGAATATGGGATTGTAGGTTCGATCCCTTCTCAGTCCCATGATATTTGAACCAAGGAAATCAAAACCCTAGACATTGGCGGGCTTTGCCCTACAGGGCGACCGTACCCAGACCTATAGATTATGAGATGATGCGTGGTCAGCGTAACGGATCCTCCCGCTTTTTGGACCAGGGACGTTAACTCACCCTCGCATAGCTCCAAAATTGTTCTCATGTAGGCTCAGTGGACTTCAAATCAGCCCCCAGATCCAGGTAAAAGACATCCTTGACCTTGCCGGCAATCGAACCCAGAGCCTCCGAGTAAATGGCTACCTCTAGACCGCAGGATTGGCTGTTTATTATTCACAGTCTCCAATTTCTTATGTTCTTCGACATATACCCGGTGGTGTTTCAGGGTGCCTGTGTTGGTAGATTTAGCACCACATAGAGAGCTCCTGAGGAACAAAATTCTGGCACCTCGCCGTCTCCGAAGATCATAAAGGTAGTTAGTGGGACGTACCACATATAACATTATTATTATTATTATTATTATTATTATTATTATTATTATTATTATTATTATTATTATTATTATTATTATTATTATTATTATTATTATTATTATTATTATTACAGTATACAGACCATATCAAGTGGAAATAATTTTCAGATTAGATATTATCTTTTACCCTATACTAGTACTCGATAACAGGCTATAGTCTATGTTCTCTCGGTTATTCACTCTGCGAAGTTTAGAGGGAACGCTATCACTTTAGAAAGATGGCTCAGTTCTAAATATGTAGGCCTATGCTCTAACTAAATAACAGAACTCTCTGATACAGTGATATAAAGTCATGGCGCTAGAATGCGAATGCTGCTCCCTGCCTTTTGTGAAATGCAAATGATGCCAAGATAATGTGGTATCGTCGCATTCCTGGGTGTGTGTATGTGTCTGCGTATAGCCGGGACGACCTTGCAAGTACGATAGCACGCTGCTGAGAGGAATAAACAAACCAGGTGTGCGGAACGGCAATTAAATGAGCGCGGAGCTAGTCGTGAGCAGTAGCTGCGATGCCTGGCACGATGTACGTTCAGCCACTGCAGAACCTGTCTTGTTCCTGTGTTACGGGGGCTAAATCTTCGTAAATAGATCTTGGAAGCACGAATAGGCTAGACAGCGATAATCCTGTTGTCGTACACGTGAAAATGAAAAATAATCGCAATCAATCAGACAAGTCGCCAGGCAAATACGCAGAAAGGAGATTATTATTATTATTATTATTATTGTTTTTTTCCTAGGGGCTTTACGTCGCACCGACACAATAGGTCTTATGGCGACGATGTGATAGGAAAGGCCTAGGAGTTGGAAGGAAGCGGCTGTGGCCTTAATTAAGGTACAGCCCCAGCATTTGCCTGGTGTGAAAATGGGAAACCATGGAAAACCATCTTCAGGGCTGCCGACAGTGGGATTCGAACCCCCTATCTCCCGGATGCGAGCTCACAGCCGCGCGCCTCTACGCTCACGGCCAACTCGCCCGGTATTATTATTATTATTGTAGCTTCATGCGAAAATAAGAACTGCCTCTGGTACTGTACGTCAGTGGAAGTATGTAGCTGCATATTTTCTTGGTCGAGGACTGACTCAGATAATTTCGCAATTTTAAACACAGTTAAAATGTCTTCAAATCAGAATAAATAATGGAAGGGTTATAAATCTCACAGGGATACATAACCGATATACCAGTATTCATTAAAGGACATTTAGGATCTGTACAGTGAATATTACGAAGCAGTTATATTCTTCTTAAGTCCACCTCCTTACTCGAATGGTCATTGTCGAGGCCTTCGGTTCAGACGGTCCCGGGTTCAATTCCCGACCGGTTCGGGGATTTCAATCGCATCTGCTTAATTCTTATGACTAGGAGACTGGGGTGTTTCTGTTCGTTCCAGCACATTTCTCTTCTACACACACAATGGATCACGCTACCAACCACCACATAGACATATAATAGAGAACAGGTTTGACGTCAGGAAGGGAATCTGGCACTAAAACAGGGTGAGGTCTGCATATGACACAGTTCACACCCGCGACTCACCAGGGTGTGGGAAAACCGACAAAAGAAAAGATTATTCAGTTCAAAGCATATCCGACATGAATAAGAAAATTTTAAAAATACAATAATACTATGTCACAAATAATTTGCATTATATAGTAGTGTCATGCATTTGTATCATTGTGTCCGGCTCCATTGCTAAATGGTTAGCATGCTGACCTTTGGTCGCAGGGGTCCCGGGTTGGATTCCCGGCAGGGTCGGGAATTTTAACTTTAATTGGTTAATTTCACTGGCAGGGGGGCTGGGTGTATGTGTCGACTTCATTATTTCATCCTCATCACGACGCGCAGGTCGCCTACGGGAGTCAAGTCAAAAGACCTGCACCTGGAGAGCCGAACTTGTCCTCGGACACTCCCGGCACTAAAAGCCATAGGACTACGCCATTTCACTTTTTTTTAACAGTGTGGCGTGTGATGCATTGTCCTATATGAAGTTATGTATTAAAATCAAATGTAAGTAAACCACGTGAGTGGTTTTTATCTGCTAGGAATAGAAGCAGGCGTGAAATGCACAGTATAACAGTTCGGCCTACACTTGCCTAGAATGTGTGAACTTGAAATATCGTGAATTATAATATCTCATTTAAAAATCAGGTCACTTAGAAAACTACTAGACATATCGTGTTCTAAATAGCCATAATATTGAACCCTTGAACTTACCATTCCATCATTGGTCGGTCACAGCTGCTGCAGTAGAGCAAAATCGAACTCTTAAATCTTGGGGTCGTAGCGGGAATATTTCGGTCACGATCTTGAACAAACGATGGGGTTCAGAAGAGAGCCTAACTACTTGAAATGAGGAGCGAATATGTGCTTACTAACTTTTATTGAATTATGAAAATGAAAAAAAAAGGTTATAAAATCATTCATCCAGAAAATTTTAATCATTTAACGTTTCAATGCAGTCACATTGCATTGCGTGAGTTTTATCAGTTACATTTATCGAAAAACTTTCTTCGGAGAAAAGGTAGAAATATCACAGATTAGTGGACAGCGAAAACTAGAAAAACGAAAATAAAACCTGAAAATCGGGCACCTATTGATCCAAACGATAACAGAATTAATCCACACAATCCGTGGAAAATCTGACCTTCAACAAGTAGAGTTCCAGATTTATGAATATTGAATTTTCACGACATTGTAATCGAAACCGACTTTCAACCTATTAGGTCGTGTTACGTACATTTAGTACGTGTTGAAGAGATGTTAAGTACAGAACAAAATTGGCCAACCAGACGCCAGTGGGATCCGAACCCACAACCTCCCGATTTCGCGTCGGTTGCTCTACCAATTGAGCTAGTCCTCCGCACAATGTGTTATAATTTCTGTACATTTTTAAATATTTTATCTAAATGTCAGATTGGTGATAAAAAGCTGGAACAGATAAATAATTTTAAATATTTAGGTTGTGTGTTCTCCCAGGATGAAAATATAGTAAGTGAGATTGAATCAAGGTGTAGTATAGCTAATGCAGTGAGCTCGCAGTTGCGATCAACAGTATTCTGTAAGAAGGAAGTCAGCTCCCGGACGAAACTATCTTTACATCGGTCTGTTTTCAGACCAACTTTGCTTTACGGGAGCGAAAGCTTGGTGCACTCAGGATATATTATTCATAAGTTAGAAGTAACAGACATGAAAGTAGCGAGAATGATTGCTGGTACTAACAGGTGGGAACAATGCCAGGAGGGTACTAGGAATGAGGAGATAATGGATAAGTTAGGAATGAACTCAATGGATGAAGCTGTACGCATAAACCGCCTTCGATGTTGTGGTCATGTGAGGCGAATGGAGGAGGATAAGTTACCTAGGAGAATAATGGACTCTGCTATGCAGGGTAAGAGAAGTAGAGGGAGACCAAGACGACGATGGTTAAACTCAGTTTCTGACGATTTAAAGATTTTTTTAAAAAACTCGTGTCCTCATCCTAAGGTGGTGCAGCTCTTTTCAAGCACACCCCCATTGGAGGTGAGCTGCATGTACCTTTTCAACCACACACCAGCCCTCCTGCCATTCTTAAATTTCTGACAGTACCGGGAATCGAACCCGGGTCCCCGAGGACGGCAGCTAATAACACTAACCGTTACGCTACGGAGGCGCATGATTTAAAGATAAGAGGTATAGAACTCAATGAGGCCACAGCACTAGTTGCAAATAGAGGATTGCGGCGACGTTTAGTAAATTCAGAGGGGCTTGCAGACTGAAAGCTGAAAGGAATAACGGTCTCTAATGATAATGTATGTAAATGAAGACAAATTAAACTAATTAAATTAAAGTAAATATTTCCTAACTTATACAAATAAAATCGAACATGGTATAATTACAAAATTCTGTTTTTGTTTGTTTTGTTTCCTGAATGCAGTATTATTCTGTGGTTAAGGACATGCAGGCGATATGCTCAGGGGGCCTCAGAGATAACATGTTTCGTTCGGAAACCCTGCCGTAGAGTATAACGAGAAAGGAAAGCCACTTTTCGTTATACACGGTTTTAAATTTTTCTTTCCATAAATATTCAGCCAATGACATTCAGGGATGGTGGTGTGTTTAACGACCTTGCAGGACATTTCTCAAAATTAACAGAAAATATAAAATTGCTGAACGCCATGCATAGAATGAGAAGGAGAACGTTGATAATTCTCACATAATTTCAGTGTATGTTGTGGTTTATATTGCGTGTAACGTGCAATATTGTTATGTGATATGTATCTTTTTTTTTTTTTTTTTTTTTTTTTTTTTTTTTGCTAGGGGCTTTACGTCGCACCGACACGGATAGGTCTTATGGCGACGATGGGATAGGATAGGATAGGCCTAGGAGTTGAAAGGAAGCGGCCGTGGCCTTAATTAAGGTACAGTTCCAGCATTTGCCTGGTGTGAAAATGGGAAACCACGGAAAACCATTTTCAGGGCTGCCGACAGCGGGATTCGAACCTACTATCTCCCGGATGCAAGCTCACAGCCGCGCGCCTCTACGAGCACGGCCAACTCGCCCGGTGTGATATGTATCGGACGTAATTACCAACCAAGGACCCATCTACCGCTGCTCACTTCTCATATCGGAGTCCGGCTCCATGGCTAAGTAACTTACATAGCCATTTGGTCACAGGGGTCCTGGGTTCGACTCCCGGCAGGGTCGGGAATTTTAATCACCATTGGATAATTTCGCCGGCACGGGGTCTGGGGGTATGTGTCGTCTTCATCGTCATTTCATCCTCATCACGACGCGCAGGTCGCCTACGGACGTTAAATCGAAAGACCTGCACCTGGCGAGCCGAACATGTCCTCGGACACACCCGGGACTACAAGCCCTATGCCATTTCATTGTTTTTCACAAATCGGGACTTAAGTAGTAAACAGTTCTGTCCACGAGGCCCAACTATTAAATACGGAACACGCCGATCAAAATTCACCTGTTCAGATTTTCTTTAACTAGTTGTGGTGGCTTCCCTTAGAATATTTGGTGCCTTCAAAGTAACGACAGAAACACTCTTAACTTTTAATGGCCTCTTTTAAGTGTCAGTGAGTCTCTGTTTGAGGTTCATAAAGAATATCCCCGCCTCATCCCTGCGTGGAGCCGTGACATTACAAAGGGACGCGCCATAAAAATGTTACAAGGGCAAAAGTTATCTGATTCTCGCTTTAATTTGTATTTTACTGAGGGTAAAGAGGGACTAAAATATATACATAAAAACTTCTTCATAAAGGGAAAGGACGGACATTTTAAGTGAGGATCTTTATTCTGACACAAGTCAAAACATCATCAGAGGGAAAAAAAGGAATTATTGTTAAGTCAACACTCAGACTTCAAAGCATCCGGCCCAAAGAAAGAAGAGTGCTCTTACAATATAACTAGCTGGAGAATCTAAAATATCAATTAGGAAGGGGAAGATTCCTTTCCTGATTGAAATTTTAATTATAAACTAATAAAACAATTCAAAAGGTAGATCAATGAGCTCGAAACAGTAGCAGCAAAACCTAAGAATTTTTTTAGAATAACGACTTCTTTCATTAGCGGTTCAACTGCGTAGCGCAGTTTACTAAATGTCATTTCCGGAACTCAGAAACATAAAAATCAAATTTAGATTCATTTTATTGGCATTTAGGCCTGAAGGCATCGAAACGTATCGTGTACTAGCTGGTGTACTAAGTATGTATTTGGAGACTCTTGAATACGATGTCCCGACAGAAGTCACCAAATAACGACAACAATTACAACATAAACAACAACACAGCAACAGCAAACAACGGTGTTATGATGTCACTTAAGACCACCACCAGTTAGATCTTAAACGCCTTGCGTTTTAAATACATTATTATTATTATTATTATTATTATTATTATTATTATTATTATTATTATTATTATTATTATTATTATTATTATTATTATTATTAATGTACCGGGCGGCACACCTCCACGCCGCTTATTTAAACTTTGCGCCAGTTGAAACTCCCCTACTGGGAGAAGTCTGAACTTTGTCTTATGTGTTAATTTTCAAGTTACCCTGAAGATGCCACTACTTGGAAATTTTGAAGTTTCTGAACTGTGTTGTTTTCGATGTATTTTGTTTTGGTTGTAGTAAGAAGTTTGAACTTTCTCTTCTAGAGGACACTATTGAAGAACTACAACGGTGCACCCTAGTGCGAAGTGAAAGAACTGTTCTTTTGGAGAAAATTTAATTTCAAAAGTGTGTTCTTTGCTAAATTTCTTTCAGTCATTGTTTAAGTTGGCAATATTAACCCTTTCTTTCCCCTTGTTTTGAATCTAGCCAATCCCGAATTTCTTTAATTAATTTTCGACCAATAATGTGTTTCTTCTTCATATTGTGTAGGGGTTTTCTTTATCCACCAAGAAAATGATTGTGGGCGGGTGTTTTCCTTCCTGAAACGCCTCGAACTTTCCGCGAGAGTATATAAACTGCTGATTTTAGGGTCTCTGCGCCACTTCAATACCATCGTTCAGTGTGTAAAGTACATAGCAGGGGGCGGGAAGCGCCTCTTTCTTCGGGGAGCAGTTCTACACCAAGGTAATGGCCTTTTAATATCTTCTTTTCTTGCTAGCTCAGCAGTTTAACTCTCGGGGCGGGTCCGAAGCGTTTCTACCATGTAACCTTTTCCTAAAATGTAACTACTCTTAGCATCTATTATATTTTAAGGCTACATATTGGGATAGAGAGTGCTTAACCCTCTCGAGCTCCCACTCATTTTGTTTTGAGGTGAACTTATTTCTCACAACCGATTCTTCATTAATGTAAAGTAAATTGTTCTTTTCTAAAGTCACCTCTGTAGTATGGGATTAGCCCTTGCATTAGCGGCCTAGTGCCAGATTAGGGTTTTAAACAAGTGTATTAGGAGTGCTGATCGCCTCCTCTCTATTGTTATTTTAGAGGTCAAATAATTAACCTTTTTCTCACTTAACAGACCTCAGTAGGTTGGGTATGTTACCCCTGAGTATATGTCCTTAGAGGACAACTTGAAGGTGGAGTTTGGTGTGGCCTTTGATAGGCTTAAGTTTGAGAGCGAGTGGCTCTTTTTCGAAAACTGAGTGTTGTATGCCTCGAGGAGGCTTTACTGTGTAATTTGGAGCAAGTGCTCCTGGACTTGATTGGGGTCTTCTGCCCCTTTGTTGAATTTTGTATATCGTAAAGTTGGGCTAATTGCTCAGAATTGTGTGTCTGGCTCTCGGAGCCCAAATCCTATAATTGTACATTCTCGACTAGTGGTTTTGCTACTCTGTACCTGCCCTTATTGTTATTTCTTGTTTTTTGCTAAGAAAATATAACCTTGTTAAATTTTACATTAACTTTAATTTCGTAGTTTGAGACCCGTTCACACCCGCACCTTCTTTCACCTCTACCTACCACAAAAATACGGTAACAATTATTATTATTATTATTATTATTATTATTATTATTATTATTATTATTATTATTATTATTATTATTATTATATAATTCTCTGGGGCCATCAAGGACCACGTTAAGTCTTGTTGCATTTGACACTGAACTTGGCCTTTTTTAGAGCCCAAATTTCCCTCATTCTTTGTGAGTGGGCCTGCTTACGCTCCTCTGTCCAAGGGGCACCGTGTCTTCTCTTCGGTTGCTCGTCTCGGTTTAGCCCGTTCGTCAATATTTTCTTGCGGAAGAGATCTCTGTTAAGGGCGTCTTCAGCTGAGATTTGTAGCATTTGCAGGTCTTCTTTGGTATTTCTAAACCAGGGAATTGTGGTTTTGGGGTTTGAATCAAAAAAGTGAAAGATTTCTTTAGTTAACTTTCTTCCGTCCATTCTTTCCAGATGACCGTAAAATCGTGCCCGTCTTTTTCTGATTGTGTCGGTAATTTTCTCTATTTTGCTGTAGACTTCCTTGTTGGATCTCATTTGATGGATTCCATTTCTGTACTTTGATCCCAAGATCCATCTCACAATTTTGCGTTCTCTTTTCTCCAGTTCTTCAAGGAGTCCTTTGTTGGCATTTAGAGACAGGGTTTCGGCTGCATATAGAACTACTGGCTTCAGAACTGTTTCATAGTGACGTATCTTGGTGTTTTGGGAAAGGCATTTTTTGTTGTAGATTGTGCGGGATGTTTGGTAGGCTATTTCCAGTTTGCGTACTCGCTCCTGAAGTGCTCCTTGTCCAGTCCATTTTTCATGATGATCTCACCCAGGTATTTGAATTTGTTTACTCGGGTGATGTCCCCGTATTTTGTATGGAGTTTTGGTGGAGCCTCTTTGATGTTAGTCATTACTTCTGTTTTCTCAAACGATATCTGCAAACCAGCTTGTTCAGCAATTTCCTTTAAAATTTCAACTTGAGCTCTAGCGGTTTCTATGTCGTTTGAGAGAACAGAAATATCATCGGCAAATGCTAATCAGTCTGTTGCGATCCCCTTGGATTTGGTTCCTATTCTCAATGGACTGTAGTTGGTTTCCTGTAATCTCACCCGCCAGGTTCTGATGATCTTTTCAAGAACACAGTTGAAGAATACCGGGGATAGCCCATCACCTTGTCGGCCTCCTGTTTTGATGTCAAAGGAATGCGAGAGACATCCGTGGAACTTCACCTTGGATTTTGTATCGGTCAGGTTGGCTCTAATTAATGCCAGCAGTTTCAAATCAACTCCAAATTCATTTAAGATGTTTAGCAGGACTTTCCGGTCAATGGAGTCGTACGCTTTCTTAAAGTCCACAAAGACAGACACATACTGCTTGGACCTTAGTGTACAATATCTGATGATCGTTTTCAGATTTTGGATCTGTTCAGCTGTTGAGCGACCTTTTCTGAACCCTCCTTGGTATTCACCTATTTGATGTTCGACTTGTGCTTCCAAACGCTCCAGGATGGCAAGTGATAGAATTTTGTAAGTCACGGGTATCAAAGATATTCCTCTGTAGTTGTTGATGTTCTTCATGCTGCCTTTTTTGTGTAATGGATGGATCAAAGCTATTTTCCAATCTTCGGGTAGGGTCTCCTTGTTCCAAATTTCTTCTATTTGCTTTTGCAAGATATCAAGTGATTCTTCTGGGGCATATTTCCATAGTTCTGCTACTACTGAGTCTTCCCCCGGCGCTTTGTTATTTTCGAGGCGGGCAATGTGACGCTTGATTTCATCTCTGTCGGGTGGTCTGGAATCTGGGTACCTGAGTAAGGGTTCCTTGGTCTCAATGGCGCTTTGCGGTTTAGAGCAATTAAGTAAATTCTTGAAGTAATCTGCCAGAATGCTGCAATTTTCTTCATTTGACGTCGTCAGTGTGCCGTCTTTTCGCTCAAAGCATAGAGATGGTGGTTTATAGCCAGTGAGTTTGCGTTTGAAGGCTCTGTAGTACTCTCTGCTTTCATTCTTCCTAAAGTTTTTTTCTATCTTTTCAATGAGAGATTTTTCGTATTTACGTTTCTCAGTTCTGAACACCCTAGCTGCTTGAGCACGTTGGGTTTTGTAGGTTTCCCAATCATTTTCTGATTTCGTAGAGTAGTACTATTTCCACGCATTGAGTCTTTCTTGGAGGACTGATTCGCAGGTATTATTCCACCTGGCATGCTTTTTGCTTCTTTTGATTTCTGCAACGTCTTTGGCGGCCTCAACAAGGAGACTTTTGGCGTTGTTAAAGTCACAGTCATTTGGTCTAGCCTTCTCCTGGAACTCCTCGACCCTTTGCCGAAGTTTATCATTGTCGAAGCGTGTGATCTGTTTGGTTGTCTTCCTTGTGTTTGCGGGAATTGGTTTGAATTTGATAAGAGACATATAATGATCTGAGGCCACATTGATGCCTTTCTTTACCTTGACATTCATAATCTCAGGGCTGTTTCTCCTGGAGATTGCAACATGATCAATTTGGAACTCTCCGAGAGCTTGGACGAAAGAACGCCAAGTCATTTGCTTTCTGGGTAGATGGCGAAAGTGTGTCGACATGACCTGCAGGTTGTGATTTTCGCAAATGGACACCAGTATTTTGCCATTGGGATTGGTTCTTTTGTGAGCAGCGTAATTTCATATAACTTTCTTGTACTTCTGTTCACGACCTAGTTGGGCATTGAAGTCACCCAAAAGAAGCTTGACATGGTGTTTGGGGATTTTGTTTAATTTTTTATCCATTAGGTCCCAGAAATTATCAACTTCGTCTGGATCAGACTTGTTCTTATCGTTTGTAGGAGCATGTGCGTTAACTAGGGCGTAGGTTTTGTTCGCGCATTTAATTGAGTATAGACAATCTGTCATTCAAAGGTTCGAAATTTGCAACCGATTTAAGGATCTTGGTTCTAACAGCAAACGCAGTTCCACGCATCACAGCTCCATTGAGGATTCCTGTTTGCGCTTTGCTCTTGAAAAATCGGTAGCCTTCGGATTCAAAAATCTCTTCATCTGGGTACCTTGTTTCCTGTAGGGCCATTATGGATATCTGATTTTCGTGAAGAGCTTTGGTGAGGGTTTTCAGCTAGTCGGTTTGTGTAAGTGAATTTATGTTGAAAGTTGCTAGAAAGGTTTTAGATTTTGGCCTGAGTTTTTGACTCTTCCGGGTACACCGAGACGCTCCGACTCGTCTCTTGCATGATGTCGAGTCTCCCTCAGAATCCGAACGAGACTCGTGCGCCGTGGCGTTCACGACGAGGGATTTATCCGAAGATTTACCCTCTGGGGTATGTTTCTTGAAATGTTGTGCCATCATGCTTTTTGACTTGACTTTGCTTTGGACGGGTACCCATCCTTTTACAACTAGGGTTGTTAGCCCTAGAGGTTGCCTCAAGATGTTTTCTGGCTTCTGGTCATTTACCATTCTTCGCCGTAACCCTGGCAAGGGACCAGTTTTTTTCACGATGGTATTTTATTTCCCTACTACCCTCTGACTTTGCTGGCGGCAGAGCCAGCGAGCTTCCCCAATTCCAATGGGACGCGCCCGATGGAGGTAACCGGTAAATATCCACACGGGTATTATTATTATTATTATTATTATTATTATTATTATTATTATTATTTGTAAAGTTATGTCTCTGTTCTATCCCATATGTGTTCCTCAATTTAGAAACGACAATTCCATTTCAGAGAGGATGGAGAACCGAACCACGTCCTTCCTGGTGAAGTATAAACATTTCTACCTACTCAGCCGGACACTAATTTACATTTCATAATCTTTTTTTTTTCAACCATGGACGAATGAATGTGCACGTGGCTGTATTTTAGGGAGATATCTGATGAAAGCCGTTTGTAAAATGAAAAACCTGTTAAACAACGTTCATAGACGTGGGACTTAATTACAGGAGACAGGAGGAATCTACCTCCCTCGCAGCCAACAGCCCGGAAACTGTGGACTCATCAGGCGGAGCTCCTAAATGTAGTGTAAATGACATTAGGACTGGAGGGAGACGAAACGCGTAAGGCAGCGCCGAGAAGCGCGCCAATCTGGTTGGAACGACCCTCTGGAGGCGCATTCCGCGGCACAGCCAAGTGCCTCCTCCCCTCCTTCATATTGAGCCATGGCATAAGGAGGAAAGGAGGTGCAAGACAAATACTAACTCGTATGCCGCGGTTCAACTCTTCGTGTGAAAACAGACTGTGCTTCGGTCTCCTTATTCAGTGGTGGAGTTAACATTTCCCTCCACTCCGCCCCCAGAGATGAAAATAGTGAAGCACTTGAAATACCTACCGAATATCACCATAATAAAACTAACACAAAATCACAATATTCATAATCTGATGTCTTAAAGATGAAAATAAACTCGCCGGTCAGATTTTTCATCTTTAGCCGTCAGTCAAACAATGCAAGACATGAAACAATTCCTTAGTCACAAGCAAGGTCCCCGATCTTTATAGGCAAATGTACAACTTGAGATGTCAGACAAGATGCTCCTCTTCAATGGCTGGTTAAAAATTAGGGGACATCAACATATCGTTAGCAAACAGAGATATCTCGAGAGGTAAAAAAGTCATGTTGTAAGGAGTTGAGAGTGACAGGTATTAATCGTACGCTTCTTGGCTTACCGGGCGAGTTGGCCGCGCGCGTAGAGGCACGCGGCTGTGAGCTTGCATCCGGGAGATAGTAGGTTCGAATCCCACTATCGGCAGCCCTGAAGATGGTTTTCCGTGGTTTCCCATTTTCACACCAGGCAAATGCTGAGGCTGTACCTTAATTAAGGCCACGGCCGCTTCCTTCCAACTCCTAGGCCTTTCCTATCCCATCGTGCGACGTAAAGCCCCTAGCAAAAAAAAAAAAAAAGCTTCAAAGCATACAAAAATACTATTGTAGGAATTAACAAAAATAGTATTAGCCAAAATTTGCTGTCTGCTAATGTTTCTGTCCCTAGCCACGTGCCTATTGGGCGCATACTAGGGTATAAATCCACCTCTGGCCTTATTCTGAGAGCACAAAGTGATTCAGGACAGACGTACTGAAAGTCATGCCACAGTCCCCAGACACCTATTTCACACAAAACGTAACTAGTGTCTAGTTGCAACGTTATAGTTTTGTGCCATTTGTTCCTACGAGGTTTGTACCACAGTTATTTTCTCGTTTTGACTTCCTCGAGATTCATTCTAGAGCTATTAGTTTACACAAGAAGAACGAAAATTGCCAGGCAGAGTAGCTCAGATGGTACAGCGCTGGCCTTCTCAGCTAACATGGCGAGTTCTATGAAGGCTCAGTCCACTGGCATTTCAAGGTGCTGAAATACGTCGGTCTGGCATTGGTATATTTGTTGGTACGTAAAAGAACTCCTGCGGAACAGTATTCCGGCACCTTGGCGTCGTCGAGAACCATAAAAGAGGTAGTAATTGGTGCCTAAAATTATTTATTATTATTATTATTATTATTATTATTATTATTATTATTATTATTATTATTATTATTATTATTATTATTACACGTAATAAACTTCATATTAGAGCCCGTATTGTCAAAGTATCAACGTGTCCTCGCCTTATTTTTAATGTTTTGTATTTGTGACTGAAGATGTCCCATAAGGGGACGAAACATGTATCATGAATGTTATTTAATGTAGTCTTTTTAATAAAGACACTTGCAGTATTGTAAAGGTGGAATTATATAATTCAAATTTTCACAAGTTGATTATTATTATTATTATTATTATTATTATTATTATTATTATTATTAGCTAGAACAGGTAGATAATTTCAAGTATTTAGGTTGTGTGTTCTCCTAGGATGGTAATATAGTAAGTGAGATTGAATTAAGGTGTAGTAAAGCTAATGCAGTGAGCTCGCAGTTGCGGTCAGCAGTATTCTGTAAGAAGGAAGTCAGCTCCCAGACGAAACTATCTTTACATCGGTCTGTTTTCAGACCAACTTTGCTTTACGGGAGAGAAAGCTGGGTGGACTCAGGATATATTATTCATAAGTTAGAAGTAACAGACATGAAAGTAGCGAGAATGTATGCTGGTACAAACAGGTGGGAACAATGGCAGGAAGGTACTCGGAATGAGGAGATAAAGGCTAATTTAGGAATGAACTCGATGGATGAAGCTGTACGTATAAACCGGCTTCGGTGGAGGGGTCATGTGGGGCGAATGGAGGAGGATAGGTTACCTAGGAGAATAATGGACTCTGTTATGGAGGGTAAGAGAGCTACAGGGAGACCAATTTAGACTCAGTTTTTAACGATTTAAAGATAAAAAGTATAGAACTAAATGAGACCACAGCATTAGTTGGAAATAGGGGATATTGGCGACGTATAGTAAATTCACAGAGGCTTGCAGACTGAACACTGAAAGGCATAACAGTCTATAATGATAATGTATGTATGTATGTATGTATGTATGTATGTATGTATTTATTTATTTATTTATTTATTTATTTTATTATTATTATTATTATTATTATTATTATTATTATTATTATTATTATTATTATTATTATGTTCTTCATTTGGGTTAGACCATGTTGTTCTATGTACTGTACATTCTGTAGACTATCGTTTATAAACATTTCGAATACACTGCAATATTCTTTACCAAAGCCACCAACTCATAGGAAATATATACAGTACATATAATATTTTGCCGAGTATTGTCCTAGGAGTCCTTGACCTGTTTGATTGGAGTGAGACGCTGTCACACCCATAAGTCCAAGACCTGCTAAAGACGTCGAGAGTTTGCTCGGTACCGGCTTTATTTACACGTAGTCCTAGTGAGGTGGTTTAGGGACCACCGGTGGATTGTTTAGTCTTAGCCGTCTGAACACAAGAAGAGCAATACTCCGAGATACCCACTCCTATTAAATAGCTATTGGTATTCCGACTCTCAGGACCACTTATACGTCACTCGGCCGTTGTCCATGGTCCACGAACTAGGGCATGACTATAGAAACCTCAGTACACACACCATATATTGCACACATTTTGTTGTTTAGTTCAACCAGTTAAGTTCTTTTTTTATGTTTTATATAAGAGAGTCGGACATACGTTTATTAACATACAAACCTTCACCTTTATTATTTTTAACAGTGTAGTTAATGATCCTCTTGAAATCTATTTCATCTTGACCTTAATTACACGAAAAATTTGGGCTGATGCTCATTACGAATATCACGACCTTCTTCTTCTTCTTCTTCTTCTTCTTATTATTATTATTATTATTATTATTGATGTTTCTCTGTCGCCTGTTTCTCATCCTTGTGAGATCGCGAGTTGTACCTGCGTTACACGTATAGATTTCGCCCAGTTCTACAGCCGAATGTCCTTTTTAATGCCAGCCCTATATGGCAAGATGTATTTGACCATTACGTGTTCCTATAGTGGTTGACAGTGTGATGAAGAGGTGTGTGTTTTAAAGCAAATGCAACACTCAGTCCTCAAGCCAGAGGTATTAATCAGATGTGGTTAAAATCCTTAGCCCAGCCGGGTCTCCAACAGTTGCACTACGCGGGTGGATATTTTGGGTTTATGCCGTGTGAAAAGAACAAATGACTAGGTTATTTTATAGTTCCGCTTCCTCACAAGTGAACCAAAACTATTCTAGTGTTTTCATTATTTATATTTTTTCGCCAGAGGATGAACTTCGGTCCAGTTTCGACAGGATCTTTCTTTTCGACGATAAGACGGGAACAGGCTAGGACTGGGAAGGAAGCGACCATAGTCCCAGCATTTGCCTTGTTTGAAAATGGGTAACAACGGAAAATCATATTCAGGGCCATCGATAGTGGGATTCAAACCCACCATCTCCCGAATGCAAGCTAACAGCTACACAGCCCGATCCGCGCAGCCAACTCGGTAGGTGTTCTAATAATCGCCACAGCTACTGTCACAAAGGGTACCATTTAGACGTTGTAAGTTAATAACCACAATTTTCGAAGGTAGGTAGTTTGTCGTTAATGTGTATTAATGTAAGGGACTAGGGACATCGTGGTCAAAAGTCTGTTATTCTTTGTGACTGTAAACTCTGGCTGATCATCTATTTAACTGCGGTGTTCGTTTTAGGTGGCTTCAGCGACCCCAGAAATAATCGGAATAAGCTGAATAAAATGTTTCCGGTTTAAAATGATCACCAACTTAGAATCAATTAGAATTGTATCATGTATCAACAGACTGAAAAACCCAAAAGACGTTTGGGCCATCAGTCCATAGACTGGTTTTATGCAGTTCTCCATGTTACTCTATCATTTGCTGACTCCTATATTTCTACATACTACAGTCCTACATCCTACATCTGCTTTAATCTGTCTATCATAAACATGTCTTGGTCTCATCCTTCCATTCTTTTCACCAAATAATTCACTTCATTTAAAACTTGATTCAGTATCTCTCCACTTGTTAACCGAACTATCGTCTAACCTTGAGCACTCTTCTGTAAAATCACATTTCAAAACATTCTATTCTATTCTATTCTATTCTATTCTATTCTATTCTATTCTATTTCTTTCTTTCTTTCTTTCTTTCTTTCTTTCTTTCCTTGCTTGCTTGCTTGCTTGCTTGCTTTCTAATGTCACGCTCCACACTTAAGTGTTCGGAAAAGTCTTCTAATATGCACAAGTATATATGCGAAATGATCAAATGTATTTTCTTGGGGAAGGTTTTTACTTGCTAGTGCTAGTGTACATTTCATGATGCCCTCCTGTTGCCATCATTGGTTATTATATTACACAAGTAACAATATTTATTTACTGCCAATTAAGATTTCTTTTTCTAATATGTTATTTATTCCATCACCTGCCTTTATTCGTTTGCATGGCATTACGTTTTGTTTCAAATTAATTTACTTTCATCTTATACTACTTATTATAACTCAATTCTACGGATATGTAATATCAAATATCATTTTAATAGAGCACAAAAGTGTAGAAGCAGGTACTAAAGAAACATGATCCTACTAGCAAGTTTCTTGGTTCACATACAGCGTAACTGTCTTATTGTTACCAAGAAAGTAAACGAACGAGAGCTACAGATATATACAGAGTGTTTCAAAAATAGGGGGCATAATTTCAGGTATGTATTTGTTACATGTAGATAATCAAAATAGTGCATTACAACATATGTCCGGAAATGCTTCATTTCCGAGTTATGGCGTTCACAACACCGAACTCCACCGGGACGTTTTTCTTCCGCAGGTCATTGTCATTACAGAAGAAGTTCAAAATGTCCACCTCCTGCTTGAATACAGACCTCACATCGATGTCTCATTGATCTGCGAACACGATCCCAAACTTCAGGAGTATTGCGTATGTCCTCATACGATGCCACAATTCGATTCCGAAGGGTTTCCACATCAGGCACCGGAGACGAATACATTGATGATTTTAAATGGCCCCACAAGTAGAAAATGGAGAGGGTTCAGATCAGATGAGCGTGCAGACCAAGCAATCGGGCCACCTCTACCTATCCATCGATCAGGAAACATTCGATACATGTCAATGAGACATCGATGTGAGGTCTGTATTGAAGCATGAGGTGGACATTTTGAACATCTTCTGTAATGACAATGACCTGCGGAAGAAGAACCTTCCGGTGAAATTCAGTGTTGTGAAGGCCATAACTCGGAAATGAAGCATTTTCGGACACATGTTGTAATGAACTATTTTGATTGTCTACATGTAAGAAATACATACCTGAAATTATGCCCCCCATTTTTGAAACATCCTGTATATATTGTAGGTTGCTTGCGTAAGCCAATCTGTCAAGATTATCACATCAACCTAGACAGAAACATACTCATTCATCTGGGTCTGATATCATTTCTGTCACGTACATAGTGATACTCGTTACGATATGTGAAGAGTGTTTGACAGTCAGACATTGAATTACGCCCCTGAATTACGCCTCCGACACACTCCCGCAGTGCTCCACAAGTAGGACCTGTCCAGCATA
This sequence comes from Anabrus simplex, assembly GCF_040414725.1. Classification (NCBI taxonomy): domain Eukaryota; kingdom Metazoa; phylum Arthropoda; class Insecta; order Orthoptera; family Tettigoniidae; genus Anabrus; species Anabrus simplex. The sequence continues at coordinate 1,507,378,199 of NC_090265.1, read as the reverse complement.
TAAACCGGAGTAAACAGAAAGTCATCCACCGGTGTGCAGTAATACGTATTAAACACCAGACACAATTTTCATACATAGCCAACTTTATTCTCAACAGTACTTTCGTTCACTGATCTAGTCGAAATTCCACCATTGCTAGGATAAAATAGTCGTCCACGAACTATAGACCTGGGTTCGCATCCAGGATTTACCTTGTTTGAGGGACTGTATCGGAGTGCAATTAGCCTCAGGTAAATTAATTGCAAACGGAGTCTAATCCCTACTTGTTTTTTGGGCTTTACATTTTAACTCCAAGAGAACGTTTGTTAGTGTCTAACAATCCGCAAGCCAGATACATTTCTATCTCAATCGTAGTTCCAATTAATTGCTCATCGTGGTTCCTCCCGATTTCGTCTCTACTACTGTATGACTGAGCGAGTTACCTACGATATGCGATAATGTAGCTTTGGGATTCGAATCAATCGTCGACAGTCTGGCATATGGTTTCCGTGACTTCCCATTTTCGCACCATACACTATGGCTGCTATCTTCCCTATCTTAGCTCCTTCCTATTCTATAATCACCGAAAATCGGTATGTGTTAGAACAACGTTAAAGAACAGTCGATTAGCCAATAGCAGCAGTCTTGGTACGCTTTTGTTCGCATAAGAACACTGCTTTTCCTCGGAAAGAGCACTATTTAACAGAAATTTAACAAAGTTTGTCAGAAATTCAAGAATATTTTTTATAATAATTTATGGAGATTAGCCAACGGCCGTAGCCGTGTTGAAACACCGGATCCGCCAGATCTCCGAAGTTAAGCAACATTGGGCGTGGTCAGGAGTTGGATGGGTTGCCACGCGCTGTTGGTGGGGGGTAAGGGACTGGAGGAGCGGAAAGGAACTGGCCACCCTACCGCACGTAAACTCCGGCTCAGGAACACCTCTGCGGAGGTTCGGACCTGCCTTCGGGCAGAATAACCCTTACCTATGGAGATGAGATATTAAACTTCCGCGGACTGTGTAAAAGGACGACGACACTGAGCGGGGAACTTCACAACTAAGACGCCATGTGTCGAACATCTGCAACATCATAGTTTTGGGGGCGCTTGTGGTGAAATAATTACTAAGGTTGTTGTAGCCTTATATTTATCTACGATATGTGACTGGAGAGAAGTTGAGTCTCTATAGTTCAAGAATTACGAGCTCTGCGGATTAGATTTTGGTGGTAAAATGAAGATATTCCCCGTGTGTACAAGTCAACTCGAAGCGTCACTTTTTATTATTAAGCATTTGTCATTTTTGTTGTTGTCAGTGTTCTTGATGGTTCACGGTATCGCTTTTCGCGAAGTGAAATTAATGTACAGAGTTGGACTGGAGTTAGTTTTATTTTAAGAGATTTGGAAGCTTAGTAAAATTTGCATAGTCAACGCTAAAGGCTTATAACTTGTGTTAGAACATTTTTCATATCAACTGTTTGAAGGGGGCAAGCTCTTACATCTTGTAGAAGAGTTAGGCCGGCTGTCTGCAGCTTCAGGTTGTTTTGTTTCCAGATATATATAGCCTATATATTTGGCCTGTGGCCTCCGAAGAGGCCTGGTCCAGGTCTTTCAAGTTGACGCCGTACAGGCGACCTGCGCGTCTGTGAGAATGGGGCCCTACCTATGATGATTTATAATGCTGAATACGGCATTCACCCAGCCCTCGAGCCATTGAATTTAACCTATCAAGGTTAAAATCCCCGACTCGGCCTGGAATCGAACCCGGGACCCTTATGGACCAGCGGCCATCACGCTAACCATTCAGCCATGGAGCCGTGTTTCCCGATAAGCTGAAGACAGAGAATGAGAAGTCGATAAAACGAGGAACGAGAGTACTGACGAACCCAAGTGTATTATTTGGTTATTTCATGTTAGTTATAAGAAGGGCATTTTGTTTGTAAAATCCATATAGTAAAATATTTCTACGTGGGAAGTGAAGCGTATGAACATTTTCGAAGAGTTAAAAATGCTGCCAAACATTAAGACGATAGATAAATCTGCGGTAATTACTTTTAGCGCTATGGCTTGCTAAACGTAGAGAATGCAGGTTGGCTGAGAAGGGCGCTGGATTGGCTGTAATATAAGTTTGTCGACAACAATTTATATTTTACAGTGTACATAAATTGTTTCTTTTCATTAATGTAAAGATTCACTGTACTTGTTTTGTTATAAGTGATAAGATAACTTTAAGTACCACGAGTTTTCTCTTGGTAGGGTCATGCAGTTTTTAATGTGTAGATTAGTATTTCTTTGTAGCTCGCCTGGTGGCCATGATCGTTAAGGCGTTGAATCTAAACGGTCTGACGCCGTGGTTAGCCGGTTCGAGTCCCGTTGGTCGAAAAAATTTTCACCATCAGAATGTAAGGTAGGGGAGGTGATGGTATACAATTTCTAATCACTAGATTGCGTGCCAAAAAGCCAGAGTTAAATTCCAAACCTCTCCTCAGTGCTCGTATGGAGTGAGGGCATATGACGCTGTTGGTGGTGATTCGTTCGTCGGATGGGTACGTTAAGCCTTGAGCAGACCCCCTTGGTGCTATTCGACAGGAGTAGGCTATGTGCCGGCACAGGGCTTCATCCTCTCCCTTCCTACTATCATATATCACGTCATTAATTTCATCTCATTAACTTTTCTGATGAGGTTGACGTTAGGAAGGGCATCCGGTCGTAAAAACCCGCCACGGCAAATTCACCTCACCTCATACTCGACCTCGTAGATAAACGGGACAAGGGTTGGACATGTCCATGCGAAGTGGTCCAGAACTGGGTTATTTTATCATCCAATTGTTATAAAGTCATGTCTAATGTCGAAGGTAATAATAATAATAATAATAATAATAATAATAATAATAATAATAATAATAATAATAATAATAATAATCAATGTCTAAAGGCAGTGCCTTGTTGATTCAACCGTTGTCTTCTGTCTTCAGCTTGTCGTTTCATCTCACAGTAGGAATTACATCCAAAGTTTTGCATCAATACTTGAAGGAATTGTTTGTTAGGTCGACCTCTTCCCTTCTTTCCTAAGACCTTTCCTTCTATTAGACTGGTCAGAAAGGTATTATGACGCACTGTGTGTCCAATGAATTTATCTGCTCTTCTATGTATTGTTATCATCAGCTAATACTTCTCCTGTATTGCTCGCAGGATACTTTCGTTGGTTCTTTCTTCAGTCCAACTGACTTTTAGCATTCACCTCCAGACCCACATCTCAAATGCTTCAAGCCGTTTCCTATCCTATTCTTGGATTTTCCAACATTCACATCCATATGAGAGTACCAAACCAAACCACATGGCACTACAGCCCTTGAAGGGCCTTGGCCTGCCAAGCGACCGCTGCTCAACCTGAAGGCCTGCAGATTACGAGGTATCGTGTGGTCAGCACGACGAAGCCTCTCGGCCGTTATTCTTGGCTTTCGAGACCGGGGCCGCTATCTCACCGTCAGATAGCTCCTCAATTCTAATCACGTAGGCTGAGTGGACCTCGAACCAGCCCTCAGGTCCAGGTAAAAATCCCTGACCTGGCCGGGAATCGAACCCGGGGCCTCCGGGTAAGAGGCAGGCACGCTACCCCTACACCACGGGGCCGGCCATATGAGAGTACGCTCCACACAAATGACATCACAAAACTTTTCCTAATACCAATATCTAGATGTATATTGGTCAGAAGATATATTTTGTTGCTGAATGCTTGTTTGGCAAGCGCTAATCTTCTTCTTATCCCTTTGCTGCAAAGGTTATCATTTGTGATTAGCCTTCCGAGGTAAGGGAAACTGGTAACTTGTTCCACTACTTTGTTAACAAGCCTGATGCTGGTGTGATTTAGCTCAGGATTTTTACTTACAACTAATATTTTTGTTTTCTTCACGTTAATGTTTAAGTATAAATCTACCAGATTTGATGACAGTATATTCAGCACGGGATGATAACTTGGTGTGCGGAGTCTGCAAGGGATCATACACCGCTGATATTCGGAAAAGGAATGGAGCGAATTGGATATGTTGCTCTTTCTGTGGGATAACTTATCACGGAGATTTTCAAATAGCAGAAACATATCGAAGTGTTCATGTGTGACAACTATGGTAGTTCTGAAATTGACAGTGATGCTGACTGAAGTTCGTAATGGAACCATCACTGCTGATAAGTGGCAAGAAAGGAAAACTTGAATCCATTAATTGGTAAAATTAATTTATTACAATTACGTTATTAACAGAATTTATTTAATGTGTTAATAGAACTCACAAGTGTAACCAACTTGCTACCGTAATGTGGTTTAATTACGTATATTTTTCATTCGGAATTAATCAAATTATGAGTTGTATTTATTAGACGTCTTATAATATTAAGTTTTAACAATTTACTCAACGAGTTATGTTGTGCAGCAGTGAAGTATGTTAGGAATTGATCCACTTATTTATGGAAGATGAGACTTCATGTCATTGCCGTGAATTGCCTTGACGGTAATACTAGCGATACTGTTTATCACTTCATCTTTCTTTCTCTCTCTCTCTCTCTCATAGATCTTTATCTGGAAAAATCAGTCAAAGGTTCTACATAGCTCTTTTATAATAACAGGCATCTCCAAAGGTCTTCTTATCTTTGATTTTTAATGCGCTACAAATTTGTTCAAGAGCACAATCAAATTACGACGTCCCGGCTGTGTCAAATTAATGGCTATTACTGGCTCCCTGCTGACAGCATGGCTTCAAGTGCATTGTGCAGTCTGACATGATGTATTTGCTCCTTCTCATTTTAGTAATTGCCGTACTGTTAAAGTGAAAGCTTAGCAAGGTACGAGTTACCACAGCACCTTGACCTTAGAGCGAACCAGCCCCTCCTCTGTCTTGTTGTACAGAACACTTTGAATACGTCTTAAATCACCGACCTGTTGACAATCTGACACTTTTAGAAGTGTTAAAACCAAACCTGTACCCCAATATTCTTGTACTAAGAAAGAGGACACACTAAACCAACATGACCTCGCTTTGCTTGGTCCAAGTATAGTATGATACACAGTAACAGTGCCTCATTCCATTTGTGTAAAACGTTAATTGACCTATTAGCAAACAAGAAACAAACAAACAAATCGAACATATCAAACATATCGAGACGCGGCTGCAAATTCTATTTGACCTGAATTGAGATACCGTAGTTCAAATAAAGATGGTAGTTTCCAACAACTGTGTATAATTTTAGTATCGTTCGACTCGTTGGCGTACTGGCGTACTGGCCTTTGGTTCAGAGGGTCCAGGGTTCGATTCCCGGCCGGGTTGGGGATTTTAACCTCCAGTGGTTAATTCCAATCGCCCGGGGGCTGGGTGTCTGTGCTGTCCCCAACATCCCTGCAACTCACACACCACACATAACACGCACATACCTACACATGGCAAATGCCGCCCACCCTCATCGGAGGGTCTGCCTTACAAGGACTGCACTCGGCTAGAAATAGCCACAGGAAAGTATATACGGGTTATTCACCTAACATGTTACACAGAAATAACTTCTAAACCATTAAAGATATCGGCATTCTGTTTTCATATTCGTAAATGGAACCCAGGGCCTTGTAAATTGACATGCTACTTAGTCTCATGGGGTGATTAATAAGCGAGATATTGATACTAACTCCATATTTTAAATGGAACGGCACAAATTCATAGAGCTGGCTTAAAGGATCAACTGCGTACAAGTTCAAATATGTAAGTATTTTCAAAATCGGACAATTGCTTTTTGAGATATAAATAAGAACAGCATGCGCGGTTTTGCTGCCGCATCAGACGGCGTGAAGTCGGGCAAGGATATATTGAGGCGCAAGCTGCTTCCTGGCCTTGATTCCAGCCACAGAACGGATACCAGGCATGTCCTGTAAACATAATGTGGTGTGCCGTAACATACCCTGGGTGTGCAACGTTATTGTATGAGTGGCGAACACACAACGGGGAAGGGAGATTAAAGTTGTATTGTTTTGTTTTGACATGTAATAGATTGCGCTCAGTTGAGCGTTTTTTCTCACGGATGGAAATGGGAAGGATTTGGAAAGGAAGTCGGTCGTGGCCTGTCACAAATGTACCTATCCGGTATTTGCCTGGTGTTGAACATGGGACACCATGAAAACCACTTTCAGGTTGGGCGAGGCAGGACTCGAACCTACGCTCTCCCGAATGCACGCTACAACAGTCGCGCTGGAGCTCTGCGGAGATTAATGCGTGTAAAATGAAACATAAATAATAGTGTTGCTGCCACCTCACCACGATCAGCTCTGAATATTTGCTTTTCTAGAAGGAGGTCTTCCGGTGTTTTGTGTTATGTTTATTTCTCAACTCATAGAGTAGTATGAACTGTATACTAAAACCAGTGACAATTACAGCTTTCGTTATGTTCCTTTCAAGGTAAAGTACTTATTTTATTCCTTTTAAACACATCAACCCTTTCTGTCCTGTCATGTGTTCGTGTGTCATACACACTTTGCAAACCCATCACATGTGTACGAGGTGCTTACATGCCTGGTATCCATTCTATGGCTGAACTCACTCCCAGGAAACTGCTTGCGCCTCAATATGTTCTTGCCCGACTTCACGCCGTCTGATGCGGCATGCAAAACAGCGCATGCTGTTCTTACTTATATCTCAAAAATTAATTGCCCGATTTTGAAAATACTTACATATTTGAACTTGCACGCAGATGAACTTTGAAATCAGCTGTATGAATTCGTGCCATTCCATTTAAAAATATGGAGTTAGTATTAATATCTCGGTTGTTAATCACCCGATGAGCCTAAGTAGCATGTTATTTTACAAGACCCTGCGTCCCATTTACGAATATTAAAACAGAATGCTGATATCTTTAATGGTTTAGAAGTTATTTCCGTGTAACATGTTAGGTGAATAACCCTGTATAGTCTATAATTTCAGTATCACAATATTACTTTTGTTCCAATTTTAATACGTATTTGTTATTTGTTTTAAAACATAATGTAGTATATTTATGACCGAGCGAGTGGCTACGGGGTTTGAGTTGCGTAGCTCTCAGCATGCATTCGGGAGATAGCGGGTTCGAACCCCACTGTCGGTAGCCCTGAAGATTTTCCGTGGTTGCCCTATTTTACATCAGGCTGTACCTTAATTAAGGCCATGGTCACTTCCTTCCTTCCTTCCTCCCTCCCGCCCTGCTGTCGCCATAAGACCTATCTGTGTCGGTGCGATGTAAACCAAATTGTAAATAATTTTAAAAATATTGTATTTATATCAATTTTTACACAAAGTTTCCCTCATTCACTATTGTGTAACACTTTTAAATTTTTCGCTTTATCCCACATATACACAAAAACATTCATTTCATCGTTTAACGCGTGTGTTCGCTACGCACTCTCAAAGTAGAGAGACCGAACGCTCAAGAAATATGCCGATTCCTCGTGCTGACCTTAAGCATTATCGACAACTGTCCTTATTGGCGGACGCGTCAACTCCCCACCCCCCTGGTACGTAAATGAGTGCGCAACTCAACTGTAGAGACCGAGATTTATATTTTATAATTTTATAACTTTAATCTTGCTCATTTTCTCCAAACTGGCATTTCGTCGATTTATAAGACGTAGTCACGTTAATAAACATGTGACACACACAGGTAATTAAGATCCTTGATCTGCCAAGACGACTGCTGCCCGTTCAGGCGACCTGTAGTTTACTGACGAGCGTGACGTCTTCCACAGCGGTATTGATGGGCTTCCGTGGCCAGATCTGTTGCCTCTTTTATCAGACATCTCCTCATTTGGTTCCCTGAGCATAAGTGAAATTGTTCCAACCCCCAATTCAGAATTAAAATCCCTGGACTGTCGGGATTCGAAGTCGGGACCTCGCGGTAAGAGGCATGCACGCTACGCTATGGGGATGGTAGTAGACCTATTATTTTTCAATATCTATTTTAAACTCATTTGCTTCTCAGCGGATTGTGAAGAAACTTTTGATAGTATTTTTTTTTATATTTACAATCTGCTCTACATAGCACCGACACAGATAAGGCCTTCTGGCGATGATAGGGTAGGAAAGGGCTAGGGGTGGGAAGGAAGCGACCATAGCAACTTCCTTTCAACTGCGATGTGGAAATTTCTTTATCCAAGATTTTCCAACCTAACTTCTATTCTTAACCAGACTATGCTCGAATTTTCTCATGATCTGTACCTTTAAAATTAATGAACCAATTCAATAGCTGTTAGTTTCCATCTCGTACCATTAATATGCAGTATCCGTCTGCGGACGATAATGAAGCTCATTCCTATGCAGAAGATTACAGGTTCGTTTCTCCACTGAAACTTTTGCTTCCGTTCTTCCACTACGAGCAGCCAGGCAGAGTGTAACACCACACGCATTGAAATGTGCTTGTTCAACTCAAGGAGCAAGCAGTTATATGAAAAAAAGAAGCCTCGTATATCCAGGATGCATTCTATGAATAGTTCCCTGTATTTAAAACACGAACTTACTACGTAATTTCAAAATTCACTTTATGTCAAATAAGAAAGCATTTAGAACTAGAAAATGAAGAAGCGTATTTTAAATTTCTAAGAGATATATTTATAATTTTTTCAAATTTAAGTTTTAAGCAAGTGACAAGCAGTGGCATATGAAGGCTATCTTTTATGTATCATGTGATTTCATTCAGGGGAGACGTTGGACGTGGCATGAAGGGGCCTAAGATGACTGCCGTGGTGACCCTCATTTTGGGGGTCACGTTTCCGGAGTATCCGAGGGTTTTCATGGCATGTCCAAGGAGTAGGTTTGATTATTCCTATTCTAATTATTATTATTTTGTTTCGTTCATTTCTGTTTATTGCGTGTATTATTTTTCTTTTTTCTGTACAGTATGTGGAGTTTGAAAGAGTGAATTTTGCCTTAGGCTGGACATTGTTATTTTTCTCATTTTACGGATCAAATGGGTATTTGTTACTGTAGATCTGGAGAAAAAAAAGTATCATATTATAAAGTATCATACTATATCATGTGATTCCATTATCATTAAAGTCCGACTCGTTGGCTGAATGGTCAGCGTACTGGCCTTCGGTACAGGACCCGGGTTCGATTCCCGGCCGGGTCGGGGATTTTAACCTTCATTGGTTAATTCCAATGGCCCGGGGGCTGGGTGTTTGTGCTGTCCCCAACATCCGTGCAACTCAAACACCACACATAACACTATCGTCCACCACAATAACACGCAGTTACCTACACATGGCAGAAGCCGCCCACCCTCATCGGAGGGTCTGCCTTAGAAGGGCTGCACTCGGCTAGAAATAGCCACACGAAATTATAGTTATAGTATCATATAATTTCTGAATTTCTTAAGGTTTCCGGATAATAACAACTTAAGTGAATACTAAACTTATATTTATTTAGCTTTCACGATTACATTGCACTTGAAATAGACGTTCACCTCATGAGGTCGTACTGAGTACACATACCATGCCGAAGGTATGTACGGAATAAAGATGGCCAACCGGGCGCCAGTAGGAACCGAATTCTGAGTTACAGGTCTACTCCCAGCACAACTATACTTAACATCTCTTCGGCGGCTGACCTCAGTGGCGCAGTCGGTTAGTTGTTAGTGTTTAATTGCCACAACTCTGTGTCGTTATCCTCCGGCTTATTAAAGAGCTCATTCTGGACAAATTACGACACTCTAACATCTCAAAAAATGTATAACGATTTAAAGGACGTTTAACATCGTCTTCATACTCATCATCATCATCATAGGCATTCAATGGAGGCGAGTATAATTAATGTCATTAGAGTGCATCAAAATCGTTAATTTTAGGTTCTTAGCTGATTAAAACTATTCTGCGAAAGGCACACGTCACCCAGAGAATATTGCGCAACAAGCGTGGCACATCCGAACAGAATATAATCATGTCCACAGCTAATTGCAGCGACGCTTGTGCAATAGTACTGTTAACAAGTGTATCATAGTAAGCAAGTGAAATCGCGCGTCAGCTGGAAGCGTATTCCAAAGAAGTAAACGGAACGGTAAACGAGTTAAAAGTCTTAACAGACACTGAGATTCATTGTCACGTCAATCTATTGTGAAATAGTGAAAATAATTCGAACAAGGCTGCACAGACCTGGGTGGTGCTGATCTAACTGAAAGTCCATCAGCGTTTACCACGGAAGACAGTGTTCTGTTAAATCGACGTTCTGCGTACCGGAAAGATCGCACAAGAGATGAACATCTCAATAGTCAGTGCGTATGCCATCATCCGACACCAGCTGGATTACCGGAAATTATACTCGCGTTGGGTTACGCGATATCGCGATCATTGACACCTGAAAACAAAGCAATAAGGGTTATGGTTCATCTGCACTTCCTTCAGCAAATGAGTTTCTAAACCACATTATTACGAGTTACGAGACATAGATGCGTCATTCGACACCGGGAACAAGGAGAACGTCTGGGGAGTGGAGACGGACATCCTCACGTGTCCGGAAGAAATTCAAAGTTGCGCCATGAGCAGGAGAGGTAACGACAACTGCTTTCTTCATCTATGAAGGAGTTGTTTACACAGAGTTTACGCAGTGAGGCGCAACCATTAATACCGTCTGTTATTGCCATATATTGAGGTCGTCGCACGAAATTAGGCAACAGCCTCGTTTTCTTTCTCGACAATGCAACACAACACAAGGCGCACATAACACAAGCTGTGCTTCAGCGATTTCGATGGGAGGTATTGTAACATCCAGCATACAGTCCAGATCCTGTACCATGCGATTTCCATGTGTTGGTAAGCTGAAAAAATATTTTCGTGGAACAATATTTGTCAACGGTGAAGAAGTTCAAATAGCTGTAATTCGATGGTTCCACGACAACATAGCGGATTAATAACGTCAGGAATTGAACATTTGGTAGAAAGTTCCGCCCGGGCGACTACAGTATATCCAAAACTGTGCGTGTGTGCGTGTTATTTTAAGACCCTCGTAGAACCACAGCCCTGCCGCAATGCTGGAAAATCAAAACTGCCAAAACTCTGTGTTATTATAGAATATGGTGGTCTTTCCTGATTGTCTTGTTCTTTTCTGCGGTCTCTTTTATCGGACATATGCCTTCGTCACTGTTTAAATTGTTATAGGCCCTTATGTACAATACCTCATCACATCGGCTGATGAGGTGCTACACCTTCCCAGTTATCGATATCGAGTAGGCACTTTATATCAGATTTCAGAACAGTATTTTATCGCTCTTGATGTCGTCGCTGATTACGTTGTCCATTCTATGTTAAACAAATAAATATTAACATAAATAATTCGCATTCGGCGTTGTGATGTCAAGCCACATTTCTGAAAACGAATGTTGAGCTTCATATTCCTCTGTATTTCCATATTAACTAGTTTAATATGATACTTTCATAGTCCACCGTTCTTGCTAGATCTTTTAAGGAACCCATCAACACAGCTGGGAATTTGAGCTATCTTTTTCTGTTCTTTCACCTTCGAATTAATTTCGACCATAGATGTAGTTTGCTGTAACCAACTTTTCAAAACTAAGAGCCATTATGAAAGCTCACGATTGGTCAGTCTGTGAATGAGTAACTCCTACATACAGCAGAGGCGAGTCTTCTTTCTTCGCAATTTTGGACTCGAACTCTTAGCTAGTTGAAATAATTTATTTTCCCCTTTAATGTATCATCCTCGACGTCTTGTTCTTTCGCCGAATTGTCAGCATCGCAGTACTTCCGTTATTTCTGCCGTCCTTGTGGAGCCTGTGGACTAGCGATGAGCTAATCTTCTGCTATCGTTCATGACGCTGAGCAGCTGTGTTTGTCTCGACCCCGGACCCGGCCCGTCAGCAGAGCGACGGAAGGGAAGATTCGCAGTCACGTACGAGAGTGCATCTTACCGTGTCAAATTGAGTGAATATACTGAAATTGTATTGCAACACCCTGAAGATTGATTCCCGTAGTTCCCATTTTCACACCAGGTAATTGATAGTGTTGTTTCTTAATTAAGGCCACGCTCGCTTCCTTCCCACTTCTAACTCTTTCCTATCCCATCGTTGTCATATGACCTATCTGTATTGGTGCAACGTAAAGCAAATTGTAAAAAATAAGTACTGAAATATTTAGTGCGCTTTATGTTTCTGGTAAATGACTTACCTTTATACAACCATCTTCAGGGCTGCTGACAGAGGGGTTCGAACCCACTATCTCCCGAATGCAAGCTCACAGCTGCGTGCCCCTAACCGCGGCCAATTCATCGGTACTTCTACCATCCTTATGGAGCCTGTGGACCGTCCTCCAACATTCCTTACTCAATGTAAGATTATTCTCTAATCATTGTAGTCATTGTAATTTAAAAAAGATCGGTTTCAATAAAAATTGTTGTTACATCTGAATTTTTTAATGCTTTTTGTTCGGGGCGTCGACTTACAGACTTTTGCCCCTACTTGCACCATGCGATATGAACCTGCGTGTAATTGGAATGGAGGAATTGTAGAGTTTTGAATGTGAGGAAAGGAACATTAAGGACGACACAAACAGCCAGTCCCCAGGCCCGGGATATTAATCATTTACAATCAAAAACCCCTGACAAAGCCGGGAATCGAACCCGGGGCCGCCGGGTGACAGGCAAACGCGTTGCCCCCTACACTGCGAAGCCGGACCACATATAATTGGATCTACTTCATTTCTGCCAGAAAGGCGTACTCTACGTGCCTCCGACATATACGTAGCTCTTTAAGATACTATCCCCACGGGGAAGGCTCTAGTGTACGTCACACAGAAGATGGCTGTCGAATGTCAGTCAGTCAGACATCACAGAACTGCATTTTGGGAAGACGTCCAGGTGGCAGATTCTCTATGTTAAAGAAATTGAAAATTTACCGAATATCTCTCTTGGTAAATAACTGAGTCGAATCTGAAAAGAAATGGCTGCAAATATAGCAACAACGAACTATTTGTTATACATGAAGTTAATAATAACCGAGCGAGCTGGACGCGCGATTAGGGGCGCGCAGCAGTGAGGTTGCATTTGGGAGATTCGAACCCCTCTGTCGGCAGTCCTGAAGGTTTTCCGTGGTTTCCGATTTTCACCTCAGGCAAATATTAGGGGTTCTACCTTAATTAAGGTCTCGGCCGCTTCCTTCCCACTCCTAACCCTTTCCTATCCCATCTTCTCCATAAGACCTACCTGAGTCGATGCGAAGTAAAGCCAACTGAAAACAAAATAACAATTAGAAATCATCAGCAGTCATTAATCACTACAGCAAAAAGGCGTCAAGAAAGGAGGCACATTCTAGAGTGATCTCGCTCCATGGAATTCGTTTCACGTGTTGCTCTTGTAAGAAACACGTGTCTAAAGATATTTCCCGATTTAGCTCGCAGGAGTCGCCGTCTGAAGCTTAACTATAACTAAGATCACTATTTTACACACGCGATGAATGAATTTTTAAGAACGTAATTTATCTTGCTAGTTTTGTTCGATTCAAATAAAGTCACGAGAATGACAAATATTAATTTCCTGTACACAATAAAAGTCTAAATGGCGTGACGTGGTAATCTTCTTATCCATAAATAAAATTTCTGAAAATCTTCTCAACTTAAAAGGAAATATTTCTGTTCACGTTGCGAGCAACCATGCTCAAGGGGAGGAGGACAATTGTACCAGTGGGTGCCCCGCAAGGATGTAGCCTACGTGCCTTACAACACCCTCTTGTAGACAATATTTACGACTTTGTCATCCGGTACATAAATATGTAGGTTATGTCCACTCGACGCTCGACTTTTGTTTTTTTACAATTCGCTTTATATCGCACAGGCACAGATAGGTCTTATGGTGACGATGGGACATGAAAGGCCTAGGAACAGGAAGGAAGGAAAGAAGGAAGGAAGGACGCGGCCATGGTCTTAATTAGGTACAGCTAGGGTAGCACTTACGCGGATTCGGAATTATTTGATAGGATAGTCGGCTATGTGGGAAACGACACGGAAAGAAATGTGATTGTAGCAGGAGATCTGAATTTGCCAGATGTCAATTGGGAAGGAAATGAGAACGACAGGAAGCATGACCAACAAATGGCAAATAAGTTAATATGGGAAGGACAGCTGATTCAGAAAGTGATGGAACCAACCAGAGGGAAAAATATCCTGGATGTGGTGCTGATAAAACCAGATGAGCTCTATAGGGAAACTGAAGTAATAGATGGTATTAGTGATCATGAAGCTGTGTTTTTGTCGTAGTTAAAAATAAATGTGATAGGAAGGAAGGTCTTAAAAGTAGGACTATTAAGCAGTACCATATGGCTGATAAAGCAGGCATGAGGCAGTTTCTAAAATAACTAAGATCGGTGGAAAACGGTAAATAAATATGTAAACAGACTCTGGGATGGGTTTAAAGAAATTGTTGAGGAATGCGAAAACAGGTTTGTACATTTAAGGGTGGTAAGGAATGGTAAAGACCCACCTTATTATAATAGAGAAATAAAGAGACTAAGAAGGAGGTGCAGACTGGAAAGTAATAGAGTTAGAAATGGCTGTGGAAGTAAGGAGAAATTGAAGGAACGTACTAGAACATTGAATCTAGCAAAGAAGGCAGCTAAGGATAACATGATGGCAAGCATAATTGGCAGTCATACAAATTTTAGTGAAAAATGGGAGGGTATGTATAGGTATTTTAAGGCAGAAACAGGTTCCAAGAAGGACATTCCAGGAATAATTAATGAACAAGGGGAGTGTGTATATGAGGATCTTCAAAAGGCAGAAGTATTCAGTCAGCTGTATGTAAAGATTGTTGGTTACAAGGATAATGTCCAGATAGAGGAGGAGACGAAGGCCAAAGAAGTATTAAAATTTACATATGATAACAATGACATTCACAATAAGATACAAAAGTTGAAAACTAGAAAAACGGCTGGAATTGATCAGATTTCTGGGGATATACTAAAGGCAATGGGTTGGGATATAGTACCATATCTGAAGTACTTATTTTATTATTGTTTAGTCAGAGAAGTTATACCAAACGAATGGATAGTTGCTATAGTAGCCCCTGTGTATAAAGGAAAGGGTGATAGACATAAAGCTGAAAATTACAGGCCAGTAAGTTTGACATGCATTGTATGTAAGCTTAGGGAAGGCATTCTTTCTGATTATATTAAACATGTTTGTGAAATTATTAACTGGTTCAGTTTTAGGAAAGGTTATTCCACTGAAGCTGAACTTGTAGGATTCCAGCAAGATATAGCAGATATCTTGGATTCTGGAGGTCAAATGGACTGTATTGCGATTGACCTGTCTAAAGCATTTGATATAGTGGATCATGGGAGACTACTGGCAAAAATGAGTGCAATTGGACTAGACAAAAGAGTGACTGAATGGGTTGATATATTCCTAGAAAATAGATCTCAGAGAATTAGAGTAGGTGAAGCTTTATCTGACCCTGTAATAATTAAGAGGGGAATTCCCCAAGGCAGTATTATCGGACCTTTATGTTTTCTTATATATAAAAATGATATGAGTAAAGGAGTGAAATCGGAGGTAAGGCTTTTTTACTCTGTAGAGTAATAAATAAGTTACAAGATTGTGAGCAACTGCAGAGTGACCTCGAAAATGTGAGATGGACAGCAGGCAATGGTATGTTGATAAACGGGGTTAAAAGTCAGGTTGTGAGTTTCACAAATAGGAAAAGTCCTCTCAGTTTTAATTACTGTGTTGATGGGGTGAAAGTAAGTTGGGAAGGAAGAGAACAAGGCAAGTATACCTAGTTTGAGAGTTGCGTTGTTAAAACGCATCAAAATTGGCTGAATTTGGAACTGGGTTAATGTTACATGAATGATACTGCCTGAATATACATTTAAAAAAAGAAAAAATGAGAAATGGGAAGTTGAAATAATTATAGAGCTCTGTGTTCACAAAAGTATTAAGTAATGGTGATCGCATGTGACATTCCCCGTGATGATTGATTACGGAACAATGATGGAAGTGTCAGCGTTGTTACAAAATAACCTGATAATATTAACTATTTAGTGTACTGCAACTGTCTAACTGCGTGCGTGTCGAATTCCCTTCACTTGTCGCCTGTTGGTACACGTTTGCTATCCCAGCTGTAAATGGAACTCTCATCAAAAG
This sequence comes from Anabrus simplex, assembly GCF_040414725.1. NCBI lineage: Eukaryota > Metazoa > Arthropoda > Insecta > Orthoptera > Tettigoniidae > Anabrus > Anabrus simplex. The sequence goes on along the minus strand of NC_090265.1, from coordinate 1,507,362,085 downwards.
ACCATTTCGAGTTTCATCTCATAGACACTACAAGGTTGATGTGGAACTCTTCTTATCAAGTGGTAGTAGTTACTTAAATAATCTGGTTACTAAGAGAATAATGTTACTTCATGGCTTTCAGCTGGTGTAATTATTATTTTGAATTCTTACTACATAAAATGAAGGCTGCCGTGCAGGTAAAGCGTTTCGTGACAAGAGATGATTACCGTACATAAGAGTCACAGGTCAACAGTGAAGTTTGGTCAAAGTTTTGTAATCCAGAAACTAAGTGACAATATTGCAGCGCACAGTTGTGGTGTTTCAGTATTCCAACAGAGTCAGTACAATTTTTTCAATGTCCATCATGAAGGCCTTCCACAACCTGTTAGAAAACTGTTTGAAAATGTTCTCAAACAATGTGGGATATTCCCTCTGATACCAGGCATCTTAGCTCCGATCCCGCCTTAATGCAGGGACCGCTTCATTTCTTCGCTCGTGCTGTTTGTCTTCATGTATTCTCGTAGTGTACCAAGTCATCGCTTCGTGGATCTTCCTTGTGATCGGCAACCTGGGAATCTCAGATCCAATGCCGTCTTCTCAATCGTCACCGCGCGAGACGTGCTCGTACCACCGTAGTCAAGCATTTTGTCGGCCATCTACGCTACCCAAAATGACCTCCAAACAATTTGACTAGGGAAGTGATCCGACCTGCTGAGTCCCAGTGGCAATCGGCGCATCTTAATTTCCATAATATATAATGTTTCTTCATGTTTCTTTGTGGCTGGCCAACACCCCATCCCTATAGCACTGCTGGACGAACTATCGTTTTAAAGATCTTGGATTCCAGGTAGATTTTGATGAAAGAGGGCTCCCGTAACTTCAGCGTTTCCTTTTCAGGCTGTAGTCACCCTGTGTCGTGTGTCAGGCAGTCTGCTACAATCTGAAGGGTCGGGCGATCCCAAATGCTTTAACTCAGTTGATTTATTCAGTTCTCTTACGTGCTATCAGTTTTAATTGGTTCAAGATTCTTCATCGCATTAAAAGTTCTTGCATTTACGCACGTTAAGTCGCAGCTCATACTCAACCAAAAGTGTTTTCCAGCGTTGCACCAGCTGTCGGAAGACCTTGGTGAGATTCACCGGCGATCATATCATCAGTGTCCAGGAATGCGGAGTCTGCAACTCATCAGTGTTGGTATCCAAATAAAGAATAAACCGTAGAGGAGGCAAGGCTGCGCCTTGATGGACACTAACGTGGGCGTATCGGACAGAGCTGGGGACGTTTCCGTAGGTGAATCTAATGAAAGTAAATTTCAGGTAGGCTTACAGCATGTAAACTGAGCGCGTGCCAGATTAGATAATGTGGGACTCGGTCAAACGTTTTTCTAGATCCAAGAACGGCAAAAGACTTTGGATGCCGAGAACTGCTCTTGATGTTTACCAATGGATTTCATAAAAGCCTCTTGTTGTCGTTGGTATCTTCTGCAGGCAAAGAACAAGTGTTTAATGTCTTCAGTAGGTGATTTTTAGTATGTTAATAATCCTGGGCCAGACAACTAATACAGTTACACAGATTATTGAGAGTATCCACCTAGACCTAAATATTCGGACTCAGAATGCCCGCGCTGTACCGTCTGAGTTATTCACCCGGGCAGTTTTAAGATTACAGTAGATTAGGTTTAACTATATTTTCTGTTTTGAACTTATTTATGTATGTTCAAAGTACAGCACATACTGTACCCTTCAGAATTATAGAGAGACTGTAAACGTAGGTTACTGAGCGAGCTGCTGTAAGCTTACATTCGGGAGATGATGAGCTCAAAAATCATCTTTGGCAACCTTGTAGATGACCTTTCGTGGTATTTGGGCTGTACGTTAAACCCACATCTAACCCTTTCCTATCCCCACATCGGCGAGTCCTGTATGTGTTAGTGTGACGTGAAACAGCTAGCGAAATGATTTTAAAGATTAAAGTGGCCTAAAATGCATTTTCCTTTATATAAATTAGAACGTTATAATGTACCTAACCAAGCTTCTAAACAAAGTTTCGTTCTAAGATGAGAAACGGAGAAGGTTCTGATATCCAAAATTCCAGAAAACGTTAACCGTAGCCAGCTAACCTGGTTGTAGTTTTCCTGGCATTTAGTCTTAAACATGCGTCAAAATTTTACATGCTACAGCCGACAGCGCAATAAGACGGGTTGTTAGTCATAGGTGGAGAGGGATGATGATGTTCACATTCCCCCAGATGAAGCAGTAATAAGTTGCAATACATTTCAGATTTGGTATTCAAATAGAGATAACTTTATTCTCTTAGGCTGTGCATGATCTTTTTAAGCCATATTGTCTCTAAGTGTAAATGCACCAATAGGAAACATCGTGTTTCGATCCCCAGAATGACAAAGATTTAAGATTTGAAGTTACTTGACATAAAATGTTACCTAAGTGAATAAGAAAGTCCTACATGTCTGAATTCCCACTGCAAGTAAAAGCTGGGTCAGGTGCTGCCTATGCAAGTGATTTTTGGGCCAAATCGTAACCACAGTGATTCGTGTGAATCCTGTACCTTCCAATTACCATTCATTAGTATCTGAGGTTAAGCACCGCTGTGTCAAGTGACGGAGAACATTAAAAAATGTTATGCTAAACCACGGCAGGGAACTTCCAGCTTCATCAGCAGTTTGCATCAGCTCAACTCTATAACATAGACAAGATTTAGGACAATTGCACGGCTGAGCACATGAGATTAGTAACAGAAAGTTGGAGTCGTAAAGAAGAAGATGAGCTCACGCTTCGCTTAAGAAACGAAGTCATAACCTCGGGTCGTAAATCGCCGAGTGTCTCCTTGTCACTGCAGACCGCAACGCATAAAACATACACAGTTATTTCGAGAAGAAACATTCCCGAGACTGTAGGTGGCAACCAGCAGATTTCTCTTTCCGGCATACAATATGCTGCGAGGATGGGATTTTCTGCAGATTGACAGATGTATATTTCACAAAATCTAAGCAACATATCATCCTTTATTCCGTGGTGTTCGAACATATTTACTTTCGCGAGCTAACGAGGGAGATTTTGTTAACATTTAGTTTTCACTTAATATTTTAAAAGTAATAATAATAAAAAATAATAAATCGAGCTTAGTTGGCCCTGCGATTAGGATTGCGTAGCTGTGGGCTTGCAGTCGAGAGCGAACCCGCCATCGGCAGCACTAAAAATGTTTATCCGTGGTTCCCCATTTTCATACTAGGGAAATGTTGCGGCTGTACCTTAATTAAGGCCACGGAAATCACCTTCCCAACCCTAGCCCTTTCCCAATATTCCACTGTCGAAAATAGTCGATGAGTAAGTGCGAGTAATAATAATAATAATAATAATAATAATAATAATAATAATAATAATAATAATAATAATAATAATAATCCTTGAGAATCTAGGCGATTCTCCTGATTTTGAAACAAGTGGGAACGGTCATGTTGGCCATGTCGTACTCCAATCAGTGCATGCTATTTGACTGGACTCGAAAGGCCTATGGTCCTTTCAAGAATATATGAACCATGGGTACGTTTTTTTCATTTAGCTATTAACTTTAAGATGATACAGTGAGCTATATTTATTGAAAATTATATTTCTAAATCTATTTATTGAAACATAAATTGTTATTTTAACTTGTAGAATGAGACAATTAAAAACAAGCAATAAATTGACTTGTGCCTATAAAAGGTCCCCTCGAATATTCTCAAAAATGAAATTTCTAATACAGTAAATTAAATTTCAAAGCAAGCATCTCTGACATATTCAGTGGTTGCTAGGTATATACATTGCCGAAAAACAAAATAGTACACCCTCTTAGTTTTCCAATACACTCAAGATTAATTATAGTTGAAACAGTGCATATAGAGTACATGAAATGATTACATTTACAGATCAATAGCTCAAGCGGTACTGAGGTACCATGTGTCGATCCATGCTGAAACACCCATATTAGTGCATGGTGTATTCTCCACGGGCGGCAATGCAGACGCTGATTCTGGCATCCATTCGAACATTCAGATGGCGAATACTGTCTCGGGATACATTATTTCACTCCTGTTCGACCTGTTCACGTAGTTCTGCAAGAGTTGTGGGTTGACGAGTCGCACGTGTCAGTTGTCGTCCCATCATATCCCACACGTGCTCGATGGGAGACAAGTCCGGAGATCGTGATGGCCAGGAAAGTTACTGCACGTCTTGCAGAGCACGTTGAGTTTACCGCGCAGTGTGTGTGGGCGAGTATTATCCTGTTGCAACAACACATCACCTTCCTGTTGCAAGAATGGCAAAAGAACGGGTCTTACAACATTCTGCATGTACCGAGCGCTGGTCAGCGTTCCCTCCACAAACACCAAAGGTGATCGAGAGTTGTAGCTTATCGCACCCCAGACCAGAAGGCCTGAGGTGGGGCCAGCGTGTCTTGGACGAATGCACTCTACGAGACAGCGCTCGCCAGGTCTACGTCGTACGCGCAAACGGCCATCACTTGCATGCAGGCAGAATCTGCTTTTATTGCTGAAGACCACGGCCGCCATTCCATCTTGCAAGTGATCCTCTGACGCCACCAGTCGAGCCGTGCACGTCGATGCTGTGGCGTGAGTGGAAGACGGGCTAGAGGTGTGCTTGTCCGTACTAGTCCCACTGCTAGTAACTGGTTGGCAACAGTTCGTGTTGTCCCTTCTGTGTTCACAAACCCTCTTATCTCTGCTGTGGTAGCTGTACGATCTGCCACTGCTGCCCTTAAAATACGACGATCTTGGCGGACGTCTATGCTGCGTGGACGTCCAGGACCTCGTCTATGGGTACGAGAATGTGCACGTGACCATTGCAACCAGTATCGTTTGTACAACTGACGCAGCACGTCCAACCTGTGTGGCAATTCTCCGAAAGGATCACCCCGCCACTCGGAAGGCCACAATTTGACCCCTGTCAAACTCGCTCAGTTGGCTGTAGGAAGCACGAGTGCGTCTCCGTGTGGCATGACGCCTGTTTACTTCACACGTTTACATCACACTGAGCCTTCTCGCTGTAAACATTCCCTAGCAAAGGGTACACGCAGATGGCGCTCTGACAGTTATGTCACTACGCTATCTGTTGGCGGACAACGATGAAACCATTACCAGTACATCTACTATCCCGCAAGTGGCATCTGCGATCAGCGGATCAAAATCGATATCGTCTTTCCAGGTGTGGCTCAGACGGTTGAGGCGCTGCTTTCCTTCTGACGCTAACTTGGCAGGTTCGATCTTGGCTCAATCCGGTGGTATTTAAAGGTGCTCAAATACGTCAGGTTCATGTTGGCAGATTTACTGACACGTAAAATAACTCCTGTGGACTAAATTCCGGCACCTCCATGTCTCCGAAAACCGCACGAAGTAGTTAATGGGACGTAAAGCTAATAACATTATGATTATTATTATTCTGTAAAGCAAAGAGAGTCGTATGGATGTGGGGAACTGCTGTTGATGTTTACCAATGGATTTCATAAGTGGTGGTGTTGTAACTTCTGTAGGCGAATAGCAAGTGGTTAAGTCTTCAGTAGGTGACTATTTTTCTAGTATGAAATTAATCCTGGGCCCAAAAACAAATATACAAATATACATATTATTATCTGTTTTAACCTACACTCAAATATTTGGACTTGCTAGCAGAAAATCTTTCCAGCTCCTACTAAACTTTGGAAGAAAAAGGTGAAAAACGTGAGCATCCGGTGCTTGATTCATTTTCATTTCACAGTTCTTTTGTCATATCTTACTTGCCCAACCGTTTGGTAGCTTTTAATAACAGCTGCAATAAGAACAAGCCCACAAGCCCAGTGCTGTACCGCCTCATCTACACGCACCCTATTTAACATTTTAAAACCGCCTTTGTTGTTCGGCTAAGAGCCACTACCCTAAATCCCTATCTTCTCAACTGAGTAAAAAATGAATTCTCCTTTTATTCTCAAAATTAAAATGTAATGCCTTTGTTGTGCGTGTGTGCGATTTTAATTTTACAAACAGAAAGAGCTTGAAATCACATAAAAATGTTTCATTAACATTCCAGCCATGTGCTTACTGTGATTTGAATCTTGTATTGCCATTCCGTGCAGGTCTGTCAATTACACCGCTTCTGCACTCATTGGTGAAACGTGTGTATTTTAACTGTTCAATTATGGCGCGCTGGACTGCAGGATGCTCATGAAACAACATCCGATATCTCGCGTGACTGATGAGGTATTTTGCATCACATGTTGAATCGTTGATTATGGTTATTCTCGAAACCGGAGATGTCTTTCACGTGGTTGGAATATCCCAAATAACCTGCATTATCATGAACTCAGGGAGCCTCCGTGGCTCAGGTGGCAGCGCGTCGGCCTCTCACCGCTGGGTCCCGTGGATCAAATCCCAGTCACTCCATGTGAGATTTGTGTTGGACAAAGCGGACGCGGGACAGGTTTTTCTCCGGGTACTCCGGTTTTCCGTGTCATCTTTCATTCCAGCTACACTCTCCACTATCATTTCATTCCAATCTGTCATTCATTAATCATTGCCCCAGAGGAGTGCGACAGGCTTCGGCAGCCGGCACATTTCCCGTCCTCGCCGCTAGATGGGGCTTCATTAATTCCATTCCTGACCGGGTCGCATAACTGGAAGCAGGCTGTGAGTTTTCATTTTCATCATGAACTCACAGCTTGGGAATATTGAGTAGATACACGGTGTCTCTAGGGGAATCTGTCATTGATTACATTTACTTCTGCCAGGCTCCTCAGTTTTATCTTTGCTACGCGGCTTCTCTAAGTCAACTTATGTTCCTCTCCTACCTCTGTGGTTAGATTTGCAAGGATTTGTGGCTCTTAATTTGTGCGTCATTCTTGCTCTTCTCTTTAGTTACCAGTCTGCTGTGCGTATTGGCTGTACAATTTGAGCCGTGTAACTATTAACTCGAAGTTGGGAAGTGATAGGTCTGAACCATACCACCGGCATGGTTTCCCGTGGTTTCCGATTTACACACCAGACAAATGCTAGGACTGTCAGTAACTTAGGGCCATACCGGGCGAGTTGGTCGTGCGGTTGGGGGCGCGCAGCTGCGAGCTTGCATCCGGGAGATAGTGGGTTGGAACCCCACTGTCGGCAGCCCTAAAGGTAACTTTTCGTGGTTTCCCATTTTTCATACCAGGCAAATGGTGGGGCTGTACCTTAATTAAGGCCACGGCCACTTCGTTCCTACTCCTAGGCCTTCGCTATCCTATAGTTGGCATAAGACCTATCGGTGTCGGTGCGACGCAAAAGTCAATTTAAAGAAAGGAAAAAAATTAAGGCCATGACCACTTCCTTCTTAACCCTTTACCTTTCTTAACCTATTGTTGCCAGAAACCTGAGCTGATGTGATGTAAAAAGTAAATAGACTAAGTCTTTTTACTGTTTCCTTCTTTCTTCCATTTGTCGGAACTCTTACCCCTTTTCCTCTGATAAGATTTAAGAGGGTATGAGTTTTTAATTTCGACTTAAAAATAATAATCGTTACTAATCACCACAATTTTCTTGGTAGTAGGTATAGTGTTAAACTTTGCAGTATCGTGAGTGTCGAACTCCTGTCGGAAGGATAATGTTCTCCGCCCATGTCCACGTTTCCTTTTCATCTTGCCTGCTAAGATCAGGCTGTATTTATAATTTCGGTGACCGAGATAGGCTGCTTTCCCGTGAGGGTTATGACTTCTTATGATTTCCCGACACGATAAAGTACCTCTTCATTGGCGACATTGGTCTACACATGGGATCTCGAACGTTCTGCGCTAGATCCACATCTCAAAGGCCAGGAATCGTTGCACTGACGAAGCCTGTAGTGTCCATCATTTGACATCTAAAAGCAAAATCCTGTCAACGAGTTTCGAACCGGAAGTCACGGTTGCACACAAGAAGTTTTAATTTAATAAAGCTACTTCTTGCACTAGATTCTGATTTTGATTTCGACATCTGGATCTCATTCTTACATTAGCCAGCATCCTAGGTTCTTGAATTGCAACACCCTTTCAATGGTATTTCCATCCAGGGCGATAACAGCGTTGGTGATTGTTATGAATTTTTTTTCTTCAACGGTATTTACATTCATTAGAAATTTCTTAAGTTGGAAACCATTCTCTTTCAGTGTCGACTTAGTCAATATAAGTGTTTTAGTCTGTTGAAACACTGAAAGAGTCAGTGCACTCTAGCATACCTGTAAAAATGACAATTTTTTTTTTTTTTTGCTAGGGGCTTTACGTCGCACCGACACAGATAGGTCTTATGGCGACGATGGGATAGGAAAGGCCTAGGAGTTGGAAGGAAGCGGCCGTGGCCTTAATTAAGGTACAGCCCCAGCATTTGCCTGGTGTGAAAATGGGGAAACCACGGAAAACCATTTTCAGGGCTGCCGATAGTGGGATTCGAACCTACTATCTCCCGGATGCAAGCTCACAGCCGCGCGCCTCTACGCGCACGGCCAACTCGCCCGGTCACAATTTATTTTAAGCGGAACGACATGCTTCATTCTACATCTACAGAACATCAACAAATCCTATTAAATCATGTTTAAACCATGCATACAATATGTATTATGTACAGATTTGTTTACGTTGGGCAAACCTGTCAGAGATTGTGAACTGTTGATCTGTACTAAATTGTATGAATTTAGACAGCGGCGCGAGAAATGAGACCGTTATACAGGTTATTATTTATGATTAAAGTAAAGTCATACGAGGTAATCTATAATTTACGACTACATACTTATTACTTCCCAAGTCATTGCATGCATTAATTCCAATACACGTCAAGAAAAGTAAACTACAGCCAATTTGCAATCCCGTTGTCTCCGCTGAACAAAGCGGTTTCCTTTCCACCTCACAGCAAACAGACAAGTGTGGTAGCAAACCAGAAAAAATGTAACTGGACTCAGTCCAACAGTTGGCACGACAGAAGCTGGTTAAGATAAGCACCTACAGAAAACTTTCTTGAAGTTACAAAAGTGCCAACGGCGGACTTCTACATTCATAAATTGTATCACTTGTTTCATTACCACCAACTCACAATCTTTGACACGTTTACTTAACGTAAACAAATTTGTACATAAACATGCATGGTTTAAAAGTGATTTAATAGGCTCTGACGATGTTCTTGTAGAACGAAACATGTCATTTCTCTTATAATTGTTATTTTTGGAGGTATGTTCTAGTGTACTAAGTGTTGCATATAGTATTTCAACAAATTGAAAGACTTTCAATTTATATTTATTAGCAAGTAAGAATTCAGTTTCTTAGTAATAGGTGCAGGAATAAATCAATTTATCAACGTCCGCAGATAAACCAAGCAGTCCTTCTCCGTACTTCCACCAGCCAATAACACATATTGACCGTGTCTGTATGTGGTGGTACTTGGATAGGCGTCCTAGTCTTTTACTGGGGAAGGTAGTATGCAAAGATGGACAAGTTAGCAGAAGTCAAATGGTCAAGGTTGAAACAACCTATGAATGTAATAAGTGAGTGATGTGGTTCGAATTATTATTATTATTATTATTATTATTATTATTATTATTCCCCACACATAACACTATCCTCCACCACAATAACACGCAGTTAGCTACACATGGCAGATGCCACCCACCCTCATCGGAGGGTCTGCCTGACAAGGGCTGCACTCGGCTAGAAATAGCCACACGAAATTTTATTTATTATTATTATTATTATTATTATTATTATTATTATTATTATTATTATTATTAAAAACTAAAGCTATCACATTATTTTTTCTTGACCTTAGCTGCCATAGATCTCAGATCATTGCGGGATTTGCCAACACCGTGTACCGGTAGCGCGCATCTCTCTAATCTGGAGGCCCCGGATTCGATTCCCGGAATTCGTAATGAGGCTGGGACGGGCTCCACTCAATCTCGTGAGACCAATTGAGGAGTTTTTTCGTATGAGAGACTTCGGACGCGGTCGTGAAAGCCAAATAATATGGCTGAATATGTCGTCACACTGACCACATGACATTCCAACATCTGCAGGCTATATGACCGGGCAGTAGTCAACTTGGCAAGCCAAGACCCATAACGGGGTGTTGTGACACGGGTTTGTTTGTTTTGTATTGCTCTGAGCAGTGGTCGTTTGGAAGGCCAAGACCCTTCGGGGCTGTTGCACCATGGAGTTTAGTTTTAAGAGATACAAAACTCGTAACCTGAGATTTAGGCCTATGGGTTACGTACGTGGAGATAATGAGGAATATTACTATATACCTATTGAACTTCCTCAAGGGAAAGTATCGAATGGAAAAATAAACACCTGATATACTGTAATATGATAATCTTCAAACAGCGTTCTCCATTCAGAGCTGCATGTTTCTAAGTTATGATATGTGATCACGAAAATATCTCACGTTATTCTGAAATATGCCATTTAGAACCTATTCCTTCCCTCCCTCCCTCCTTCCTTCCTTCCTTCCTTCCTTCCTTCCTTCCTTCCTTCCTTCCTTTAGGAGGAAGGTAATCGACAGATCCTTTGTAACGGTAATGCTTCATAAATAATCTACCTTTATAACTCTCTGTATCGTTAACCGAGGGAACATTCTTGTACAGTGGAATCTGACGTGCTATGTAGAATGAACAGAGCTCATTGCCCGGGATTGCTTTTGTGGAATTATGGTGTCTTCAGTGGATGTTTATCGCAGTCATCTTAGATTATGGTTATTTCCTGCGGTAGTTGGGTTTTCATTGTTTCTCGCAGGATTCACTCGAAGAGTCTTGGTATCATTAGTCTGTTCTTTTGTATTTTTCCAACAACCAGCGCACTTCTCTGTACACTTCAAAGTGTACGTTGGGTAAGCTGCATCTAAAGTACGCATGAATATCAAGGGGCTCTTTACCATAAATATGTTTTTAAATGTTTACCCTGCTTACTCAGTTTCACTCGAAATCGGATTGTAAGATCCAATAATAATTCAAGGTGAAATGAAAAACGTGTAGTTAAAATTATCTTTAGTAGAATATGGGTGTCCGCCTCTGTGTGGTAGTGGTTAGTGTAATTAGCTGCCACCCCCGGAGGCCCGGGTTCGATTCCCGGCTCTGACACGAAATTTGAAAAGTCGTACGAGGGCTGGAACGGGGTCCACTCAGCCTCGGAAGGTCAAATGAGTAGAGGTGGGTTCGATTCCCACCTCAGCCATCCTGGAAGTGGTTTTCCGTGGTTTCCCACTTCTCTTCCAGGCAAATGCCGGGATGGTACCTAACTTAAGGCCACAGCCGCTTCCTTCTCTCTTCCTTGTCTATCCCTTCCAATCTTCCGATCCCCCAACGAGTTACCTGTTCAGCATAGCAGGTGAGGCCGCCTGGGCGAGGAACTGGTCATTCTCCCAAGTTGTATCTCCCGACCCAGAGCCTGAAGCTCCAGGGCACTGCCCTTGAGGCAGTAGAGGTGGGATCCCTCGCTGAATCCGAAGGAAAAACTGACCCTGGTGGGTAAACAGATAAAGAAGAAGAAGAAGAAGCTGGATAAGAAACAGCTTACAGAGTTACCAATCAGTTCAAGTGTATTCACACAGATATCATTAGCGTGAGTTTTTTCTTGTATTCAGATTTCACTGGTATACTTAAATCTAGGATATATCAAAGTTAAATTATTTTCTGTCACGATGTTTCCTAGGGGCTGCCTGGTGGAGGCGGTAAAGGCGTGCTTGGTTCACCCGGAAGGACATGGGTTCGTATCCCCGTCAGGAAGTCGTAAAATTTAAGAAACGAGCTTTCCACTTCCGGAGGTGCACATGGTCCTGAGGTTCACTCAGCCTACAACAAAAATATGTACCACGTTAATTCCTGGGGGAAAAGGTGGACGGGCGTAGAGCGGAATAAACTATTAACAATTAACTTGGCACCTGATTAAGAAAATCACTGAACAATAGCACACGAGTGGAAACTAATAAACTGATTTACAGGAACATCAACTAATAATCTTCAGATTCTTCTCTTGGTGAAGTAAAATATCTTTAGGAAGACTACTTTTAATCCGGCGTGGAATTGATGATCGTTTCCCAAGGGCGATGAACAGAGCGCCAGGCACTTTTTGTAGCTTCTTGAAGAACATCTTGGATTGCGTTGAGATCACGTGTTCCAGTCTAAGTGAAGTTCACGAGGTAATTGTTTGTTTTAAACGTGCCAAGGAGCATTGGTGAAGATACGAAGACATTTACTCAAGCCGCCCCTCCGCAGACTGGGCAAGCGTAGATGAATAGAGAACGTAGCAGTGATTTGTACGCAAGCAATTTCCTGTTTGCGAGTGGATTTAGTTTATATGTCTTGCATAACTTAGATTTAATTCCTGATTTACGTGGTATTTTAATATTAAACGATGATCAAGGAATACTCCCAGGTACTTCACTGTCTTGTGATTAGGAGTCCGTGGTATGCCTGTTCCATTTAGAATTGTTGGTGGTGGAAGTGGTGGGTGTCGAATAGTGGAAATCATGGTGTCACATTTCGGTATGTTCAGTGAAATTCTCCAGACCTCTAACATGGATATGATTTGTAGGGAATATTGTAGGCGGCAAGTGACAGTTAATATGTCACGGTGTGATGCGCAAATAGCAACAGCGGCATCATCTGCATACATGTGATGTTGATGAATGGAGGCGATGTAATATCGTATGTTTAAATGTTGAAGAGTGCTGGACGAAGAATAGAACCTTGAGGGGCTCTGGCTTCGATGAGCCGAGGTGCTGAATTCATGGAGTAGATGCGTACGCTAAAGGTACGCTGACTTAAGAGGCTGTGCATGATTTTGTATATGTAGTAGGGGATTCCAGTTTTATGGAAGTCCTTTGTATCAAACCTTGTAAATGCCTTTCTTGAATCTAAGAATGCTGCAATAACGTGATGCTTGAGCTCGAAACCTCATGCAGTATGTTCTGCAATACGTTAGTAGCTAGTGAGTAGTCGAATGTCTCTGACGGGAGCCAAACTGATGATGTGGAAGAAGATATGTTTCCTCTAAGAAGATATTTCGGCTTTTGTTGATGATTTTCTCATATAATTTGGATAACCTTGGTAATAAACTTATTGGTCGGCAGCTTGTTAGTACCGAGAAAGTTTTTCGAGGTTTGTGAATTGCAGTTATTTCTTCATGTCATGTTTCCATCTGTCAGGAAAGTAATATATTATGTATTAACAAAGAGTGAAGACTTCTCTGTAGTTCAAACGGTTAGATGTCAGCATTTTGCCTCACCACCAGATCCAAAATTCAAATCCATCTCTATATTGGCTCTAGCAGGTGTCCTCAACAATGCCGTAACTCACACAGCACTCTAACATGCAACTGCATATATTACAAGTAATAACCACATGAAATAACAATTTATTGAATAAGCATCGTAGATTTCCCTGGTCTTCGGGCTAATGTATTAATATTTTTTCGAAGTGTGTTAATGTAGTGTCGAGAAAATCCACTGTTCTCGCTTTCCGTTTCATGTCTAGATCTTCCCGCCCAGAACTTTATTTATCTCATTACTAAAAGCTAAAGTCGATCTCTGTCTTTCTGTTTTATTACTAAGCTCCGTATATGGAAACTCGTCTATTCACGCAAGGGATCTTCTCAATCAATACTTTTAATAGTGACAATATAATAACATAGGATACGAGATTACCCTATATTTCTTTTACCGATTACTCAGTGTGAAGATGACAGTTTATCACTTAACAAGATTAGTTCTCACAACGTGTTCACCTCAAGGTTAACTCTGCCAATTAAGAGTTTCACAGGCTGCAAATAAATGAGCCCAGACTGATGCAAATTACTTCCAAGGGAGTTACCAATGAAATAAACAGTAGTCGTCTGTCGCAGGTGGCCGGAGAATTTTAGTCTAGATATTTATATATAAGCAATATCGTCGTTGACGGCCTTATTGTAATGCATCATTCCTAATTTCACAAGACCTTATCATACTCCTTTTTTCACACTACCACCGTTTATCGGTCTTCAGTCTCTACTAATCAGATAGTTACCAAGGGTACATTACATGATAGCCTACCTATTACATTGAACATTTTAAAGGTGCGCTGTTATCAAAGTCCACGGCTGTAAGTTAGGTAAAAATGAAACAAACAAACAAACCTGGATGGACCTTGGCCTACCAAGCCACAGCTGCTCAGTCCGAAGCCCTGCTGATTGTGAGATGACATGTGGTCAGCACAACGAATCCCCCAGGCCGTTACTCACGGATTTCTAGACCGGCGACACTGCCTAACCGTCTAATAGTTCTCTATAGTTCCTCTATTATTGTAATCACGTAGGCTGAGTAGACTACGAACCAGCCCTAGGATCCAGGTAAAACTCCCTGAACTGTTCGAGAATCGAACCGGGAGCATCCAGCTACCGCGTGCTAGAAATTTTATTTCACATCATTTCGGCTTCCGCAGTGTCAATTTCGACGTTCTAGTTTACCAGGTGGCAGAGACAACTGGAACTGTATTGGCCAACCTATTCCAAGAGTTTTATTTGATGTTGTCGGGTAAATGCAGAATATGTCAGCAGAGATGTTTTACATGCCGACATAGCCGACACGAAAGATTGCTGAATGCCCTTTTTCCCGCTGTTCAAAAATCTGACTTATATTCCGGGTTTAAAGCCGCGATCTTGAGATTCAAAGGCCGCCGGTCTACCACTGATCCATAGAGAGAGCTAACCGTATCAGGCGCACAAGGCGGACAATGAAGTGAAAGATACTACCATGCTGCGTGACAATCAGACGGTAGAGACGTAGTCTTCTAAGCTCAAGATCTATCCCACTCAGTCCAGTGGTATTTGAAGGCGCTCAAATAAGCCAGCCTGGTACCAGTAGGTTTATTGACACATAAAAGAACTTCTGCGGGGAAAATTCTGGCACCTCCGCGTCTCTGAAAGCCGTAAAAGATATTAGCGGGACATAAAACCCTCATACCGTAACTATTATTATTGCTGTTATTTGGGTCATCAGTCCATAGACGGATTTGATGCATCCTTCCATGCGGGTCCTAAACTTTTCATTTCTACGGTACTACTGCAACCTACATCTAATCTAATCTGTTTGTCATATTCATACCTTGGCCTACCCCTGCTGGTTTCATCGCCTACACCGCCCTCAAAAACTATCTAAACAAGATCTGGGTGTCTTCAGATGTGCCCTATCATTTTGTCTCTTCTTCTAGTCAAATTACGCCAAATCCTTCTTCTCTCACCAAATTCAGTATCTCTCGTGATTCGATCTATCAATCTCACTTTCAGCATTCTTTTGTAACCTCATCACATTTCAAAAGCTGAGCTAGTAATCGTCCATGTTTCACTTCTATACAATGCCACGCTCCACGCGAAATTCTTCAAACACGTTTTTCTAATTCCTATATCAATGTTCGAAGTTAGCAAATTTATTTTCTTGTGCATCTTTGCTTGTGCTAGTTTGCATTTTATGTCCTCCTTACTTCTGCAAATCATTAGTATTTCTACTACCCAAGTATATTCATGTACTTCTTTAAGACTTCATTTCCTAATGTAATATTTACTGCATCAACAGACTTGATTCAACTGCACTCCATTACTGTTGTTTTGGATTTATTTATTTTCAACTTGTACTACTTCTCCAAGACTGTTTTCATACCGTTCAGCAATTTCTCCAGATCTTATGCAGATTGAGATAGAATAACATTACCAGCGCCATTTTCAGAGTTTTGATTTCTTCTCCTTGCATTGTGACTCCTTTTCCAAATTCCTGTTTGTCTTTCCTTTACTGCCTGTTCTATTGTAAATACTGAAAAGGAGAGGAAACAAGCTGCAGCCTTGCTTTACTCCTTTTTTGATTGCTGCTGCTTTCTTCCTAGCCCTCAATTCTTATCACTGCAGGCTGATTTTTGTACAAATTGCAGATAATTCTTCTTTTGCAGTACCTGATCCCGATCGCCTTCAGAATCTCAAATAGCTTTGTCCAATCAATAATATCAAATGCCTTTTCTGGATCTACGAATCCCATGTACGTTGGCTTGGCTTTTTTAACTTGATCCTCTAAGAGCAGACGTAAAGTCAGGATTCTTTTACGTGTTCCTGCATTTCTTCTGAAGCCAAACTGATCTTGTCCCAATTCACCTTAAACTTGTCTTTCCATTCTTCTGTATATAATAGGTGTTAATGTTTTGCAAATGAATGATGTGGAAGTTTTCACACTTGTCAGCACCTGATTTCTTGGGAATAGGTATAACAACCTTCTGTGTAAAATCGGATGGCACTTCTTCGGTATCATGCATCTTACACTATAATGGAATAACCTCGCCATGCTGGTTTCTTCTAAGGCGATCAGTAATTCTGAGGGTATGTTTCAATTCCAGGTGCCTTGTTTGTCGAATTCTGACCTCAAAACTGGGTCTTCCATTTCATCAGTTTTAACAGTTTCTTCTTGTTCTAGAACCTTATCATCTGTTTAATATATTCCTGCCATCTTTTTGCCTTGTCTTCTTTCCCTAGAAGTGGTTTTCCATCTTAGCTCTTAATATTCATACACCTAGTTTTCCTTTCTCTGAAGTTTCCTTGATTTTCCTGTATGCAACATCTACCTTTCCTACAACCATCCAAACTTCAACATCCTTGCACTTCTCTTTCATCCATTCTTCCTTAGCTGACCTGCACATTCTATCTACATTATTTAATCGCTTGTATTCTTTTCTCCCCCCTCATTCTTTTTTTTTTGCATACTTGTATTTTCCCCTTTCATCAATCAGGTCTAATAACTCCCGAGTTTTCCACTGATTCTTACTTGATCTTACCTTTCTTCCTAACTTTTCTTCAGCAGACTTACTGATCTGATTCTTCACGATTGTCTACTCATCTGTTGTGTTTCGTTCAGCCTTTTCATTAAGTCCTTGTGCAACATGATCCTTGAAACAATATCTCACACGTTTGTCTTTCAACTTATCTAGATCGCATTTTCTTGCATTCTTTTCCTCAATTTCTTCAACTTCAGTTGACATTTCATGACCATCACGTTGTGGTCAGAGCCCACGTCTGCTTCTGTGAACGTCTTGCAATCCAACAACTGGTTTCCGAATCTCTGCCTAATAATAATGAAGTCTATTTGATACCTTCCTGTGTCTCCAGGTCTTGTATGCGTGTACAGCCATCGTTTACGGTGTTTGAACCAAGTGTTAGCAAGGACTAAATTATGATCAGTGCAGAATTCAACCAGCCCACTTCCTCTTTCATTCCTTCGTCCCAGGCCGAATTTATTCTGCTTTGGCATTACCTTCTCTTCCTGGGCCTACCACTGCATTCCAGTCTCCCATCACAATTCGGTTCTCGTCTCCTTTTACATATTGTGTTAAATTTGCTATCTTTTCATATATTCTTTCTATTTCTTCATCATCTGCTGAACTAGTAGGCAAATAGACCTGCACTATTGTGGTGGGCATTGGCTTAGTGCCTATCTTGACAAGAATAATTCGTTAACTATGCTGGTCGCATTAGCTTACCCGCTACCTTATTTTCTTATTCATTATTAAACCAACTCCTGCATTTCCCATGTTTGATTTTGTGTTGGCAATTCTGCAGTTGGCTGACCAAAAATCCTTCTCTTCTTGCCAATGTGCTTCTCGTCTACCAACTACAGCTAATCTTAGTATATCCATTTCCCTCTTGGTCGGGCTGAGTGGCTCAGACGGTTGAGGCGCTGGCCTTCTGACCCCAACTTGGCAGAGTCGATCCTGGCTCAGTCCGGTGGTATTTGAAGGTGCTCAAATACCTCAGCCTCGTGTTGGTAGATTTGCTGGCACGTAAAAGAACTCCTTCGAGACAAAATTCCGGCACCTCGTCGTATCTAAAAACCGTAAAAAAGTAGTTAGTGCTACGAAAATCGAATAACATTATTATTATTATTATTATTATTATTATTATTATTATTATTATTATTATTATCATTATCATTTATCTCTTCAGATTCTCCAACCTACCACAACGATTCAAACTCCTAGAATTCCACGCCCCGACTCGCAGAATGCCAGTATTCATCTTCCTGACGATTGCCCCCTTCTGTGTTGTCCCCTCCCGGAGATCCGATTGGGGGACTGTTTTACCTCCGGAATATTTTACCCGGGAGAAGGTCATCATCAGTACACCGTTCATTCGTACAGAGAGATGCATGTCCTCGGGAGTTAGTTACGTCTGTAGTTTTCCGTTGCTTTCAGCCGGGTAGCTAGCCATGTTAAGTATTATTACAAGGCCATATCAGTCAATCATCCAAAGTGCCGCCGCCCTTGCCACTTCCGAAAAGTCGTTAGTCTGGTCTCTCGGCGGATACCCCTCGGATATGGTTGCACGCCTCCCCACCGCGGCAAGACCACATAGTGCACAGGGTGGGCTACATTTTTTTACAAATTGCTTTACGTCGCACCGACACAGATAGGTCTTATGGCGACGATGGGACAGGAAAGGGCGAGGAGTGGGAAGGAAGCAGCCGTGGCCTTAATTAAGGTTAAGCATTTGCCTGGTGTGAAAATGGGAAAGCACTGAAAACCATCTTCAGGGCTGCCGACAATGGGGTTTCGAACCAACTATCTCCCGAATACTGGATAGTGGCCGCACTTAATCGATTGCAGCTATCGAGCTCTGTACTACTACTATTATTATTATTATTATTATTATTATTATTATTATTATTATTATTATTATTACTGTATTATTATTGAAAAAACAGCTCGATACTCCTTTATCCTACTGGCGTTCGAGATGGAGTAGGAACAACAGCTGATCAATGGAAGCGGAATACTTAATATGACTTAGGAGAGCCTGACACAAATAGAGTAAATAGGAAGGATCCTATCCACAGCGAGAGGTCACTCAAATGTCCTAAGCACTAATGAGCCCGTGAAAAAATAAATTAGTTTCTCCCTACTTTGGTCGTAGTGGTCGTTACTTCGTTATTTCATAGTTATCAGTTCCAATATTGCCCCATCTTTTACTGTCTCTTTTACTGGCTTACAGCATGCTCGAGTATGTACAAATAACTTAAAACTTTCTTTATGTTCCTCATGGTCGCCAAGATAATGATATTGCCCAAAATTTACGTCTTTAAACTTCCCGACACAGTCCATCACTCGAGGCCTATTGTATTTTGTTCCCAAGTTGACTTTTATTGCGAGGCCTACGAATTTATAATCACTTAATCATTTCTAACTCCTAATTTGAACGTGAAACAAACATTATTTTATTACCAGAATGTCTTTTTACACACGGTTTTTACTGCTTTCTATATCGTGAGGCTTTTTATTCACTTAATGGTCCTATTTCTGACCTAAATGAGAAATTGAACTGTTTCTCGCCAGTAAAAGTTTTATGTCATCCCCTCTTAATGATTTCTGACCGGAGAGCATGCAATTAACGCTGGCAGTGTGCCAGAAAAAGTCGGGTGTGTTCCGTCATTCCGGATGATACGCTCTCGACACTCTTATACTGGTAAGGTGTTTTATTTCTTCGTCAGTCTCTCATTAAAATTAACTTCGATTTTTTCTTTTTTGTTTCAGGCCAGACATTTATGCGAGCCGTAATTATTTAAGTCAATTATTATCTGTTCATTATTTTGAATGTTACAGTGTCTTACGATTAAAATGTCAATAATTTATCCTTGGCGAAACAGCAGATATCGTAAAATATTCCCAGTAAGCATCGAGTTTACGCGAAGTCTGGATACGTAATTACTTTGTAGATTGATGATAAGAGGAGGAAAAAATGGCTTATCCTGTACATGATAAACAGTTGATAAAGAAAATGCTCTCCAAGAATTCGTTATTACTGTATCTCAGAATTGTTAGTCAGAAATTTCCCCCCTTACCTAATTTTACAACTATTTTTTTTTTTTTTTTTTTTTTTTTTTTTTTTTTTTTGCTATTTGCTTTACGTCGCACCGACACGGATAGGTCTTATGGCGACGATGGGATGGGAAAGGCCTAGGAAGTGGAAGGAAGCGGCCGTGGCCTTAATTAAGGTACAGCCCCGGCATTTGCCTGGTGTGAAAATGGGAAACCACGGAAAACCATCTTCAGGGCTGCCGACAGTGGGGCTCGAACCCACGATCTCCCGATTACTGGATACTGGCCGCACTTAAGCGACTGCAGCTATCGAGCTCGGTATTTACAACTATTAAACATGTTCAAGAAGTCAGGTGCTTTTTATAAAAACATTTTTATTTTCGAATGCAAAATACACAAACTGGAAATTATTTATTTAATGAGGAGCGTTTATGTACTAATATTTTTTCTCAGAACTTGTTGAAAGACCTTGTGATCAGTAGCGAGAAGATCTTCCCTTGTAGTCTATTAGACTCTTTCCACGTTCTTCTGCAACTCATTAGCTGGTGCGTCCCGATTAAAACATGCAAACGGTCTGATATTGCAGCGTGACTGATTTCTTTCGTGATAAAATGAATTCGTCGAGAACGTACCCGAGGCGAAGGAAATCGAAACCTTTCTGACAGTTTGCAATCAGCGTTATTCTAAACGAGAGAATAATCCCACAATAATTGTTGGTGGGTCTCTCATCAACAGAATGAAGTAGAGCATGAGAAAGGCCTAATGGGCCATCCATGGGAAGTTGTACGTGTTACTGCTTACAGAGGTTTGCAACAAGCTCTTAGTTTCACACCACGGCGTTAGTATAGCATTGGTCGCGTGGTCTGTTATCATCAGATGGCCTTCTGAGAAAAGCTGTTTAATGAATAACTTTGGATGTATTGTTAAACTAAAGTGGCGCAGTTTCTTTAAGGGAATATGGGACAGTACCAAACCAAACACCATGGCGCAACAGGCCCGAAGAACCATGGCCTACCAAGCGACCGCTGCCCAGCCCGAAGGCTTACATATTACGAGGTGTCGTGTGGTCAGCACGACGGATTCTCTTGGCCGTTATTCTTAGCTTTCTAGACCGGAGCCGCTATCTCATCGTCAGATAGCTTCTCAATTGTAATCACGTAGGCTGAATGGACCTCGAACATGGGACAGTAGCGACGATAGGGAATTAGAAGTTGGGGGGGGGGGGACAAATATACAGACAACAAAAAGTACCCGGGTTTGTGGGATATAGTGGGTAGGGTGGGGTGGGGTGGGGGGCGGCGGTGTATATACATCAAATATGAAAATGAAAAAAAATATATAAAATGGTTTGTTGATGCTCTCTGAGCGAATTTCGACAGAGTTGAAGGTTGACATTTTACCAGCTAAGTGCAGTAATAATAGTTCTTTGAGATTTTGATTCAATATTATACAGTTAAACATTCACCATGGGAACAATATTACACCTGTATTACAATTAAATAGAAGTACAGTGTGATTATAAAATTAAAAATCATTTAGTGTTTGACTACACACTAAGAAAGTAACAGACACTAAAGAGACAGCCAGACTGCGAACAAGCGCGGCAAGCGGGTGAACCATACTACATTGTCCATTAAAGAAAGAAACTACTACCTTTCCTCACAGTACATGCAGTCTCCACTACTTACTGTGGCGCTACACAAATCGGTTAGCCGCAACGAACGGCATTTTGTGCGTATTTCCACTAACAGTTTTGTTAATAATTAAAAGAAAATAAAGGAAATAGTTAGGTGATAAGACAAATAGCTTCTTCTAACAGTTCCTATAATTCCAGCAGGTTGAAATGGAATAAAAATATGTTTTCTTCACAGATTGGTGGGGAGGGGGAGACTGCACCCTCTCGCACCACTTTATCGCCGCTACTGATATATATACTGAAATATATAGAAGAAACTACTCGGGAACTGTACTTTAAAACTTTCAACCTATTAGGTCGTATTCCGTACATTCCGTATTCCGTGCTGAAGAGATGTTAAGTCATCATCATCATCATCATCTGTTTACCCTTCAGGTTCGGTTTTTCCCTCGGACTCAGCGAGGGATCACACCTCTACCGCCTCAAGGGCAGTGTCCTGGAGCTTCAGACTCTTGGTCGTGGGATACAACTGGGGAGAATGACCAGTACCTCGCCCAGGCGGGCTCACCTGCTATGCTGAACAGGGGCCTTGTGGAGGGATGGGAAGATCGGATGGGATAGACAAGGAAGAGGGAAGGAAGCGGCCGTGGCCTTAAGTTAGGTACCATCCCGGCATTCGCCTGGAGGAGAAGTGGGAAACCACGGAAAACCACTTCGAGGATGGCTGAGGTGGGAATCGAACCCACCTCTACTCAGTTGACCTCCCGAGGCTGAGTGGACCCCGTTCCAGCCCTCGTACCACTTTTCAAATTTCGTGGCAGAGCCGGGAATCGAACCCGGACCTCCGAGGGTGGCAGCTAATCACGCTAACCACTACACCACAGAGGCGGACGAAGAAGAGATGTTAAGTACAGAACAAAAATGGCCAACCAGACACCAGTCAACCCCCGATTTCGCGTCGGTTGCTCTACCAATTGTTCCTATGTGGGTTCGGATCCCACTGGTGTCCGGTTGGCCATTTTTGTTCTGTACTTAACATCTCTTCAGCACGTACTAAATGTACGGAACATGGCCTAATAGGTTGAAAGTCGATTTCGATTACAATGCGGTCGTGAAAATTCAATATTCATTGACTTGGCCCTCAACGGGCGACTTAAACGCTCTCTAAAGTGTGATGGTATTAGTACCATACCTGTAGCTTAGATCCTTTCCAACAGAACAAAGATGGCCTAGGCCACCATAGCTCAATTGGTAGAGCAACCGACGCGAAATCGGGAGGTTGTGGGTTCGGATCCCACTGGTGTCCGGTTGGCCATTTTTGTTCTGTACTTAACATCTCTTCAGCACGTACTAAATGTACGGAACACGACCTAATAGGCTGAAAGTCGATTTCGACTGCAATGCGGTCGTGAAAATTCAATATTCATAAACTCCATGCTGCTTACATACCTAATGGATCTTGGATTACAAAGCGACTACTGCTCAGCCCAAACGCCTGCAGTTTTACTTGCATGGACACAGACAGGTCTTATGTTAATAATAATTTCGTGTGGCTATTTCTAGCCGAAAGCAGCCCTTGTAAGGCAGACCGCCCTTTGAGGGTGGGCGGCATCTGCCATGTGTAGGTAACTGCGTGTTATTGTGGTGGAGGATAGTGTTACGTGTGGTGTGTGAGTTGAAGTAATGTTGGGGACAGCACAAACACCCAGCCCCCGGGCCATTGGAATTATCCAATGAAGGTTAAAACCCCTGACTCGGCCGGGAATCGAACCCGGGACCCTCTGAACCGAAGGCCAGTACGCTGACCATTCAGCCAACTATTCGGACAGGTCTTATGGTAATAATGGGATACGATAGGAAAGAAGTAGGACTGTGAAGGAAGTGCCCGCTACCGTAATCAAGGTACAGCTCCAGTATTTCCGTATTGTAAAAATGCGAAACCACTGAAAATCATCTTCAGGACTGTCGATAGTGGGGTTCGAACCCATGATCTTCCGAAAGTCAACTCACAGCTCCATGACCCGAAATTGCGCTCGGTGGCCTGCAATTTATGAAATGACGCGTGGTCAACGCGACGATCCTTCTCGGCCGTTATTATTGGCTTTCTAGACCGGGGCAACTATTTCAACGTCGTAAATCTCCTCAATTGTTCGTACGCAGACTGAACGGGCCTCGAACCTCCCCTCTGACCCAAGCTAAAAGAACTTCCCGGATCTGGCTGGGAATCGAACCCTGGGCCTTCTAGTAAGAGGCAGGCTGGCAGAACTGTACTCTTGTTAACCGAAAAGGTACCATGTTATGTCCTGGACTACGAGTGCAGACCGTTGTTTAAAACGGTCGTTCGTTGGAAACAACAATAATGGAACGGAGGACAGCAATAAATGAGTGTGGATATGAGTACATCCCGTATTTCTCGTTATGTACAATACATGACCCTTTACGGACAAGTAATGGAGTACTGTCCACTCCAATATATTCGTATCTAGTCTCATCTCCAGGGCAATACCCAATATTAACTGCTGCCAAAACTGGCTGTCCATCACTTTGTCTACCAATACACGACATTACGCCAATACCCATTCATCAAATTCATTTCTGACTTCATATGGCAACACGCTTTAAATGTAGTCATGAAATTAGTCCACGAAATATGATCAAATATCTGAATGGTCCTTTAGAACAAGCCATTTATCGAGCAAGGTTACTGCAAGCCATATTATTCAGCTTTAGGAACATTAACATAGAAAACAAGTTATGTTTTACTGTTGGTCCGGGCAGTGCGTCTGACTCTTGTGAAGTAGGTATTTTGGTCCAGTCTTCTCTCTTATTACAGGAAATTCACGTTGCTAAAGTTGAATTTCCGTGCAAATACATCAGGAATAATAATAATAATAATAATAATAATAATAATAATAATAATAATAAATGGAAGACAGATGTAAGCTAATATTGGGACAGAAACATCATGACATCATGACTAACCGTCTTGATACAACTCTGTGCTACCTCAATGTCAAATCTGTTTTACGAATATGAAAATGTAGAACTGTAACGTGTGTTAAAGATCAGTGGTGAGGGGATCAAGAGACCATCGTGCCGGTTGTGATGGGAACAAAAGAAAAGGTGGATAATAATCTGAAACAGTCTTGAGGAAGCTTCATCTGTCCAGCTATCCGAATGGTGAAACATCCAGAACTTTGTAATTCTCAGCACCTGCAGAATCATGTCCAAATTCCTTAATAAAGTTAAACGCTAATTAGCAAATAGGTTAGTGCTAGATTTAACTTAACTGAACTTGACAATTATTTATCAGTACAATTATTTGTAAGAGAAGCAGGTAAGTCTGAGTTCTAAGAACATAATAATAATAATAATAATAATAATAATAATAATAATAATAATAATAATAATAATAATAATAATCGGGAATGAGGAATGCTCCATCGTCAGCTCAGGAGCCCTGGAGATGGCTTTGCCATGGTTTTCTATTCTCACACCAGGCAAATAATTAATAATTAAAACTATTATTATGGAATCTCTATATATGTAGATGGATAATAAATAACCTTTTTTCTTCATTAATGCGGTATCATCTTAGAAATCAACTGATGTATTTATAGGTTGAAAACTATTTGAATTCTTATTTGTACTGAAAGAGTCATTCAGAAATGGAGGCCAGTGGAAACGATGCAATATTGCCATTATATGTAATAAGGGGGAACAGACGTGGCCTTAAGTGAATGTAATATTCCCGCAGTACATTAAGTAGCGAATATTTGCCAGAAAATCTTTTAATATAACCTAGTTAAATTCCAATCACATATGTGGACATGGTAGGAACGTTACTGGCCACTGGCCGGTAAACATTCCAGATCTCCAACGAAGTACCGATTGGTTGGCAACCCTATCTGCACGTAATCGAGGAAAGTATTCACAAAACTGTCTTAGCCTAGGGATGTGGTGACTTCTGAGCATTTACCTAGATTCGGCTTATTCAATTGGCAGCCCTTGGGCCACATGCGGCCTCTAAGACTGGCTCCCAGGGCAAAATCATGCATAGTTTAGTTAATATTATGCGCTACTTATCCAAAGATGCTTTTTTTTAAAAACATAATTGCCAAGGTATTAACAGAGAAAATTCCACTTTAGTTTGAAGATGCCATTTATATGCATATTTGGTAATTATGCAATTTGCGTAATTTCTTAAGGCTAAGTACAATAAAATTGCAAGTTATTACAAGTCATTAGCACCTAATAAAAATAATCTGTATGTGAATATGTAAACAATGTATTTGTAATCAAGAAGTGTGGCCCGTCTATTGTTATAAAGTAACTTATTGAAGTGGCCCGATGGGAAAATGTATCCTGGCCTAGAGTGAATGGAGAAGGCAGTAGAATTGCTGTCAAATTTGGAAGTAACAGCTCCTTGGTCGGTATGTTCATACCACAGTGAGACTTTAGTTACATATTAAAGAATCACTTTTATCCTTTTCTCAGAATGACACCTAATGGACTTGCGATGTTATTCAATTCCAAGTTGGACTTTTTCTCTCTCGTTTATTGCCTTCACTAAGAAGAGGACGACTACTCTTGATTACTTGCGCCATCAATCTTTTGTTTCTTTGGTGGATGGATGAGTTCGGTCAGCTCATTCTCGCCTGATAGAGCTCTCCTTCCACAGCTATGCAGACGACAGCGGTCTCGGAGTGATCTGTCCCTTGACACCATCAGCAGGTCACAGGTCACATCCACGCCGTCGAGCGCCGGTGTCTTTTACCGCCGATACCCTTACGAGCTTGCCTTCCTGTGTTGACTTAACTTCGCACATAAGATTATTATTAATATTATTATTATTATTATTATTATTATTATTATTAACGCTGTTTCATGATGACTAAATGTGATTATCGGCTCGGCCCTGATAGAACTGCTGTTTATAATTAACTTAGGCCTATTGTTGCTTTATTTTAAGGACTTCAAACATTGCAGTCGACAACGATCCGCATTTTATTCACGTGAAATCTGCCAGGTAATCTGTCATTTTGTCTGTTCCGGTGTGCATGCATATTTAATAGATAGGAACTGGGAATAAAGCGATATAGCCTATGTTATAAATATCATCCCAATGTCACCCCTGAGTTTCATAAAATTATTCCTCGTCCATCTCTGTGGTGTAGTGGTTAGTGTGATTAGCTGCCACCCCCGGAGGCCCGGGTTCGATTCGCGGCTCTGCCACGAAATTTTAAAAGTGATACGAGCGCTGGAACGGGGTCCACTCACCCTTGGAAAGTCGATTGAGAAGAGGGGTGTTCGATTCCCACCTCAGCCATCCTCGAATCCGTGGTTTCCCACTTCTCCTCCAGGCAAATACCAGGTTGGTACCTAACTTAAGGCCACGGTCACTTCCTTTCCTCTTCCTTGCCAGTTCCTTCCAATCTCCCCATCCGTCCAGAAGGCCCCTGTTCAGTATAGCAGGTGAGGCTGCCTGGACGAGGTACTGGTCCTCCTTACAGTTGTATCCACCGACCCAAAGTCTCACGCTCCACCTGAAGTTAATTCACAGAGACTTGAGGACTGAATACTGACAAACATAACAATCTATAATGAAGGCAGATGCATGTTATTTAAATACAATTAACTGTGTTTTTATACCTGAATTTGTACGTTTTGCCTTGTACTGCATCTATGTATGATACTCATGTAGGGCCTCGTATTCGCTCATTTTAACATAACATGTTGACCGACCGGGCGAGTTGGCCGAGCGGTTAAGAGCGCACAGCTGTGAGCTTGCATCCGGGAGATAGTGGGTTCGAACCCCATTGTCGGCAGCCCTGAAGATGGTTTTCCGTGGTTTCCCATTTTCACACCAGGCAAATGCTGGGGCTGTACCTTAATGAAGGCCACGGATGCTTCCTTCCCATTCCTAGGCCTTTCCTATCCCATCGTCGCCGTAAGACCTATCTGTATCGGTGCGACGTAAAACAAATAGCATGTTGACCGACTAGGAACTCGATCCTATATTGGACGGAGTTTGGGTATTGTTACTCTTATTCAGACCATGAAAATAAAAACAGAATCTGAGCAATTTTGCAGCGCGATATCTGTCGTGTAACAATAACGTTGCATTCGAAAGGTTCTCAGTTATAACCCCACCGTTGTCAATCCTGAAGATGGTTTCCATTGTTTCCAATTTTCTCACCAGACAAATGCCGTGGGTTGCACCTTAATTAAAGACACGGCTGCTACCTTTCTTATCATATTTATGCTGAAAACATATAGAAAGAAGTCGTAGAGGAATAGTTTTTTTTAATACGTTGGATAATCATTGCTTCAAGAATTCACAGGCCAATCGGTACTTTTTTCTAGTGAGAATATACTTGAGGTTTCTGCTGTATTACCACCAATAAGCATACACACAGGCCATAGGTATGAGTGAAATCCATTTTTAAAAGGCACGTGGGTTACGATACTTCCCATTGCACTGCGATTCATTTTATCGTGCAGATATAATATTCAACAAGCTCCTGGTTGACATACAAAATGGTCTCAATCAACCTCCTATGAGAGATCGACGGCAATATCAAGGATTCCGTTGTAGTTGATGGCTTTCTACACAGAAGTCTATTGTAGTCAATGAAAAATAAATGATTAGACTGTAAATGCATTTATTTTGTGTAGTCTTTTAGTACCTCCAGCCCCTTCCTTTTTAAACTTCCCCCTGTCTGTCATTCTGAAACTCAATCCTTTCCATTTGACTGCACCCATTCGAAAGCTAACTACTAGGGATTGAAGTTTACTAAGAGCCCAGGTTTCGAAGATACTGGATACGCAAAAAAAAAAATCACGTTATTGACACAGTAGCAGCTGTTCTCTCTGCAGCATGCCTTGCCTTTGCTGTTGCTGTGGGATTCGAGCCTAACACTGTCAAACGATGGTTTTCCTCATCCCCTACTTAAGAATGATTCTTATCGTCGAAGCGTCAGAGTTTTAAGCATAATAATAATAATGTTATTTGCTTTACGTCCCACTAACTACTTTTAAGGTCTTCGGAGACGCCGAGGTGCCGGAATTTAGTCCCGCAGGAGTTTTTTAACGTGCCAGTAAATCTACCGACACGGGGCTGTCGTATTTGAGCACCTTCAAATACCACCGGACTGAGCCAGGATCGAACCTGCCAAGTTGGGGTTAGAAGGCCAGCGCCTTAACCGTCTGAGCCACTCAGCCCGGCAGTTTTAAGTATAGTAGTCGGAATTCTGGGTGGAACACACTTTCTTACCTCAGGTTGCTATAGGTCTAGGCAGATTTATGTTTTCCAGTTAATAAGACAGAAAAAACAATAAGTCACCAATACTTTTTATTTTTAATATTAAGGAGTATGTACCCGGTGGTCCGCCTCTGTGGTGTAGTGGTTAGTGGGATTAGCTGCCACCCGCGGAGACCCGGGTTCGATTCCCGGCTCTGCCACGAAATTTGCAAAGTGGTCGAGGGCTAGAATGGGGTCCACTCAGCATCGGGAGGTCAACTGAGTAGAGGGAGATTCAATTCCCTCCTCAGCCATCCACGAAGTGGTTTTCCGTGGTTTCCCACTTTTCCTCCAGGCAAATGCCAGGATGGTACCTAACTTAAGGCCACGGCCGCTTCCTTCCCGTTTCCTCTCCCATACCTTCCAATCTTCCCATCCCCCATAAGGGTCCTATTTAGCATAGCAAGTGAGGAGCCTGGGCGAGGTACCAGTCCCTCTTCCCAGTTGTATCCCTTGACCAAATGTCTCACGCTTCAGGATATTGTCCTTGGGCGGTAGAGGTGGGATCCCTCGCAGAGTCCGGGGGGTGGGGGGGCGGTGAAGCCTACCCTGGTGGGCAAACGGATTAAATAATAATAATAATAATAATAATAATAATAATAATAATAATAATAATAATAATAATAATAATAAACCCGGTGACGTGCCCTAACGTTGCACTAGGTTGTGTAATGCTTTACAATTAGCCAGTCAAAAGTAACTTACATGTTAATCTATACTTTCGGCGATAAATCACCATACCTGTTGTTTTTAATTGTAATGTTTTATGATGATTATTGGTTTATGGGTCAAAACAACAATTTCAATGTAAGTGAGTGTGCATTGTGATCACCACGACGATTTAAAGAGCCTAGGTTTAATCTGTACAGTTACTTTTTCCTATCAGCTTTCAGTCGCATTGAAGTAAATTTAAGATGCATCACCTCAAAGATATTACCATACAAGACTAGAATAAGTGTGAAAAGAACAGCAGGTAATTAGATTTTCTTAGCTAACTTCAATCCTTCTCATTGAAAATACGAGTCAATGCACTGAAAGTGATTATTAATATAGTTTCGATTCATTTCGGAGGTTTGGGGAGCGGCATGGTACGCGCAGTGCCCTAGCTCCTGATTTCCGCACAAACAGCCCAGGGTCGAATCCTACAATGGAATTTCTCTCTGAATAATCACGAGGTCAGGAAGGGCATCGTCTTAAAATTCCGACCAGAACCAATAATGACCCAGGATATAAACAAGGACTGAAGAAGTAACTGGGATTAGTGCTGAGCTGAGTGGCTTTGATGGTAGAAGCGATGGGCTTCTGAGACCAAGTTGAGGGGTTCAAACCCGGCTCAGTCCAGTGATATTTGAAGATGCTCAAATACGCCACCGTCGTATCAGTAGGTCCATCGAGACCTAAAGGACCGGGCGAGTTTGCCGTGCGTGTAGAGGCGCGCGGCTGTGAGCTTGCATCCGGGAGATAGTAGGTTCGAATCCCACTATCGACAGCCCTGAAAATAGTTTTCCGTGGTTTCCCATTTTCACACCAGGCAAATGCTGGGGCTGTACCTTAATTAAGGCCACGGCCACTTCCTTCCAACTCCTAGGTCTTTCCTATCCCATCGTCGCCATAAGACCTATCTGTGTCGGTACGACGTAAAGCCCCTAGCAAAAAAAAAAGACCTAAAGGAACGTCTACCGGAACAATTCCAATTTCCTGGAGTCTCTGAAAACCGTAAAGTAGTTAGTCTGACTTTCAACTATTATTATTATTATTATTATTATTATTATTATTATTTGTATCAATTTAGGAAGGCTCGGCTTGTGCCGGTAACATAATGGGCTGACTCGGCCTATGCAAGGAGTCACCCTCTTGATTATGAAACTACAGGTACATATATGTACAAATATTTACAATAGAAATAATTACAACATATACATTTATACAATAAATACAAACAACTTCAGACTTCTTATGTCCCCGTTTCGGGAATCTGTTCTTCAGTATTACTGGAACTGCGGCCTGGATCTTCATGCTGTTTGGTGTGAGTCAGAAGAAAAGTCGTTCCTAGGAACTTCCTCACAATGTGGCAAGTGCTCAGGAGGGTGGCTTTCTGTAGTTCTACGTATGTGTGATGATGCAGGTTTAATGCGGCCAGAGAGCTGTGCAAGCATTTTGGAATAACACCGGTACATGATATTACTATTGGAACTGTGGTGACTGATTCTAGTTTCCACAGGCGTTGTATTTCTATTGCCAGTTCTGTGTATTTTGATATCTTTGTGGCTATTGTTGTTTGCAGATTGGAGGTATTTGGACAAGCAATTTCTATAAGGGATGCGGATCTTTTTGATTTATCGATTAGAATAATATCTGGCCTATTGTTGCTGAGCGTGACATCAGTTATGACTTCTCGGTCCCATAGTAGTTTATATGAAGAGTTTTCGAGAATGGGTGGAGGTGTATATTTCCAATATGCAGTTGATGACTGAAGAAATCCACATTTTACGGAAAGTTTCAGGTGAATGATTTTTGCTACCTGATCATGTCGGTGCTTATAATCGGTGTTGGCCAAGTGTGGGCAACCAGAGATGATATGCTGTATGTTCTCTGTAGTTCTGGAACAGCGGCGGCAGTTGTCTGAGACAACTGTTGGATCCTTCATGATAAATCTACGGTAGTTCCGTGTAGCAATTACTTGATCTTGGATGGCCAGAACAAATCCTTCTGTTTCTGGGAAAAGACCGGAGTAGGTCAGCCAAGCGTGCGACGCAGGTTTGTCGATATGAGGCTGATCCAATTCATGGGGGTATTTCCCGTGAAGAGGTTTTTGCTTCCACATGGCCATATTCATTTCTTTTGTAGGTGGGGTAGAAACAGGCATTTCTGGTGACGACAGATTGAGAGGTGTATAGTTTATATCAGCTCTGCAAACAGCATGATGAAGACACGATGTATCAGCTCTCGAGTGGAAATATTCTCTTAGACTTGATATCAGATTGCTATGTAAATTGACAATGGATAAGAAGCCCCTACCACCTTCTGATCTCGGGAGTGTAAGACGTTCGGTTGCAGATTTAGGATGGTGCATATGGTACCGGGTGAGTGAAACTGCTGTTTTCGTTTGTAACTGCTGGAGTTCTGTTTGGGTCCATTTTATGATACCAAAGGAGTATGTGAGCAGTGGTACGGCGTACGTATTGACTGCTTTGGTAAGATGTTTAGCTGTCAGTTTTGATGATAGTACCTTGTTGAGACGTGTTATATATTGCTGCGTGACATTTCTCTTGATGTCGGCATGTTTCATACGAGTGCTCTGATGAAAACCGAGGTATTTGTACATTTCTTCTTCCTCCAGCTGTTGTATGGATTCGTCGCTTAAACTCGAAGGTGTCCCTTGTGCTGAGTAGGATCCTCTGATGACAGTTTGGGTTCTGCATTTGTCCAATCCAAACCGCATGCCTATATCTGAAGAAAACGTCTTGGTAATTGAGAAGAGATGTTGGAGATGGGGTTTGGTAGAGGCATACAGCTTAATGTCATCCATATAGAGTAGGTGGCTGATTTTGAATAGCTCTTCTCGCTTATTCTTAATGCTAAATCCATACCCACTTGTGTTCAGTAGGTAGGATAGTGGATTTAATGCCATGCAGAACCATAATGGACTCAGTGAGTCCCCTTGGAAGATCCCTCGTCGTATTGGTATGGGTCTTGTTGCAACACTGCAGTTTCTTAGAGAAACGTGAAGTGAGGTGTTCCAGTCTGCCATTACCGTCTTCAGGAAGTGAATGATTGAGGGGTCAACTTTATATAGTTCCAGAACATGTATGAGCCAAGTGTGTGGTACTGAATCAAAGGCCTTTTGGTAGTCAATGAAGCACGTGTATAGGTTCCTGGATTTATGGTGTGCTTGTTCCAGGACCACAGTGTCGATAATCAGTTGCTCCTTGCACCCCTTGGTATTCTTCTTGCAACCCTTTTGCTCCTCGGCAATGATACGGTTTTCCTCGCAGTGTTTCAGAATTCTGTTGGCTATTATAGATGTAAATATCTTATATAGAGTAGATAGACATGTTATAGGCCGATACTTCGCTGGATTTTGTAGATTTTCATCCTTTGGTTTCAGATATGTGATGCCAGTGCACAGGAAAGCTGGGAATGTTGCCGGGTTGTCTAAAAATTTCTGGAAATGTTGAGTCAGAAGGAAATGAGTACATGTAAATTTCTTGTAGTAATAATTGTGTATACGGTCAATGCCTGGGGCCTTCCAGTTCTGTAGTTTCTTGATGCTCTGTTGTATTTCTCCGATCTCAACAGCCTTGGTTGCCATATGCTTCACTTCATTAGTTCTATCTTGCAGTTCACTGATCCAATGGGCTTCCGCATTGTGCTCTATTGGGTTCGACCATACTCCCGACCAATAGCTGTGAATTTTTTCTTCGCTGGGCGTATTTCCATCTTGTGCTGCATCTTGTGTTCTCTCGTTCAGATTGTTGTAGAACTGTTTCTCATTTCTTTCGAACATTGCGTTCTGTGATTTTCTCTCTGTGGTGTTTTGGTACCTTTTGAGGCGCTTGGATAATGCGGCCAACTTTTGTTTCATGGTTTCGAGGGTTTCTTGTAGTACTGTGCTTCCAGGTTCCTCCAGACTCTGCCTTGAATTCATTTTCAGAATTCGAATAATTTTGTTATTTAGGCGTTTCCCTCTTACTCCATTCTTGTATTGCTGCAGGCGATTCACGTCCTGGCGGATTTGAATGATGCGTTCTTTCAGGCGTTTTGCCCAAGGTGATTCTCTCAATTTTTTCTTGACAGACTTATTCTTAGGCAAAAATGGCTTTCCATTGTTCAGTCGTACTGCGGCAAGTGCTGCACAGTATATAGCAGTATGTACTTCAGGGAACGTCTGATGCTCTTTCAGATATTCTGGCAAGACTTTCGAATTAAGATCTTCAATGATTTCTCCAAACTTTTTGGATGATTGCTGCCTTGGCAGTATGGGTCGTTGTGTAGGATCGGTACCAGAATATTCTAGAAGGGCCTTGTAGAATTCAACATGTGTCTTGTCATGGAGGTTAGAGTTATCTGAAAGTATCACTTCAGGATTACTTGTATGTACTGTTATATCAGTATCAGGTGGACTGTTAACCGTTGAGTCAGACTCGGTACTTTCAAGATGTGGAAAGAGTTCTTGTGTTACTTCTTGTCTGATTCTACTAAGAACAGGACCCGGGATCAAATTGTTCTTGATGATTGATCTTCGTTGATCTGCAATGCGCTGTTCAGTAACTTTCATTGTTGGGTACTGATTTGTAAAGGCTGTGTGTAGTTGTTGCCTATATCCTGCAGTTTCAGTTTCAAGACGAGTTATTCGAAGATATGCCCGCATGATAAATTCATTCATATCATTGTTCCATTTAATGCGTTTTTTGGGCTTACTGATACGAGAGGTCGTACTTGGCACAAAAGCACTCGCACCAGGTGCGGTATGATAATCAGGTTCTTGTGTTCCGCCATGATCGTCTTGAGCTACTGTAGCTTGTTCGGGTGACCCGATGGGAGGCCAGCAGCTTACGCTCCCACCACCACCGGCTCGCATGCTGTCATCTCTAGCGGTGGCTCCAGAGATGCCCTGGCGTACCCCAGGCAGCGGCATTTTCCGAGGCACAGTTTTAGAACTCTTCATAGTTGATTTTTGCTTTTTATAACCTACAGCCAGGTGATGTGATGTTCAGCCGCTCCATTGGAGACAGACGCTGACCACTTTGCCGCTTGCTGCAAGTCAGACGCAAAGTGGATTTGGGTCGGTTCTTCCGCCTTCTCTGCCATTGGGATATGTCCTCTTCAGCCGTTGAAGCCGTTGACCATTTTTCCTGACACCTCAGTTGATCCGCGGGTGCTTATTTGGCGAAGCCTTATTCGCACCTGTCCTGCATATCTACAGGAGCTTCCCCTATCAGCCATTGGGACGCGCCGTGTCGGGGTTGAGGGCCCCCACCCCAGTGTCTTACGCAGGGTTATGCCTAGCTCTTACTAAATTCAGAGCTAAACCCCCACGTAAGCTGACCGGGCACGGCTTATTATTATTATTATTATTCTTATTATTATTATTATTATTATTATTATTATTATTATTTTGACGTCTCGTCAAAGAGAACACGACATTATCAGTGTACATGGATTGACGTGTTCTGGATATCATTGCCAAAGAATTAATGGACTTAATGGTTATATTTTATGAAAGTATGTGGTAGAACTTGGGTCAACTGCCAGTATATAATGATTCTGAATATATAACAAATAGGCTTAGTTAAATCTAAGTGTTTTCCATTAATTCAAACTTCAGAGAAGACTGTTGATTGGCAGCTTGTCAGTAAGTTCAGGAAGTGCGAGGGAAAAAGTGAACATCGTACATAGTATTCATACATCGAAGGAAAAACACATGACGAATTAGCCACTGCACTAATCGCCTCCAAAATGAGAAGTAGTCACTAAGTGTAGACAATTATAATATGACGTTTGCATTGGTTAGCCGCAGCGGACTCTATATTCCTGTGTTGTTTAAACAGCAATTTATTTATTTATTTATTTATTTATTTATTTATTTATTTATTTATTTATTTATTTATTTATTTATTTATTCCTGATATTTGCATTGGGTAACCGTAGCAGGCTATATATTCCTAAGATGGTGTAATTTAAACTGCAGTTATATTAATTGTTATTCATTTATTTATGAACACTGCAATAAAAATAAAGAAACCATTTTACTCTGAAAAAATACTCATGAGACTTTTGGGTTTGAGTCAAATTACTTTGTTGTAACCTGCATTTATTAAAATAATTTCTTACCCCAGGAATACAGAATCTTTACGGTCAGTTCTAAATTTCTACGCAAGAACAATCCTTTGGTAAGGAATTTGGCTTCATTACATTAGCCTCTCGCAGATCCGTCAAGATGAATAACGAAGGGAAAACTATGAGCGTTAATGAATTATTTGCGGTGACAGTGGCTGATTGACTATTTGTTTCAAGGTTTGGCTCTTACCCACTGTAACTGTCTTGTTAGTTTATTGCACTAGCCAAGCGACGCGGCATTCGTCAGACCTCCGCACGCTCCAAGAGGCGCATCCCGTCTCGTCAGGTTGTCCCGACTTGCGACGTTAACAGCCCATTAGGCCGGTCAGGTCATCAATCTACTCTGGCTCAAGTGATCAAGATTCTGTTTCTTCTTTGTTGAGTTATATCTACCAATAGAAACAATTTTGACCTGGATATTATGCTGTTTATTTCCAAAGTAACTAAAAATTATTGTGATGATGAAGAAGATGATGATGATGATGATGATTGTTATTGTTGTTTAAAGGGGCCTAACGTCGAAGGTCATCGGCCCAAAAAATTACTGCGGGTATGCGCACATTCTTACTTAATCAGATGTTTTACCATAGTTTCATTATTATCATCTCTTCACTGCACCTCCTACGTTCCGGTGATATCGCACATTTGAACTCAGCCCAGTTTTACGACCAGATGCTCTATGTGGAGGGATGAATAAAATTCTACTATTACGTTTCATACCGGGCGAGTTTGCCGTGCGCGTAGAGGCGCGCGGCTGTGAGCTTGCATCCGGGAGATAGTAGGTTCGAATCCCACTATCGGCAGCCGTGAAAATGGTTTTCCGTGGTTTCCCATTTTCACACCAGGCAAGTGCTGGGGCTGTACCTTAATTAAGGCCACGGCCGCTTCCTTCCACCTCCTAGGCCTTTCCTATCCCATCGTCGCCATAAGACCTATCTGTGTCGGTGCGACGTAAAGCCCGTAGCAAAAAAAAAAATTACGTTTCATGTGTGTGTTTTGTGTTTCCAGTCCATATACGCCACATTGAAAGATGATATGAGAAATATACGTTTACGTTCTTAGATACTGATTTATTACACCGATAAGCTGAAACTGTTTAGTATATACTTATATGAAGGCTTGCTCATGTATTTAGCATATAAGTCTGACCTTGATTAGTTTTTAACACAATGCTGTGAACTGTGAAACCATTAGAATTTTATAAAAAATCTTGTATAGAGGACGATTTTCATTATGCATCTTCAGTATGATTACGGATCTATTATTTTCTTGAGAGAGAAGAAATAAGCTTTCTTTACCTAGTAATATAATGTCGCATTAACTCAGACAAGATTTCAGTGAAGGAAGGGAAGGAAACGGCATGGCCTTAATTAAGGTCTGTCTGTTAGGTCATCAGCCCAGAGGCTGGTTGGAACCTCAAATAGCACCAACCAAAAGGTTACGCGGTTTTAAGGAAACCCCAAAAACCAATGGCAGCACCAAAATGAGGCGTACTAGGCAAGATGAGGAGTGAGGTAGTTTGCCATTGCTTTCCTCGCTGGGTCAGAAAGTACTATTGTAGCACGGCTGACCCTATGAGCAGCACCTTTCATAACACTCAGATGCACTAGTCATGCTCTGAATGGCATTACTCAGCACTACCCATACCCCAGCAACTTCCACTGGGGCTTCGGTGGAAGCTACACTTTACTCTGGCCTGTGCCAAGAGATGGAGACAAAAGTACTGTATCCATCAAGAAATGACAGCAGGCAGTTAATTACGGTAAAGTCCAGAATTTGCCTGGTGTGAAAATGAGGAAACCACAGAGGACCATACTCAGGGCTACGGATGGTGAAGCTCGAACCCACAGCTACGTGGCTCGTGCCACGCAGCCGATCTACTTGGTGAAGTATTTTTGAAATCATATAACTGGAACAGGCCGATCACTTCAAGTATCTGGGATGTGTATTCTTTTAGCGTGGTAGTATAGTAAGTGAGATTAAATCAAGTGCGGAAAAGCTAATGCAGTGAGCTCTCAGTTGAGATCTACAGTATTCTGTTAGAAAAAAAGTCAGCTGCCGGACGAAATTATCTGCCTTCAGACCAACTTTGCTTTACGGGAGTTACAGCTGGCTGGACATGGGATATCTTATTCATAAATTAGAAGTAACAGACATGAATGTAGAGAGAATTATCGCTGGTACAAGGAAGTTGGAACAATGGCAGGAGGGTACATGGAATGAATTCGATTGATGAAGCTGTACGTATAAAACGTGGTGGGGTCATGTGAGGCGAATGGATGCGGATAAGTCACCTAGGAGAATAATGGACTCGGTCACAGAGGGTAACAGAAGTAGAGAGAGACGACGATGGTCAGACATTTAGTAAATTCACAAAGACTTGCCCACTGAACGCTAACAGGCATAAGTCTATAATGTTTTTATATTATGTTGCATGGTTCCTCAAGTGAAATCCTGCATGAAGAGCCACAATTAATTGGGCCAGTATATTATCACCGTAGTATCTGCATTTGCGACTCAGAAATGTGTTAACATTTAATTAAGGCTTCTCATAGCTAATTATGAAAACCCTTTACGGGAACATAGCTTGTTTGCAAACATGAGAATCCAGCTTAGTCTGTCATGAGCCTGTTTTTCAGGATACAAGTACCTTTTCTCATCGCTACTGTCTATTCTTCCTGGTGAACCCTTGTTCTATATTAATCCCAAATGAACTGAGTTCGTGGGGCTTAGAGTATTTATCATTTGCTCAATTTTCTTTAATTTTCACTTTCTATACCCGTTATGTCTTTTCAATCCCTAAAATAAAGTAAACCTCTTCCTACTTTTTCAGTCGTAGAGCTAATTGACTGCCTCGATGTTAATATTCGCTGAACTGTATCACCAATCGGTCGTTAATCATAATTATGTTAAAAAAGGTGAATGCCTTGAGCAGTAGTCGTTCTGATTAAATGACTGCGTGGCTGTCTAAAGAAATGGATGGATTAAAGTCCGAGTTCTGAGGTCATCCATGTTTTCAACTCGTTCTCATTTTGAATTTAATTATAGACATTTTAGGCAAGTAAATATGAAGGGTGTCCAAACCACATTAACATTAACATTAGTTTTTGTTGGGTTCATGGTTTCTTAATCGTTGCGTAAGTGCTTATTAAATTGTACATTGCGAGGAAAGAAACATGTTAACAGTTTGAAAATGCGAATATATTCTCGAACTAGAAAGAGCGTAAAAATACGTATTTTTGAATAGCTTATTATAAATTATGACAGCACACGAAGTGACTGCTGTATTAAAGAAGGAGAAATATCAAAAAGATTGTCAACCCCAGAATATTACTTAAAGGAGAATAAGCAGTATCTCCAGCGCCTCCGAAACCACAATTGGAGGTCACCGGCCTCATCCCTTGAAGGAAATTCCGAAGGGGGCCACTTGAGGGCTGAGGGTCGCTTGAGCACTTATAAGTTTGTAAGTTGGTCATAACACGTAATAAAAATGTGTCAATGTGTATTCGGTTCATTACACTTTCTACCGGTATGCAAAATTAGACTTCTAGAAATTAATCAGGGAATTGCTCCATCGAGGATTAATACTCCCAATATATTATCATGATGTTTAGTCTATGAAGTTATTCACTTAGCTCTAGACTTCAACGGTCCCCAATACATGCGGTCGATTCCTTCTAAATGTATGGTTGGAAGATGAAAGAGCGAGCGACACATTTGTGTCGTCTTGGCAGAACACAGCTGTTAATGGGCTTTGTACCATAGCAGAGGGTGGAAGTACCTCATGGTTTCGTCTGGTTTCCCCGGGGTAAAACGAGAATGTTCCTTCTCTAGCCGCATCCCGAAGATTCGAGTAGTTCATCAGCCCATTCCTCCGTCATATCATAGATAAGATACGTTGTTAAAGGTAAGTATCATGTTGCTTCTTCCTTCTCCTTCATAAAATACTTCAAACATACATAGCAGATTACCTCAGAATAGATTTAAACCACCTTTTCCCTTCACGCTGAGCACCCTCGAGGTCATCAACACGTCCCTTGTTGTCCATCCTCACTCATTACAGTAGTATGTACTGTCAGTCAAGAAAAATAATGAGAGCATGGTATTGTATGTTCCTCACATTTAACATATCATCAGAAAATTTAAATTATCATATCATTCTCCACCTTGTACATACAAACCCTGTGGGTACCCACAACGAACATTATGTCTATAGGTTAAGTTGTTTCTGAGAAAAATGTACCTGTGAGGAACATATTCATTATATGCACTCATTATTTTTTGAGTGATTGTAATAAAGTGATGGCCCCGGGGATCGTTCATTCCTATAATTCTATCCGGGATGAAATTAGGGACGTGGGTTACTTAGAGCTATTCAAAAAATATTGCTGGAAGTTAAACCTCAATTGAGCCAAAAGAAGCTACGACATCATCAAAAGATAGATTATTAGATAAATATTACCGGGCGAGCTGGCCGTGCGGTTAGGGCCGTGAAGCTGTGAGCTTGCATCCGGAGGATAGTGTGTTCGAACCCCACTGCCGGCAGCCCTGAAGATGATTTTCCGTGGTTTCCCCATTTTCGCACCAAGCGAATGCTGGGACTGTACCTCAATTAACGCCACGGCCGCTACCTTCCTACTCCTAGGCATTTCCTGTCCTATCGTTGCCATAACACCTATCTGTGTCGGTGCGACGTAAAGCAAATTGTAAAATATAAAAAAAAGATAAATATTGTGTGAATGTAAGGTTTAGTAATGATACAATTTAAAATTGTCTAAAATTAATTTCTAATCATAGTAACTAGAAGCATTTTAATAATTTCAGTGTTAGTTACCTCTGTGGGTGGGGGATGTAGACGAAGAATACACCCACGGTATACCCTGTATGTCGTAAAAGTCGACTAAAAGGGGCGACCAAGGGATGATTGAATTAGAACCATGAAACTACTTGTGATTAGTACCATCACGCGGAAACACCAGTGGTCGCCTTTACTTGCGAGTAGTACCATTAAGTTTGGTACACAATAGGTTTGTTATTAGTAGCAGCAGAAAGAGGTTCACTGTGGGTTTACGGTACCTGTGATAAGTACTACTATATGCAGAACACCACGGGTTTACGTTGCCTGTGATTAGTACCCACTATGTGAGGAACACCACAGGAATACCGGCGCCCGTGATTAGTACACGTGTGAGGAACACCATGGGTTTGCGTTGCCTATGAGTGGCGCCATTATATGTGAAATGAAATGAAATGGCGTATGGTTTTTAATGCCGGGAGTGTTCGAGGACATGAACACCATAGGTCTGTGCTACCTGTGCAACGTACAATACTTGTGAGTAGTACCATAATATGTGGAACACCGTAAGTCTACGCTACTTTTGATTAGTACCGCAACATGAGAAATACCATTATTCTACTATACTACCAATAAGTACCATTATGAGGGGCCATTGACCTGGATTTGGGACCCCTTTAGACAACAAGCATCATCGATTCAGAATTGTGCTTTAGAAGCAGTCGCTTGGTCAGTAATACTATTGTTTTAAGATCGTTTCTGGGAAGGTGGGACATTGCGGGTCGAATTCACTGATTGTTTAAAGTTCATAATCATTGTTCACCTTCGTCTTTTTGAATTCTAGTCAGTGGAACGATTTCGGAATTATTTTTAACTTTCACTATTATGAGTTGGATCCGCTGATTATTTTAAATTCATATTCATCCATTCATTCTTCATCATCACGTTTTGAATTCTGGTCAGTGGATGGATTTTGGACTTTTAAATTGTCATTACATTTCGTCTCATTTCGTACAATTACGGGCCGATAACCTAGATGTTAGGCCCCTTTAAAGATTGGCATCATCATCAGTGTTAGTTTTTATGTTAATTAACATTTCAATTAAATAACATTTTCAATTGATGTTAAATGAAATTTAAAAGTTTAGCTTTAATTTTAAAAAGTTATAGTGCACAGCATATTCAGTTTATGTAGATGTATAATTATATGGTTTGTTTTAATAGTAGGCTTCATAGCCTGAGCCCCACCATGTACAGAAATAAAAATAAATACAAATCAATAGGCACTAGTCTCTCGTCTCTGTTCTGTAAAAGTAGAATCCTCTATACGGATTTGGGTACTTATAGGTCTTAATTCATCATAGCTTTGATAAAATATTTTTGTGATGTAACATTTCTTCAATACATAGTTTGGATGGCTGTAGCTGATATCGATCACCACTGTGCACATCCGCTCGAGCCTGTAATTCTGTGAGCCACGTTATCATTCATGGCTCATGTCCTCCTGTCTGCTCAGTCCCCCTGGTTACTGATGACCAGTTACCGGGAGTTGCTTATGGAAATTCCGTCACGATCTCCAGTACATGTTCCGGTTAAGAACCAAGGACTCCAGTATTCATGTCACATACACACATCGTAGACATATGTTAGGGATTCGTGAATCTCTTCCTATATTGGGACAGAAATGAAGAATGATATGTTGCAGTTGCTTCATTTTAGGTCGAGGTTAGCTACACAGTTGTTAAAGTTACACGGCACCCCGCAATGTTCTGAAACCTAATAAATGCAACTGTGTTTAAGCCTAATTGTTTAGGGCTTGGATTGACCTCGTTACTTTGGAAATTGTGGTTTCCTGCCTAGAGTGAGTGCGAATTTCCTGAGGAAAAGCCATATTTATTACATCTGACGAAAGCTGGCCTAGCCAGACCTGAAACAAACCACTTTTGCCATTTAGAATATACTGAAGTTAATCGAAGAACGTTGGAAGTATAAA
This sequence comes from Anabrus simplex, assembly GCF_040414725.1. NCBI lineage: Eukaryota > Metazoa > Arthropoda > Insecta > Orthoptera > Tettigoniidae > Anabrus > Anabrus simplex. The sequence goes on along the minus strand of NC_090265.1, from coordinate 1,507,319,689 downwards.
GCGAGAGAAAACCAGGAAGAATAGTCAAGACTGCGGAGTAAGAATGGCGAAGCCCTAATTGAAGAAAATGAATTAGCGCTCTGTTGGAAGAAGTACACTGAAGAAATCTACCAAGGAATTCTGGATGCAGATGTCCTAGAAATTGAAGACTAAGTGGATGTTGATGGATGAGCCATGTCCACTAATACTCAGAGAAGATTAAGATTCTCAAGGGAATAATACACTGAAAGGCTTCAGCACCGGATGAAATCCCTTCAGAGATCTTACAGGCCCTAGGAGATAATGTCAAAGACAATATATACAAGCTAATAAATGAAAATACATAACACGAGGAATCCCAAAAGATTTTGAGCAAACTATTCCTCTCCCTAAGAAGGCATATAGTACAACTGTTTATTTTTTATTTTTTTATTTTTTTGCTACTTGCTTTACGTCGCACCGACACAGATAGGTTTTATGGCGACGGTGGGGCAGGAGAGGGCTAGGAGTGGGAAGGAAGCGGCCGTGGTCTTAATTAAGGTACAGCCCCATTAATTGCCTGGTGTGAAAATGGGAAACCATTTTCAGGGCTGCCGACAGTGGGGTTCGAACCTACTATCTCCCGAATACTGGTCACTGGCCGCACTATCGAGCTCGGTTAGTACAACTGTCTAAAGATCATAAAACTGTAAGCCTCCTCCCCCATGCCTCTGAAATCATAACTCGAATGATCTACCACCGCATAGAGAGGAAGTTTTTGTTGCTAGTGGCTTTACGTCAGACCGACATAGATAGGTCTTATGGCGACGATGGGATAGGAAAGGCCTGGGAGTTGGAAGCGGCCGTGGCCCGAATTAAGGTACAGTACCAGCATTTGCCTGGTGTGAAAATGGGAATCCATGGAAAACCATCTTCAGGGCTGCCGACAGTGGAATTCAAACCCACTATCTCCCGGATGCAGCTCACAGCCGCGCGCCCTTAACCTCACGGCCAACTCGCCCGGTACGTAATATTTCGTAAGAACACTTTGGATTTATGAAGGTAAGGTGAGTACGCGAAGCCATCCTGTCCCAGGGTCCTTACCTGTAAAAATCCATAGAAATAGGCTGACCATTGCTAATTACGGTCATTGATACTGAGGAAGCCTTTGATGACACGTAAACTGGAACATCCTCTTTGATAACCTAAGAAAGGTAAAAATATACTACAGGGACAGAAGAATACTATACCACCTTTATAAGAACCCGGCAGCATTAATAGGCAAACAAAGAGTAGAAGCAAATTTTGAAATGGCCTTGTTAACTATCACTATTATTATTTATCATCTATACAGAATAAGCCATAACGGAATTTTTAGCTACTAATAATCATTGCATCCAAGTTAATGGCAAACTGTACAGTGTCATAGGGCCTGCTTGGCCGAAGCGGTAATGGCGTGCTCGGTTCGCCCGGAAGGACGTGGGTTCGAATCCCCGTCAGGAAGTCGTAAAATTTAAGAAACGAGATTTCCCCTACACCAAAAATGAGTACTAGGCCGGGCGTAGAGTTAACCACTCTACCCCATCAAGTGCTGAGGTTACGGATAGTGGAAGCCTTTAGCTTCCACCCCTCCAAGGGCCTTCATGGCTTACGATTTTCAGATGATATAGGACTGACAAACGGAAATGAAAATGATATGGATAAGGAACTAAATCTCATGAACAGATTGTTAAACGAGAGGTGCGGTATGGGAGTAAACAAGAAGACCTATACAAGGGATGATGACCAAATTGCCAATGTGTTGATGGATGGAGAAAAACTAGATCAAGTAAAGGAATACGGATATCTAGGAAGTCTAATCACTAGGGCCCGGATATTTTAAAAATGCATATGCGCATAAGGAAATGCATATTTTGAACGTTACTGCATGTTGTGTGCGTTAGTGCACATACGGACATATTTTTCTCTTATGTGTGCTCGATTATCAAAGATTTCTGAACGAAATAGAAAAATGTAATGAACTTTGTATGTTGTACATTCTTTTGCAACATGAGAAGCCTTCCCTGATCAAGGAAAAAGCTTTCAGTGTCGTTATACAATCAGGTAGACGGATAATGACGCTTTTCTCAATAGCTATTTCCTTCTTTCTGACACTACTCTTTCCTTCTCCTTACAGTAGCCTCCCGAGATTTGTTTAAACAAGTGCGTTCATCTGTTAAATTGCTCTTCGTCTGCTGCAGTGTTTCACCTGATTAAACTGTAAAAATGCCTAATTTTTTTCCAGAAGAATGTTCCGAGCAGTCAGTGCCAGTGTTCAAGTATTAGCCATTTCCGTCCGTCGACGTAGAACGATCATATTCAACGTATAAATTAATTCTGGCCGACAACAGAAAGTTATTGACTCCTGATAACATTGAAAAACTGTTGGAACTTACTGACATGCATCATTTTGCAAGGAATTGAACATGGTTATCAATTTAAGTCTGAGTTAAAATTAAATAATGCGTCTGGTAATTGTATTTTATTTTATTTTTAGAGCATATTTTCGAACATATTTACAACATTTTTTCGAAGTTTTTAGTGCATATGGATCCGGGTCCTACTAATCACATATGACGGAAAATGCACGAGAGAATTAAACGCCCGGATTTCACAGGCGAAGGAAACTTTCTCAACAAAGACATGTCTGCTAACATGTAAGACCATCAGCATGGAGGCAAGAAAGCACTTCGTGGAAATTTTGTATGAAGTGTTGTAAGTTACGGGTCAGAAACACGACCATGCGAAAAGCGGAAGTCCGTAAAATCAAGGCATTTGAGATATGGTGCTGGTGTCGACTATTAAGAATACCTTTTACTGATAAAGCAAATTAGACACGCCTTGAACACAAGAAAGTTTCGTTTGCCACTTCTTTCGTCATTATGACTGATGCACCACCCTGTTTGAAGGGAAAATAGAAGGTACAAGGAGCAAAGGAAGACCCAGAGTACAATTTATAGACAGCATTAAAGGCAAGCACACCTATTGCCACTTGAAGCTGCTGGCCAAAGAACGTCTGTATGTTCAATTCACTCAAAAGGACAGAAGTTCGTTTTCTGGTTAGGAAATAGAAAATAATAGAAACAAACTAGAATCTGAACACCGGCGACAAATTCAATATGGTGAATTAAAAAAGGGCCAGTGACCCCGATTCCCTCATTCATAAGTTGAAAAAGAAAACGAATTCAAAATCCTGAAAGGCAAGCACGCTACCCCTAGATCTTTGGGCATTCTGACATAGCATATACTAGAAAAGAGAACGAGGTCAATTCCATGGGGGCATAGAGCAACCACTCTATCCCTCCCAGAGTAGAAGTTACTTCATAGCCTTCATGACCTGACAGAGAAGTCTTTTCTTTTCGTCATAAACATGAATACACATGTTTTGCAGGTTAACCACTTGATATCGGCGTTGTTTATTTATTTTATTTATTTATTTATTTATTTATTTATTTATTTATTTATTTATTTATTTATTTATTTATTTACATTCTTTTTTCATTTTATAAAGCTGGTGATCTGTCCTCTTTTAAAATACTGATCAGTTAAGAAACACAAAACTATTTCGAAAGTTAAACAGAGGCTAACTGAAAATTGAGATATCACATCAATAAGTAATGCAAAACATATATCTGCGTCAGAAATATAAAAACATTAAAATATTCGTCTCAAAAGTTGTAACACCATTATTTGCTTCCGTAGAGTAATTCATGTGACTGGTAAAAGAGGGGAGATTCTCGTATCCTGGCACCGACTCAATTCAGCGTGTCTTGTTCCACGCCCTGCTTTGTGTTAGCCAATTAGCCCTTGTATACGAACTAAAACCCGCCAGTCGAAAATTAGAATTTGAACACCAGAGACCAATTCAATATGGTGGATTAAAAAAGGACCAGTGACCCCGATTCCCTCATTCATAAGCTGAAAAAGAAAACGAATTCAATATGTATCGAGAAAGGTAGTTCAAATTCAGTCGTCTCGATATCTTGAATCGTTATAATAACATTAAGATAATTTTGATTTCTGGACGGTTCGTGATGTGAAACATACATACATACATACATTATAGACTTCCATGCCTTTCAGCGTTCCAGTCTGCAAGCCTCTGTGAATTAACTATGCGTCTCCACAATCCTCTTATTTCCTACTAGATTTGTGGCCTCGTTCAGTTTCAAACCTCTTATCTACAAAGGGCATTAGGAAAGTTTTGCAATGTGAGTGAACGCTTTAGACTTTTACAAAATAATTTCCACCGCACTCAATACACTTCTCCATACGTCGAAACCAGTCACTGAACCAACTCTGCCACTTTTCTTCGGTTACATTTTCACACTCTTGATCCCATGCTGCCAGAAGCTGCTCGTCGGATGCGAAACGCCGTCCTTTCAGCTTCATCTTCACTTCTGGGAAGAGTGCGAAGTCACATGGGGCAAGATCAGGACTGTATGGAGGGTGATCAAGCACAGTCAACCCTGGGTGATCAAGCACAGTCAACCCTGATCTGCCAAGAAAACAGGCTACAATTTACATTAGCACATTCGCACTGTATCACTTCGCGGTAACTGTCCTTTGTGTTTCTAGCACCACCCGAGTCAGCATGTCCCGTTTAGTGAAGAATACTGCAATCATCCTTTTCTTCACTGACCTTGAATTTCGCACAGTCACAGGAGTACCCTCATCTTCAAACAGCCACGCCTTGTTCTGGGGTTTTGTTGGGACATCGTAATAATAAAGCTAAGTTTCGTCACCTGTAACGATGCTAATGACTTTACGCGAAGTCCCATTTTCAAGCTGTTTTAGCATTTTTCGGCACCATTTCACTCGATGTGCCCTTTGTTCCTCTGAAAGTGAATGGGGCACACAAAGGGAACAAACCTTTCTAACATGGAGATGGTCGTGTAGAATTGAATGAATAGCTGGTGCAGCGATGTGGAGGGTCTCTTCTACCTGCCGATATATCAACCGCCTCTCTTGCTGCAACATTTTCCTCGCAGCCTCAATGTTTTCCTCAGTCACTGATTCAGACGGTCGCCCAGAACGATGATCGTCTTCAACCGCAAAATTTCCCCTCTGGAACTCTTTGTACCGGCGGAAAATGGTTGTCCGATGTGGACAGTCTTTCCCCAGCACAGGAGTAATTTCCTCCAGGCACTGGTCAACAGTTAATCCACGAGCAAAATTGTAGCGGATGATTGCGCGATTCACCTTTAAACCACACTGGCATCTTACTTGCTTTCAATCCCACTGCTTGGTAACAACTGGTGTGAAGGTCGCGCCTTGCATTCTTCTAGACCGGTTTTCACCCCTCTTTTCATCCCTCACCATAACAGGGGTGTCCAGCCAACCGTTCTTGCGTATTGCAAAACAACCCTAGTGCCCTTTGTATCTTTAAATCATTAAAAACTGAGTCGAACCATCGTTGCATTGATTTCCGTCTACTGCCGTAACCCTTCATGGCAGAGTCCATTACATCCGTAGCGTGCTTGCCTAACACCCGGAGGCCCCAGGTTCGAATCCCGGCCAGGTCAGGGATTTTATATCTGCATCTGAGAAGGTCCTCTTAGTCTTCGTGATTACAGTTGAGGAGCTATATGAATGTGAGATAGCGATCCCGGTCTAGAAAGCCAAGAATAATGGCTGAGAGGATTCGTCATACTGACCATGCCTCAGCTCATAATCTGCTAACCATCAGGCTGAGTATCGGTTGCTTGGTAGGTCAAGACCCGTCAAGGCTGTAGTGCAATGGGTTATTTATAATAATAATAATAATAATAATAATAATAATAATAATAATAATAATAATAATAATAATAATAATAATAATGTATGTTCAGTCTTCAGCCCTAAGGCTGGTTGCATCCTCAACAGCTCTGCCATCAGCTGTCATAGAAGGCCTAGGCATCACTGAAGAGGCGTACTAGGGAAATGAGGAGTGAGGTAGTTTCCCGTTGCTTTCCTCACTGAGCCAGAAGTTGCTATTACAAATCAGTCTTCCAAGCCCACTGAAATGCATGCACCGACCGACCCTATGAGCAACGTTTTCATACAATTCATAAGATGGACTGGATGCATAAGGAATGGCATTACTAGCATCACTCATACCTCAGTCACTTTCATATTGTCAAAGTCACGGATAAGACAGAGACAGATCAATGAAAGTAACAAAATTTCTTCAGCCCATACCAGAAGACATAGTGCACTGTAAACACTAGGTCCACCGGGCGAGTTGGCCGTGCGCGTAGAGGCGCGCGGCTGTGAGCTTGCATCCGGGAGATAGTAGGTTCGAATCCCACTATCGGCAGCCCTGAAAATGGTTTTCCGTGATTTCCCATTTTCACACCCGGCAAATGCTGGGGCTGTACCTTAATTAAGGCCACGGCCGCTTCCTTCCAACTCCTAGGCCTTTCCTATCCCATCGTCGCCATAAGACCTATCTGTGTCGGTGCGACGTAAAGCCATTAGCAAAAAAAAAAAAAAAAAACACACTAGGTCCTGCCAGGAAAATAACAATAAAACTAGAAAGTGTATGTGAGAACAAAACTGAATTTGCGCTGCTGAAAGTATGGAATATTTAATGGTGCCAAATTGTTGATGAGCTGACGAATAAAATAGGAACTACATGCTTATTACCGATACACAAACTAACTTCTAGCCAAATTAGCACCAAAACATTTGACTTTGTACATTAAGCAACGAATCTATTAATGAAGACCTTCAAGTTACTTTTATCATTATTATTATTATTATTATTATTATTATTATTATTATTATTATTATTATTATTATTATTCGTTTTACGTCGCACCGACACAGAGAGGTCTTATGGCGACAGTGGGATAGGAAAGGCCTATGAGTGGGAAGGAAGCGACCGTGGTCTTAATTAAGGTACAGCCCCAGCATTTGGCTTGTTTGAAAATGGGAAAGCACGGAAAACCATCTTCAGAGGTGCCGACAGTGGGGCTCGAACCCACAATCTCCAGGATGCAAACTCACAGCTGCGCGCCCCTAACAGCACGGCCAACTCGTCCGGTAAAGTTACTTTTAAAATAGATTTAAGTCGCTTTCTTTAAATTAAGACAATGGACTTTAATGCCTTAATTATTCTCAGAACGTCCTTGCTCACGGCCATAGCCAAACCCATGCCCATTTGGTTGTGAGGGCAAGGTCGGGACCACCCTGATCGGGTAGGACTTGGATTAAGAAGACATTATCAGCCCCGGCGCGCTGTCAGTCACGAGATGTGGAAATCTCCATTAGCCGCAAACACCTGTTATTACGGTGCCGTGACTCACTCCTCGTCATCGGTGTGTGTGGTCCTACTAATTGGGGAGGGGCAATTAGGAAAGAATGGACCCACCTCGCCGGAAGCCGACTGTTTAGAATACACAGCGTTACTCTCACCCGGCTGCCCAGTTATTACTCGGGGCGAATCTCTCGCCTCATCTTGGTAGTTCGCACGACCCTGCTGCTTACATGTTCCCCAACGCGGAATCCCTGTGAACGGCGGAGAATAAGGTTTTTCAACGAGCGGATGTTGAATGATGAAATCTGGAATGAAAGGGGGAGGTTGTAGGAAGGATGAAAGGAAGTGAATTTCATTTTAGTCAAATCTTTAGAGAGCTCTAGTCCTCACAGTGACGTAGATACCGTATAAACTTAGGTTTCGGTTTCTTAAACCCCTGTTATAATTCGTAGGGACGTGCTGTTTTAATTAAGAGCAACCTGACAGCTAAGTGATACAGCGGCTGGCTTCTCACCAAGGCGGTCGAGACTCGAACCCCGACAAATGTATGCGGAATTATAGAATTAAAAAGTCACGTCCATGAGGTTTGGATTCCAGATAAAACTAAAAGTGTACAAGCATAATGTTTTGCAGGTTTTAATTTAAAGATTATAATAAAATGAGGAACTTTCGTACTGAGCGACCAGTTTTCTAAGAGGAGCAATCACTGATCATGTGAAAAATTAAACGCTTAGTTACCAATCTCCGGGGATTCTCTAATCGCTTCCTCTCTCTGACTCTGTATAATATAAGTCCTTGTCTATAGAGCGTTCCAACCTTAAATTGCAGTACAGCGTAGATGGAGCGCGCTGTTGCGAAATCGACTCGTGAAGATCACGCTCGAGTGTGACTCAAACAGGACGTCACAATTCCACATTTTTCGTTTGTAATTTTGTAATTTTAAATTCACTCATGAATTAATATTTGTAGGATGGTAAAATAAATACAACACACCTTAATCATTGACGTTGCTCTCAGACATTGGACGTACACCTTCTATCATTTCTGCAAGGCCTGATCTTCCCGCTTTGGATGAACCAGGTTCGGGAGATTACCTTGAGGATGATCCGGACGATGAAGAAAGTCGTATTAAAAAAATTTCATCGTCCACATCGTCCTGTAATTCGTCTGTTTTCCACAAATCTCTCTTCATTTTTCTTTACTTCCTTCACGTAATTTGCCCAATTGTCTTATGTTTTTATGGCATAAAAATGTTAGTTCAGCATTTGGAACAAAACCATGTTCATTACCCGCGTGGACTGAGGCAAATCACGGTCCTCGGCTTTCCGGTGGCCTAAGTCCCGAACTCACCCCTTCAATGCCGTCCTGCCGTGCACTTTTCACTGTCGTATCCTTCCATTCTTTTGTCACTGTCTGCCCAATATTTACCCACGATTCATCTGTGTAAATTATAGCTTTATTTTGTGCCCTCAAATGTTTTATCTCCCTGAGATATCTGTGCCTTCAATTAATAATTTCATCGGTTTCAATGAAAGCTGCTTTATTACCCCGTCTTAAATAACGGAAGCCTATATCATGTAAGAAGCGATACAACGTAGTTTTGGAAAATCGTGGCAAAGAAACTTCTCCATTTACCCGACTCAAAATCACGTTCAATTTCGGTGGTATGTTAGCAAATAAAAGAGAGTGAACCACTCGACGTACTCCACTTCGCACAATTTCATCATATTTAATTTTCCTTTTTCTGCCGTCCTTCTGGGTTTTTTTTTTTTTGCTTTTTTTTTTTTGCGGGAGTTCGCAAAGGACCATGTGTGTGTTCCTTCCTTATAGTATAGATTGTTCTTTCGGAACAACCTGTAGCTTAAGCAGTTTCACTGACTGCGCTGCTAATATTCATAGACTTTAAAAAATAATCCAGGACACTCATTAAAATATTGCGTTATTTTCCCCTGAGTTTACCTACGGAACGTTTCTTTTTAATTTGACGATCCACTGTACATCCTTCTGCACTTTTTCTTCGAACTAAGAACCCCCCGCACGAGCATGAACTGACAACTACACAGACTACACAAACACAAAAAAAACAATCCACTTGTCCTCAAGAACTATACATTTATCATTGATCTTGTCCGGCTCCATGGCTAAATAGTTAGCGTACTGGCATTTGGTCCAGAGCCCCGGGTTCGATTCCCGGCCGGGACGGGTATTTTAACCTTCATTGGTTGATTCCAATGACTCGGGGGCTGGGGTGTGTGCCGTCTTCAGCATTATAATTCATCACAGGTAGGGCCCGATTCTTATAGACGCGCAGGTCGCCTATGCGGCGTCAACTCGAAAGACCTGCACTCGTCCTCTTCGGAGGCCACACGCCATTAAATATATATATATCACTGATCTCTATTTAATCAATCTTATAATACTGATTACATGAACACCACTGCACACGGCTGTCAGTATATTTAAAAGCTCAGCCAGCAGAGTCACTCGTGAAACGTAAACAAACGAGACGTTCTCCCTGTCATAAATTAAGAGTTAACGAGATAAGGACTTGAGGTATGATTTAATAATTACTACTTCCATATCCGACGACCGTTTGCTTTGCTTTAACCACGCCATGATCCTTCTGCACTTTTTCTTCGAAATTAGATCCCCATGCACGAGCACGAACTCACGAACCACACAAACGAAATACACTTGCCCTCAAGAAGTGTACATACGTCACTGATATGTATTTAATCACTATTATACATACTACTGACAAAATGAGCACTGCACTGCATGCGACTGTCTGGAAATGTTAAAAGCGCATGTTTGCGAGATCACTACCGGTACTTAGCCAGCCAGGCAGCCAGCCAGCCGAGTCACGCGCGAAACCAAAATTCAAGGAGATATTCTTCCTGTCACAAATTAAGAACTAAGCAAGATAAGAACTTCGGGATTGTTTTGAAAATTACTTCCATATATGTAGACCATTTGCCTCGCTTTGACCCCCCATGCAAATTCAATAGGAAAGACGCTGGCCAGCGACTGACTTTTTCGTGCCTGTACATAAAATTCCCTGAACATGACTGAAAATAAACGCATATACTGCATTTTGTTATCATTTAAAATTCAAAATAAACTTATCTACATCGAGCTGAAATGTTTGTTTACCAGTAGTGAAAAAATTATGAAAGTAATGGTTATAAAATAGGAGTTATGACATGATAAGTTCTATGAAATGAAGATTTTGCATTTGGCGAAACTTTCCATTATATTACCATTTTCACACTAAATTATTTTTTTACATTTTTTTTGTTAACGGCACCGAATGCGCCTTGAAATTCTGTACATAACACGATATTTACCCATTTTAAACGATAACATTCTTATTTACGGATATTTGGCAAACCTGCTGCATTAGAGTAGGACAGCGCTACCCGCAAAACATGGGAGAAGGAAAGAGACGGAATTATCCCATTGCCGCTGTACTGCAATTTAAGGTTGGAACGCTCTATAAACTGAGGTGGTACCAGTACAAACACAGGGCTAATATAAACTTATTTTTAGTCTAAAGTTTATTATATTATTTAATTATATCAATTTAGTAATGATACAAGTCTAAGCTAATTTTATCTTATGAAGGCGCTGGATAAAGGGTATTTTACATACATACATACTGCACCCGTCCCTACACATAATGGCTCCGGCATGATATCTACAGGGCGTTAACGGGTTGGAATAAAACAAAATAGGCGCTTAACTAGACTTAGCTTAAAGGCATACAGGGTAGGAGACGGATCATACCTAATTACAATGAGAACACATTCGGGTTAAAGTTTAGATTAATACAAGTGGTTTATTAGGCCTTAATGATGATGATGGTAATGACGCATTTATATACAAATGAACTACATGGATTATTATCAATTGTTGTGGTTTCTTATCGACTTTTAATCGTATGTGATGGATCCGAGTATTATCTATCGCAGAGCGATCCATTATGACGAGATTCGAACGGAAAAACACTTATCATAGACACTGAGGCTATGTGATATCATTGACCAATAGGATTAACATGCATGCAACGAGTCTGAGCAATCCCTATGCTAAACACACAACTATTCCCCAACAAAGTACCAAGAAGGAACTCATAAAAATGTGGAACAAACGCCCGGGTTTGAACCGACCCTTACTTGTATACAATTCACCACCCCGATGGTCAGCACCATCGGCAACTCAATTATAATCACAACAAGATACATAAACACTTAGAGAACACAAATTATATACATTAAACACGTGAGACATCCAGCCTTCGGTTGAGCATTGGGGTACCAATGCCGCTGTCGGGAACTGAACTGACACCCCTTTGGATGGAAGTGGGACTCTGAAAACCCTAAGCTACATTATCCTCAAATGAGTAATGACAGTAAACTAACAAGTACTGGTAACAATAGCCGTGTCATTTATTAGCGACTACATCATTCTGGCGTGTTGAATATTTCCATTATTAGGCGACTCTTCCGGGCCTCGTTCTCTTTAACACAAGGCTCCCCCTTCTACGAGCGGACGAGCATACAAAAAAAACCAACACTTCTCCTCACTAGGTCAACTGCCCCAACCCCTGCACGGCGGGTGGTCAATGGCCTCGGCCTTCAGAGGCATAACGCCCTTTCTTAACAAAACACCCCATCTCGGGGATCGTTCACTAATAAACTGAGCTTCATTGTTCATTAAGCAAATTACATCGGCTCTCGATACTTCACTTCAATTCAACACACACATTCGTTTACAATATCATGATCCCGCGACACGACACCGGTTTCTATGATACCAATACTTGCATGATTACCATAATTACAATTTATTATTGTTATTATTATTATTATTATTATTATTATTATTATTATTGGGTTCATCATTACACTATCTCCCTACACGACTTACCTGGAAATTAGACCATACTGCGTGATCATAATTAACTTCCTCGTAATAACGGTGTAATTAATCCATATCTAAATTGTGATTTCTGATAAAATCGTCACACGGTAATACAATTATGAATTAAATATTCCTCAATTTGCACTTAAATTGTGATAAGCTTGCCAATTAAAATTGTACAATTCCTATCTAAATATATGTCAGTGGAGGCCTGTGGTGTCAGTTCCGAAGTCATATCTCGTAGTTCTGGGTGCTCACGGAATAAAATTACACTACTTACCAGCCATGCATTATCAACGCTGGACTAACTACAGCCTAACTTGAATTACTCTGAATTACTAAAAATTGGTTTCCTGACGCATCAATAATCACAAGTTTCCCCAAATAAAATGATTAAGTCAATCTACTACTGCATGCAAACTTATCGTATTACACCTTTATTTACAATTGATTGCTCAGACGTGTTACTAATTAAATAAAGTAAATAGAAGCTACGTGTATCATGGTAGCACATCTACATTACTGAAGTTACAATCTCTAACATTATAGCGTCAGGTAATGATAACTGTTCCCCGCCCAATCTGATCACGTCATATTAAATATGATTAATACTCATCTCCATCACTTGATGACCCGTTGTCAGCTCAGGAAGTCCATTGCTGGTTTAGTGCTGACCCATAGGCACCAAAGCAGTTACTGGAGGCACCATTCTTCTTTCCAACCGGGAGTCCATTGTTCTAGGTTGACGAAACCGCTGGCAGTATTCCTGAGGCACACAATACGTCACTATTTATTCCAAGATTTGTTTAGTTACATTCAGTGTGAACGTCCAGCCACGATATCGGACCTCACTCCGCAATCCGTGGTTCAGTATCGGATTCCGCGTACCTTTGTTACTACTCGACACAGTAGCGTCGTAATAATAATAATAATATTATTACAAATTATATTAAATGTTCGCGACACGTCCCTGATCTTTAAAGTTTAGACACTAGCATCGCGTCTATCCAATCTCTGCAGTATTTACGCACAGTACACGATTTCACTTGTAAATTAAATTTAAATTCACTCAAACAAAAGATCGCTGGAAGCTCGACTGCAGATAGCTTCGCCGTCTGTAAGCCACGAGTCCCGACTGACTCTTGTCCCTTCCTGCAGTAGTTTTTTACTAGGGAGCGATACCCCTTCCACAAATTTGCTTAGCGCCTATTCCCGGCGTACTCGAGGTATAATAGTACGGGTAGTCGGTGACCAGTATCTAGTTGGTGCGATTGAGACATAACCACTCAATTATCCTTCGGTGAATCTCTTTAAATTAATTAAAATATGTTCTGCTTCCCCTACCACACGGGGTGAAGTCCCTCCGTCGAGGACGTGTCATGAGACTAACCAGATGGCCCCAGTACTTTTCCACGCAGAAACAACACAGTATTCTTTCTTCGGCTGAAAGTTATCACGGAAGAGGACATTAAACACTCTAAATAAATGTCCCAGTAACATTTATCCCTTTTAAATCGGGAGACGACCCCCTAATATGAGTTTTATTAATTTTCTGGATCGTAGGTAATTAAGTTGGCCAGTCCGATTCCAAGATGGCTCCTATATTCCGTTTCGAAAAAATTAGTTTCCCCTCATTCTGTGAGCCTTGAGGAGGGATGTCTTCTCTCGAGTGATGTCACAGGGAATCCCCATTCATAACCCCTCCCGGGTCTAAGTTGGCTTGGCTTCATCTCCGGGGCCCCGCTACACAAAGGATAATACTGCGCAATAAGTCGCAGACAAAGAAATCTCGTAGAATAATTTTAAAATACACAATTTATCTATCTCAGTGGTATGAATATTAATTAGTTTCGGTATGACCTCTATTAATGATATGAATATTAATCATTTTCAGCGTTCTTTCCCTTTAATAGCATTGCGTGCGTAATTACGGAGATCGATATCAACCTAAGGTCCTTGGATCATGCCCCTGTCGGGTTCAATACATACATCATTATAGACCGTTATGCCTTTCAGCGTTCAGTCTGCGAGCATTTGTGAATATCTAAACGTCGCCACAATCCTCCATTTGCAACTAGTGATGTGGCTGCACTTAGTTCTATACCTCTTTAAATCGTTAGAAACTGAGTATATCCATTAACGTCTTGCTCTCCCTCTACTTCTCTTACCCTCCATAACAGAGTCCATTATTCTCCTAGGTAACCTATCCTCCTCCATTCGCCTCACATGACCCCATCGAAGCCGGTTTATGCGTACAGCTTCATCCATTATTCCCACCTGTTTTTATTTTAATGGCAGGCAATTGGTCAATAAATTCAATTCATTCCAGTTTCCTCTTCTGCTCTTGGTTAACAGCCAAATATTTGTATTTCAATTTCTAGTAAATATTGTCACTTGAAAAGTTAGCTCCTTAGTTAAGCTTTGCGTCGGGAAGGGCATCCGGTCGTAAAAATATACCACATAAATTCATCTCACCTCATCACCGACCCCGTATCAAGAAACGGTTGTAAGGCGTAGACATACAATGTAGCTTGAAAAGTATCAGCAACGTTGAATACAATGAGAGGACAATATATTATGTAAGAGTATGCCGTTATAAAATTCTTTCGGTATGTTATCTTATTTAGCACATAACGAAAATGTGATCCATTGATGTCCTTATACGAAGGAAGGAAATATGAACATTATGTACAAATGTAAAAGCAGAATGAAATATACTGATGGCATTGTGTTGTACCACATTTCAGGTCATTTGTTGGATAATGATTCAGGAAGTGGGAACGGCATGCATTTCTCAGTGTACGGTAATGTGTTGCCGCCAGTTACATGCATGAACTGACGGAGTGCTTATCAACTAGTTACCATTTTACTTCTCACAAGGATCTCAGATATGAAAATACACCCGTCCATCTCTAACGATTTTAAAACCCAGGAATCTGAATGATCCATAACTGAAAAGCCAAAGCTCTTTTTTTAACCCAACTATAACTACGCCACTCGTCAGGAAGTCGTAAGAAACGAGATTTCCACTTACAGAGGTGCATATGGCCCTGAGGTTCACTCAGCCTACACCAAAATTGAGTACCAGGTTATTTCCTGGGGGCAAAGGCGGCCGGGCGTAGAGCTAACCACTCTACCCCATCACAAGCCTTTACCTTCCACTCCTCTAAGGGCCTTCATGGTCTGTACGGAGGTGACTTTGTTTTTTTATAACTACGCAACACTGAAAATATTATACCTTATACGGAGTAATTACGCAGCATTTCTTCGATAGCAAAGGTTACACGTCAGTCTTCTCGAGCCCCATCCCTCATTTGTGGGGCTGCCGTGTAGTTTAGCTCAGCTTTCCTCTTGGCCGGGGATTTGATGTCTCTGATGCTCTTTCTGCTGTCACGCGATGTTTCCATCCCAATTCGTTTGCACTGAAGCCCGATGCATTGGGACTGGAACAATTGTGACTAGACCAGTGGCCACACTCATACTAGTGGGAAAAAGAATAAAAACAGTTTAGGATCTGAACTGTATTAAGTGCAGGAGGTTTATTTTGGCATGGTCTATTTTAATGCTTTCACAGAGCTTACCTATTGAAAAGGAAGAAAAGTCCTACTTGCCTGAATAGGTTTATGAATCTTAGATGATTTTCCGGTTATTTGGCTGAATAGTCAGCGTTAAAGCCTTCCCTTTAGAGGGTCCCGGGTTCTATTCCCGAGCCGATGATTTTAATCTCATTTGGTTAATTCCTCTCACTCGGGTATTGGGTGTTTATCTTAATACCGTCCTCTTCATATTAACACAACCATTACTCACTGCCCACCACTATAAAAGTACACAACAGTGAATACATCCCTCCATATAGGGTTAGTGTCACGAGGGGCATCCGGTCGTAAAACAGGGCCTAGTCTACATGCTATGACAGTTAGCACCCGCAACCCCACCATGATTTGGAAAAAGTGGAAGAAGAGAAAGGTTATGAATCCTACGTGATAATACACAATAAAGCAGTAAAAAGTTCAACCGTGAAAAGAAAACAAAATGCCAAGTATTCGGAAGCCAAAGTACTGTCGTTGTATCGAATTTCTAAATTGTTCTTCTCTTTTGGTCACAAGGTGTACATTAATTTCAGTTATTTCAAAAAAAACTATTTTTAAAATTATTGAAACTAAGATACAATAAATATTTTCAGATAACTTAATTTTAAAAGAGACCTACTGCAGCCTGAAGAGCGTATAAAGAACGACTTTTGTTTCTGAAGGAGAAATCTGGGTGGTCTCCGAAAATTTCCGTTTAGCAGTGTGCTGTAGATTTGTTTATAAACATAGGCCTACCCCTAATACGCTGACTTCCAGGAAGCTACTCTTCCTTTCACCCTGAGGGTTTACAGGCTCCTTTACTGACTTTTGTTTTTCGGAGAACATACAAGAAGTAATCTAATTTGCAAAGATGGTTTAATTACCTTGTTCTTTACAGATTTAAAACACTGTAAACTCTTTTATAGCAGTTCATGCCTTTGTATGACAGAACATATCATGACTCCGATACATTTTCAGAACATCTCCGAAAAATGTTAGGAACTGTCTATTGAACCCTAGTACAGCAGAGGACTGCTTCATGCAAGACCGGACGAGTTGGCCGTGCGGTTAGGGTCGCACAGCTGTGAGCTTGTATCCGGGAGATAGTGGGTTCGAACCCCACTGCCGACAGCCCTGAGGATGGTTTTCCGTGGTTTCCCATTTTCACACCAGGCAAATGCTGGAGATGTACCTTAATTAAGGCCATGGCCGCTTCCTTCCCACTCCTAGGCCTTTCCTATCACATCCTCGCCATAAGACCTACGTATGTCGGTGCGACGTAAAGCAAAATAGCTTCATCCAAGAGACTGACTGGCGCAATATGTAAGGAGAGATTATGACGACTAGCCATACACTTCGACACTACACACAACGCACATTAGAACTTCTTATGACCAATGTCTTGATTTACTTTCGAACTATTTAAAATATAACTATTAAAGTGGATTGAACTCCACACGCCCTCTTTACTTAAATGCTCAATTTTTAACTTATTACTTAACTTACGACGTTCTAGGCCAGAGTAACTAACCGAAACTCCTTTGCATGCATGGCCAGTAATGAATTTGAGTGGCTGATCGCGGATCACTTATACTTACCTACAAAATTCCTTCCTTCCCGTCAGTATTTCAGTATGAACGATATTTTTTGTAGCTTTAGTACAGTCAATCTCGTTTCATTGCTCAAAACCAGCTTCATTAACATATTCGCACTCTAAGGAGTCGATACCGTGTACGTTTCACCTCTTAAACTATTCAGAACCCATTGGATGATTACGTTAACTTGTTCGTTTCTAGGGCACGAAATGTCACCTTTGGAAAACATTGTACTCCCACTTGGATGAAAAAAAGAACCAAGCGAATCTCGTACAATATCCGTTGAGACCTGATTTTGTTGAATCTCGATAGTAGTTTTCCATTGCCGAGTTTTAGAAGCCATTCACTCAAGTTATATTTTAATTTTGGGCCATAAAGTAATATTTTAAACTTGCCTCGGAAGTCTGCATCAAGCAACATCACTTTTCTAGCGAAAGCTGATTTGTTATTCATTAGGAGCAGCTAATCTACTGCTGAAAGTGCGTAATGAGAATCCATGGTTGCCTCGTCCCATATGATTAACTTTTTTGTTTTGTTTTGCTATCTGCTTTTACTTCGCACCGATACAGATAGGTCTTATGGCGACGATGGGACAGTAAAGGCCTAGGCGTGGGAAGGAAGCAGCCGTGGCCTTAATTAAGGTACAGCCCCAGCATTCGCCCAGTGTGAAAATGTGAAACCACGGAAAACCATCTTCAAGGCTGCCGACAGTGGGATTCGAACCCACTATCTCCCGGATGCAAGCTCACAGCTGCGCGACCCTAACCGCACGGCCAACTCGCCCGGTTATGATTAACTAAGCCTGTCTCATTTCCTCTGTATAGTCTCATATAATTATGTTAAACGTAGAGGTCTGCGAATTTAAAGCCATTACTTTGGCGATCAAAGATTATTTTCAAATGAGACCTCGTGCCTTCATGGACGGAATACTCTTCCAACTTATTTCTGCTGATTATGACAGATGTGACAAAAGCGGTGGCGTAAATTCCATGGTCGACCAGGTTAGGCCAATGATTACACGGTGATAAACATTGGCAATAAAGTATTAGTGTTTAAATTATCGTAAATTTAATGTTGAATCCATCGTGATAAACACATACAGTGCGTAACATAATCACTGTTTTTGCCATTTCTTCTTATTACCTGTATGTGTGAACGTATAGCCGGTTAAACTAAATTCAGAGCTCCAAGATTCAATTAAACGAAGGAAAAATAATTTTCTGTCCTAAAATTTGGTTCTTCTGAGACAACATTGTAAAATAAATAATTAATATAATCTTCCTATAAATAATCGTCCGATTCTAATTCACTCGTTAAATCTGCCATTACAGTGTGTGCAAATGGAGACATACCGTCTTAACTTTTATACAAGGTATATACACCGCTTATGTACAATGTGTTACTAATAAACCGTGTGTAAGCCTCTTGTGTATACGTGTGGTATAGTAATACCGTGCTTATACAACGTTTATTAGTAAGAAAAATCTGCATCGCTTATACAGGGTTTATTCAGTGTATAACTATACAAGTGTTAAACAACTGTATAACAACTTTTTATTAGTAAGACTGTATATCTACTACCCAGACACTTAGGTATGCACAGAACACGAATACATTGAATATTGAGTAATTGTCGTTTGGTAATATCACTCTTTGTACTAGGAACACATCAGAGCAGGCAGCAGGACTTGGGTTCAGTCTGACGCTAGTAGATTATGTTAATGTTGCTACTTGCTCCAAAATGACAACCTTGCTGCAATGAATGAGAAGAATTAACGATTGTCTTTTGTCAATTATAGCTTTCGGGTATACGAAAACCAAACAGCGTTGCAAAAACTTCAAAACAGAGTGTAGGACTTGGTTCAGTCTTATGCCAGTAGATGACGTTAATGTTATTACGCTCAACAAAATGACAATATGACGTAGAATGAGAAGCATTTTATCGAGAAAGAACCAAGCATACGAAATTCCATCTCACCCTAATCATGTCTCTACCATGAAAACACCTAAAATGAATCATCCACGATCAACTTTTTTAAAGATGTCATTCCACAAACATTCGGGATACAGTGGGTTCGAATCCCACTGTCGGCAGCCCTGAAGATTGTTATCTGTTGTTTCCCATTTTCACACAAAGCAAATGCGGGGGCTATATCTTAGTTAAAGCCACGGTCACTTCCTTCCCACTCCTAGCCCTTTTGTATCCCATCGTCGCCATAATACCTATAGGCTACGTGACGGTGCAACGTAAAACAAATTGTAATTTTTTAAAAATCCTCAAACTCATCATTGTATTGTTTTTGTAACCTATATCTAGTAACATTTTTGGTGTCTTAGACGTTCTCGTTTCCTCAATATATCTCTGGAATGAGACAGAATTCAGGAAGTACGTAGTTCGAACTCATACCGATTGATGCATATACTGTAGCTGTCATCATGGTGAATATATCACTTCGCTGAAGGAAACAATTTTTTTAGTACGGATGTCGTGGTCGTGAGAGGTTCAGTGTATTTTTCTTGTAGAGAAGTGGTACCAACCTATAACTGGTACCAATTTAAACTGTTGAAATATTCTCGTTTTCTCAATATCGCTGTGAATGACAGACAGAATAGGGATTTTAATAAATAAATAAATAAATAAATAAATAAATAAATAAATAAATAAATAAATAAATAAATATGAAATTTTAAGTAATTTCAAAATGGCAAGAAGCTTTAATTAATGCATTTAAATGAATGTATATGGTGTATTAAGCAGTTCTGATATTTGTGTAAGAACACATGCATAGTTACTCACCTAATGGAAAGTGTGGAAACGGAAGTGGTATTAAGAATTTAATAAGATGTTATAATCTGCTGTCGTAACTTACCATGCAGAAGTAAGGTCGTTAAGTCGTGGTCAAACGTTAACAAGGTTATTCAATTTGTGAGAGAAAATCCACAAAGTTCTAGAGGAGAAAGGTCACGCGTGTGAATTGTTAGGAGACCCCGACTGGTTGTCTTGCCCAACATTTCTACTTGACATGACTAATATTTGAATGATATGAATACAGTGTTACGAGGCAAAGGAAATGTATTAATGATACGTTCAGTTTTAATTATTTTAGTTGAAACTGAAGAGATTTATTATAACCACTAGGAACAAAACTTTTAAAAATGTGTGATAGTTACGTAACTTCAGATCAGATGGATCACAGGGAAAGCTTTGGGGGGCTGGATTTGGTTCTCGGACCGTAGTTTGAGTGGCCCTATTCTAGGCACATTTCCACAAGAGAATTTATTCAGCAAACTGAATTAATATGTGTTGTTAAGGTTAGTGCTGCTATTCATACTCAACAATGAATGTCTTCTATCCCAGTTGACCATACCAAGGTACATTCTACGTCCACTGATTTTCTACATGTCAGCTGCTTGTCCGAATACAACACCGATCTTCATCAATAATTCTATCAATTCATCGGATAGTTGAGTACTTCCTTCATCTTTCCACTTTGGACCTTTACTGTACATTCAATGTTTGCGACATACTTTGCTTTTTACTTAAACGTTCCTCTTTCTAGGTATTTGCGTGAGGTAGACTATAGAGCGTATCAATGGTAACTAATCTGTGAACTGAGTCACCTGAAGTTCGTCATCGTATAGCATGTCGCAAAATAGGTCGCAGTGATTCATGCGTATTCCAAGAACAGTCGGTTTCATGTATCTCGCCCAGCCTGTCATGAACCTTTTAGGAAAAGGTAAGTTCTGAACGGAGATCCGTAGCATGAGTAAATACGTAGGCCTACTACAAAATGTACTTTTTCCTTACGCAATGATTTGGTGTGGAGTCGTCGAATTGCGTTCTCAGTTTCTACAGTATGCTAACTAAACCCCGAACTGTTTCAAAAGAACGACAAAATCTAAATATAAAATATTCCACTTTAGACTGCGTCCTTGCACTAGTATATTTGTATTTTGTGAGTCAGTACTTGAACAGACATCGGGAGATTTTGTCTCTATTGAAGCATAAATAATAACTTCAAATATCTTTTTTATCTCAGAGCAAGTACTTTTTCTTTTTTGCTATTCGTTTTACGTCGCCCCGGCTCAGACAGGTTATGGTGACGATAGGGTAGGACAGGGCTAGGACTGGGGAGCAGACGACCATGTCAACATTAAGGTTCAGTTTCAGCATTTTCCTAGTGTGAAAATGGGAAATTACGGAAAACCATCTTCAGGGTTGCCAACAGAGGGGTTTGAACTCACCATTTCCCGAACGCAAACTAACTCGAATCGCGCAACCAATCCCTCGGTCCCAAGTACCTTCATGACAGCAGGCACACTTATTTAGTTATTTAATAAACTCATTTTTTCCTCGCGAACCAAGGGGTCTCAAGAAAATATCTCACTTTCGTTGAAGCTGGTTCTTGATCTCATTTATTCACTGGGGACCGATATTCACCACATTTGTCTTGATTTCTGTCACTTCTTCTCCCATGAGGGTTCCAGTCCAAGATCTTTCTGTCATTTTCCTTTCTCACCTTTATCTGCATGGTTACCTCCGTGTCCTCTGTGGTTCACCAGACGTTCTTGTTGGAAATCGATAGAAATGCAATGTTCTTCAGAAACATTACTCATTGAAGTACAGTAATCATTGTAGCTTACAGTACATATTAAGTTGCTGTTGTTGCATCTGCTGTTGCTATCTCTACAATGGTGTGATTATCTGAATTAACTGATACAAGAATTGCAAGGAATTCGCCATGTTATATATGAGGGTACCAGCCGGATTTTACCTGGACTTAATGAGAGAAATCAGTTCCTGCGATGGCCAAAACTGAATTAGAAATATGGAAGCTACGGTCTTAAAGCTTTAGGTTGTGATATTTGGGAAATTCTAGAATGAAATCTAGGTCATCCTCGCAGGAAGCTAGTACGCTAACCCTTAGACACGGCAGTGGGTTTTTAAACATGGGACCAATCTCGACAGCTGCAGTAGCTTAAGTGCGACCAGTATCCAGTATTCTGGAGATAGTAGGTTCGAACCCCACTGTCGGCAGCCCTGAAAATGGTTTTCCGTGGTTTCCCATTTTCACACCAGGCAAATGCTGAGGCTGTACCTTAGTTAAGGCCACGGCCGCTTCCTTCACACTCCTAGCCCTTTCCTATCCCATCGTCGCCATAAGACCTATCTGTGTCGGTGCGACGTAAAGTAACTAGCAAAAAAAAAAAAAAAAAAAATTAAACATGGGGCACGTCTCAGACTGACCTGAAAACACTGACACTTCTTAAGATTTGGTCTTGAAGTCCGTAGTGTTGTTAAAATGGCCGTCGTTTGCATTTCAGGCGTGTTTTCGAGACGTCTGATGGAGATTCTCTAACTTCTGTAAGGACGCTTCATAGTAATGTACTGTAGTTATCCATTAATTAACGAACTATCTCCCAATTTTTACATTGACTTGACGATTATCCATTGCATATCCATAGATTAGGGTGTACAGTGATAGAGTCCTGATAGAGGATTCGATTTCTGTCAAAAATTTTAAAATATATTTCTGGATGAAGATTTCTGGCCTTGGGAGTCTAACTCTGGTTCATGCAGTGACTGAGCGGGAATGAAATACGCACTCAACCTTCAGAGTGTAAATTCTTTTTGCTATTTGCTTTACGTCGCACCGACACAGATAGGTCTTATGGCGACGATGGGACAAGAAAGTCCTAGGAATGGGAAGGAAGTGGCCGTGACCTTAATTAAGGTACAGCCCCAGCATTTGCCTGGTTGGAAATGGGAAAACACGGAAAACCATCTTCAGGGCTGCCGACAGTGGGGTTCGAACCCACTATCTCCCGGATGCAAGCTCGCAGCTGCGCGCCCCTAACAGCACGGCTAACTCGCCCGGTAGTGTAAATTCTGACTACATCGCCTGTACACTAAGCCTCGGTGGCCTGAAACAGGATTCCCGAAGCTTGGTGATAAGTATGGGAGCTTCGTTCTTAACCCATTACTGCATAGTGTTGCCATGAGGCAACATATCACTTTTAATCTGTGTGAGTGAATACAGACTGTGGACAGAGGTATTTTTAAGGTACACATTCAACTGTACAGTCAATCAAACACATATACCAGTGATGCCTTGGTTTTTGTTTACATAGCAGACGAAAAAACAGCCCTACAAACAAGGTACTTCTTTCACCCCATCAACATCCACGCCTACCAAGCACCGTTTATTTTCCGTGGGTCCTTTCCATCACATTACCACAGGCTTCAGGATTATCTCTGGCTCACCCTCAAAGACATTACTGACCTACAGTCGTGCAAGTATATTTGCGCCTTGCAATACGTACTGTATCCATGGCCAGTAGGCAGTAATGATCGGTGTTTGAATATTAAAAGATTAGCGTAAAATCGCGAAAACCTGTATACTGAAACGGGAACACCCTACGAGCATTCACGTTTCATTCTTTTATTAAGAGGAGCTCGCTAACACCCGGCCGTAAGCATTTAAAACTTGCGCCGAGCGCACAGGCATAGTGGGAGCTGCAAGCTCGCGATGTTCTAGAACACCGGCCAAGGACAAGCGACGTCACGCAGAAGGTTCCTTCGTGTTCCATAGCATTGCTGCATGAACGAAATATAATATCAATGTTTCAATAACGTCACCTTGCAGGCAGGAATAATGAACGCTGCTAGCCGAAATTTCGTGTCAATCGGTGTGAAGATGGCCAAGATAAAAAAATTTCTTGGGGCCCACATGTGTAGCCACGCCCACCGGCCTTTGGCAATATAAGCGAGTCGCCAGCCTGGGGTAAAGCAGAGAGAGTGTGCGGTACGCAGCGGCAGTGTGCTGTAGGCAGTGAGTGAATGGAGTCGGCAGTAAGCCGTGAGTTTAGTGAGTGTGTGCAAGCAAGCACGTCGCGACATAATTCGTCACTCGGTCCGGCTGTATACTTGAGTTCAGAACGTTCGTGTTAAGAGCTTTCTAGCCAGCCTTGATTTCATTTAAAGACTGTGTTCTCGCATAAACTGTGCCAGCCTTGATTTCATTTAAAGACTGTGTGAAAACAGCGGTAGTGTTTCTAGCCAGCCTTGATTTCATTTAAAGACTGTGTTCTCGCATAAACTGTGCCAGCCTTGATTTCATTTAAAGACTGTGTGAAAACAGCGGTAGTGTTTCTAGCCAGCCTTGATTTCATTTAAAGACTGTGTTCTCGCATAAACTGTGCCAACATTCCCTCTTAAAGACGGTGGAATGCAGTATCGTGATTTCTTTCCGAGGAACCATGTCAATTCCCATCATAACCTGTCCAGAATCACGTATGATCTTAAGTGCCAGTGATAATCTTCTAAAATTTACGACGTAATGGAACTTGGACTGTCATTTATTTCAACAAGTGTATTGTGCTGATGGAGTACAGTGCAGAGACTGTACCCGGTAAATTTAATTTTCTTTATGAAGCGCTTAATCATTGCACCTCGGAAGGTCCTAGATTGTTTTCGTTTGTTTATTATTCCAAATACGATAATTTCTTCCATCTTATCCTCGTGGAACTGTAACTCTAACTTTATCCTCGCTGCTAAAGTGCGTTCAACATCATTGACTGTGGGAACTATTTCGGCGTGCTTCGCCTTAGAGAAGTGTCACACCAGTGTCCCATGACGTCCAATGTGGAAGCTCCACATTTCCCCGTTCCTGCCTCAGGTTCGAGTCATCAACACTAATACAGAGAAAACCCCAACGACGGAAGACAACACCGACGCCGACCGCAAGACGACGCAGCCGCCGCAGGACGACGTCCTCTCCACGCCTTCAGGGATAACTCCACGATTCAGCTGTAAAAGGTGACATAATTCTTTGCATACCTATTGAATAAACTGAAGGATCCACTTAATCATGAAATTTTTTTTCACTACCCTTCTCTCTCACTCTCTTAGCATGGGCCGTACACGCCTTGTCGTTCCTCATGCTCTCCGATAAACTGAAGTACGGGCGTTCCTGTTACAATACATATTCCATTATAGCAAACCACATCACATACGAGTGTTATGGTATATACTGTATTTCCTGTCCGGTAAGCCTCTGTGGCCTGAAATAGGTCCTCGACGCTTGATAATAAGTATGGGAGCTACGCTCTTAAAGTTTCCACTTGTGATAATTAACTGAGTACCGGTTCACAACAAACTGGCAACTTGCAATTTCTGGCGAAGCAACTTTAGTTTGTTTACTGAAAAGTGTCCGATGTGGAAGAGAGTCTAACTTACGAGGTTCTGTTTCGGTCACAACAAATCTTTGAATATAAACTCGTTAAAACTCTTATTAGCATAAACTGGCAATGGCAAAATGTGATGTGGAGTGATTCTAATCACTGAAAGGTTTCAGTAACCAGTATAAATATGTAATCCTTAGGAAGTCCAATGTATATATATAAAACGCCAGTCACATTCGACATCAGATTACTTGTATGGCCTTACAAAAGTTGAAATATGTTGAGCGTCACGCGAACAGGCTTCGAAAGCAAAGAAATAAAAATTCAAGAATGGTAGGACGTGTTCAATGAATCGAGAATCCAAGTGCAATGTTCGCCGCAAGCCCTCAACATGGGAACGTGCGTTGGCAATCATGGGGTCTCTAGATGAGTCCTAACATAGTTTTCACTTATTTGTACCGGAATGCTCATTTTCATGCTTCTGTTCGACTTTACTTGGTCAACACTCGCTTTCTTCCGACCCCGGTGGTATGAGTTTCGTGAGATCTTGGTAGTCTCTCATTTCCACCCTTTCCGTTGCCTTTCCTATTCTTCAATCAATCAATCAATCAATCAATCAATCAATGAATCAATCAATCAATCAATCAATCAATCAATCAATCAATCAATCAGTGATCTGAATTTAAGGCTGTCAGCCAGGTGGCAGATTCCTTATCAGTTGTTTACCTAGGATTTCTTTTTTATTTTCAGTCACTACTGATCTGCAGCATTTAGGGCATTCGCCCAGGTGGCAGATCACCTATCTGTTGTTTTCCTAGCCCTTTCTTAAATGATTGCAAGGAAATTGGAAATGTATTGAACATTTCCCTTGGTAAGTTATTCCAATTCCTAACTCCCCTTTAACAAACGAATATTAGCCCCACTTTGTCCACTTGAATTCCAACTTTATCTTCCTACTTTTAAAGACACTACTCACAATTATTCGTCTGTCATTCCACGCCATGTCTCCACTGACAGCTCGGAACATATCACTTAGACGAGCAGCTCGTCTCCTTACTCCCAGCCCAAGTTTGCAAGATTTTCGTAACACTACTCCTTTGTCGGAAATCACCCAGAACAAATCGTGTTGCTTTCCTTCGTATCTTTTCCAATTCTTGAATCAAGTAGTCCTGATGTGGGTCCCATACACTGGAACCATACTATAATCGGGGTCGAATCAGAGATTTATACTTCTCTTTTACATCCTTACTTCTTCTTCTTCCACTACTTTATCTGTTTAACCTCCAGGGTCGGTTTTTCCCTCGAGCTCAGCGAGGGATCCCACTTCTACCGCCTAAAGGGCAGTGTCCTGGAGCTTCAGACTCTGTGTCGGGGGATACAACTGGGAAGGATGACAAGTACCTCGTCCAGGCGGCCTCACCTGCTATGCTGAACAGGGGCTCTGCGGGGAGACGGGAAGATTGGGAGGGATAGACAAGGAAGAAGGAAGGAAGCGGCCGTGGCCTTAAGTTAAGCATCATCCCGGCATTTGCTGGAGGAGAAGTGGGAAACCACGGAAAAGCACTTCGAGGATGGCTGAGGTGGGAATAGAACCCACCTCTACGCAGTTGACCTCCCGAGGCTGAGTGGACCCCGTTCCAGCCCTCGTACCACTTTTCAAATTTCGTGTTGGAGCCGGGAATCGAACCCGGGCCTCCGGTGCTGGCAGTTAATCACACTAACCACTACAAGACAGAGGTGGACTACATCCTTACTACAACCCCCAAAATACCCTCGTAACCATGTGAAGCCATCCATTCTTCCAAGGACAAGAAGAGTATCTCTTTGTACTTCCCCTTAAAACAATACTCAACCCCTCCCCTATGAAAAATCTCCTTGCAAATCGAATAAAGGAGCTGATACCAGGAAGTTCCGAACGGGGCCATTCCTCACTCACCTTTAAACTTGCTATTTAGGACAGGATAAAATTGTCACTTACCAAACAATGTTTTCAGCCGGCCCCGCGGTGGAGGGGTAGCATGCCTGCCTCTTACCCGGAGGCCCCCGGTTCGATTCTCGGCCATGTCTGGGATTTTACCTGCATCTGAGGACTGGTACAAGGTCCACTCAGCCTACGTGATTACAATTGAGGAGCTGTCTGATGATGAGATGGCGGCCCCGGTCTAGGAAGCCAAGAATAATGGCCGAGAGGATTCGTCGTGCTGACCGCACGACACCTCATAATCTGCAGGCCTTCGGGCGGAGTAGTGGTCATGGCCATGGCCCTTCCGGGCTGTTGCGCCATGGGGTTTAACAATGATTTGTTTGGGTCGTCAGTCAATAGACTGATTTGATGCAGCCCTCAATGTCACACTAAAAGACAAAGACAAAGACACCTCCGTACAGGCCATGAAGGCCCTTGGAGGAATGGAAGATAAAGGATTCCACCATTGTTAACCTCGGCACGTGATGGGGTAGAGTGGTTAGCTCTACGCCCGGCCGCCTTTGCCCCCAGGAATTAACCTGGTACTCATTTTTTGTGTAGGCTGAGTGAACCTCAGGGCCATATGCACCTCCGAAAGTGGAAATCTCGTTTCTTAAATTTTACGACTTCCTGACGGGGATTCGAACCCACGTCCTTCCGGGCGCACAGATCACGCCTTTACCGCCTCGGCCAGGCAGCCCATCTCAATGTCACACTATCCTGTGATAACCTTTTTACTTCTACGTCTACTCTAATCTGTTTTCCATATTTATACCTAAGTCTACTCCTGGCTTTTTTACCACCCACACTTCCCTCAAACACTAACTGAGCAAGTCCTGGGTGTCGTATCATTTTGTCTTTTATGGTTAAATTTTGCCGGAACATTCTCCTCTCACCAATTCAATTCAGTATCTCTTCATTTGTGATTCCATATACCCATTCTTCTTCTGTAAAACATCATTTCAAAAGTTTCTATTCTCTTTCTTTCTGGGCTATTTATCTTACACATCGAGCTCGATAGCTGCAGTCGCTTAAGGGCGGCCAGTATCCAGTATTCGGGAGATGGTGGGTTCGAACCCCACTGTCAGCAGCCCTGAAAATGGTTTTCCGTGGTTTCCCATTTTCACATCAGGCAAATGCTGGGCTGTACCTTAATTAAGGCCACGGCCGCTTCCTTCCCAGCCCTAGCCCTTTCCTGACCCATCGTCGCCATAAGACCTATCTGTGTCGGTGCGACGTAAAGCCAATACCAAAATAATAAAAATTATCTTACATGTTTCATTTCCATACAATGCCGTGCTCCAGACGAAAGTCTTCAAAAACTTCACACTAATTAATATATCAATATTCGAAGTGAACAAATTTCTTTTCTTAAGAAAGGCCTAGCTTGTTTGTGCTAGTCTGCATTTTATGTCCTCTTTACGTCTGTCGCCATTAGTTAATCTGCTACTCAAGTAGAAAATTCATCTACTTCCTTTAAGACTTCATTTCCTAATCTAATATTTCCTGCACCTCCTGACTTTGTTCGACTGCACTCCATTACTTTTGTTTTGGATTTATTTTTATCTTGTACTCCCAAGACTCGATCCGTCCCATTCAGCAATTCCTCCAGATCCAGATATAATAACAATTTCACCGGCAGATCTTAGAGTTTTGATTTCCTCTCCTTGGATTGTGATTCCATTTGCAAATTCCTCGCTGTTTTCCTTTATCGCTTGTTCCATACAAGCATTAAAAAGGAGAGGGCAAGAACTGCAGCCTTGCCTCACTCTTTTCTTAATTGCTGATGTTTCTTCATAGCCTTCGATTCTTATTACTGCAGACTGATTTTATACAGATTGTAGATAATTCTTCTTTCTTGGTATCTAATCCCGTTATCCTTCAGATTCTCAAATAGTTTGTTATCGAATGTATTTTCTAGATCTACGAATAACATGTACGTAGGCTTGTCTTGCTTAATTCGATCCTGTAAGATAAGACGTAAAGTCAGAATTGTTTTACGTGTTCCCATATTTCTTCTGAAGCCA
The DNA here is from genome assembly GCF_040414725.1 of Anabrus simplex. NCBI lineage: Eukaryota > Metazoa > Arthropoda > Insecta > Orthoptera > Tettigoniidae > Anabrus > Anabrus simplex. The sequence goes on along the minus strand of NC_090265.1, from coordinate 1,507,290,191 downwards.
AATTGATCTTCTCTCAACTCAGCTTCAACTTGTTTTTCCATTCTGCTGTAAATAATACGTGTTAAAATTTTGCATGCGTGAGATACTAAACTAACGGTGTGATAGTTATCACACTTGTCAGCACCGGATTTCTTGGAAATAGGTATAGTAGCATTCTGTCTAAAATCGGATGGCACTTCTCTTGACATACATCTTACACACCAAATAGAATAACCTCGCCATGCTGCTTCTCCTAAGGCGGTATACGTATATCACCAATTCAAGGTACCTTGTTACTATTTAGGTCTCTCAAGGCTTTGTCGAATTCTGACCTCAAATTGGGTCTCCCATTTCATCAGTATTAACAGTTTCTTCTTGTTCCAGAATCTTGTCATCTACTTCTTTCCCTTGATACAAGAGTTTAATATGTTCATGCCATCTTTCTGCCTTGTCTTTTATCTGTACAAGTGGTCTTCCATCTGAACTCTTAATATTCATACACCTAGTTTTCTTTTTTCTAAAGGTTTCCTTGATTTTCCTGCATCCAGTACCTACCTTTCCTACAACCAAACAACTTTCAACATCCTTGCACTTCTCTTTCACCCATTTTTCCTAGGCTGACCTGCACTTTCTAATTGCTTCATTCTTTAATCGCCTGTATTCTTTTCTGCCCTCCTCACATTCTTGTACTTTCCCTATTCACCAATCAGGTCTAATAAATCCCAACTTATCCACTGAGTCTTACTTGATCTTACCCTTCTTCCTAACGTTTCTTCAGCAGCAGCCCTATCGATCTAATTCTTCAAGATTTTTGCTAGTTGCTTTACGTCGCACAGACACAGATAGGTCTTATGGCGACGACGGGACAGGAAAGGTCTAGGAGTGGGAAGGAAGCGGCCGTGGCCTTAATTAAGGTACAGCCCCAGCATTTGCCTGGTGTGAAAATGGAAAACCACGGAAAACCACTTTCAGGGCTGCCGACAGTGGGGTTCGAACCTACTATCTCCCGAATACTGGATACTAGCCGCACTTAAGCGACTGCAGCTATCGAGCTCGGTAATTCTTCACGATTGGCCACTCATCTGTTATGTTTCGTTCAGCCTTTTCATTTAGTCCTTGTACAAGATATGCCTCGAAAAAAAATCCCTCACGCTACTTTTTTCCAACTTATCTAGTTCGCATCTTCTTGAGTTCCTTCCTTTCTTCACTTTCTTGAACTTTGTGTGACATTTCATGACCACCAAGTTGTGGTCAGAGTCCACGTCTGCTCCTGGGAACACCTGGTTTCTGAATCTCTGCCTAATCATTACGAAGTCTATTTAATACCTTCCTGTGTCTACAGGTCTTCTCCACGTGTACGGTCGTCGTTTGTGGTGTTTGAACCAAGTATTAGCAAGGACTAAATTGTGATCATTGCAGAATTCAACTAGCCGACTTCCTCTTTCATTCCTTCGTCCCAGTCCAAATTGATTCTAATACGGCTTTACCTTTTCTTCCTTGGCCTATCACTGCATTCCACTCTCCCATCACAATGAGATTCTCGTCTCCTTTTACATATTCTATTCAGTCTTCTCTCTCTTTCTATTCTTTCAATTTTTTCATCATCTGCTGAACCATTAGGTATGTAGACGCGCACTGTTGTGGCTTAGTGTCTATCTCGACAAAAATTCGTTCACTGTGCTGGTTATATTAGCTTTCTCGTTGCCCTGTTTTCTTATTCATTATTAAACCAACTTCTGCATTTCCCATGTTTGATTTTGTGTTGATAATTCTGTAGTGTCCTGACCAAAAACCCTGTTCTTCCTGCCAACGTACTTCCCTTATACCAACTATGTCCGGCTCTACGGCTAAATGGTTAGCGTGCTGGCCTTTGGCCACAGGGGTCCTGGATTCGATTCCCGACAGGATCTGGAATTTTAACCATAATTGGTTAATTCCGCTGACACTAGGGCTGGGTGTATGTGTCGTCTTCATCATCATTTCATCCTCATCACGACGCGCAGGTCGCCCACGGGTGTCATATCAAAAGACCTGCACCTGGCGAGCCGAACTTGTCCTCGGACACTCCCGGCACTAAAAGCCATACGCCCGTAGGCGACCTGCGAGTTATGATGAGGATGAAAAAATGATGAAGACAAAACCTACACCCAGCCCCCGTGCCAGAGCAATTAACCAATGATGGTTAATCGAACTCGGGACCCCGGTGACCAAAGGCCAGCACGTTAACCATTTAGCCATGGACCTCCCAACAGATATCCCACCGATATGGTTACACTTACGTTTCAGCTATCTGCTTCATTGCAACGCGCAGGTCTTCCTACCGCGGTAAGGTTACATGGTTCACATGGGAGGTACTTAATAATAATAATAATAATAATAATAATAATAATAATAATAATAATAATAAAAAACTGAACTATCTAAAATTAACATCAAATTAAACAAGACGTTTATTTTTATTGTTGAGCTACCAGAATAATTGTGGTTGGATAAAAATTTTATAAGATGGAGGTAATGAATACTCAAGAGTTTGAGAATGAAATCAGTTTCCAAACATTTTCTGACTTCTGGTTGAAGATCATATGACATAGTTATGTTATACGGCTTTAAGTGTAATAATTGAATAGCCCTTTGCACAGGCCCATATGGATATTTAAGGGAGTTTTCCGAATAATGAGCAATGTCATCTAATTTTTCTTCAGTGAGAATCCTATGCTGATATTTTGCTTTGTTAGGCTGGATACTACCAGTTTCCTGACATTTATTATAGATATTATGGATTGTTTTGCGATCTTGAACGTCTATACCCGGGAATCTTTCTTGAAACCGTCTTTGAACTTCACGAGCTGACTGAGTTAACACAATATGAATCGTACATAAAGAAATGATATGCCTTTGAAAACAAAGAGGCATAATGCCCGTTATGACGAATTTCAAAATTAAGAAAATAACAAAAACACACACACTTGGGAGCAGTTGAAATACGACTGCGACTTCCGTCACGTGTATAAGCTCAACCAACAGGGATGGATGAGCATACATAACAAAGACCACGGTCAGTGAACGAAACATGTGAAGGCATACAACACCATCTTCCTCCCGCGCGCGGCGAGTGAGCCGGGTGCTCGCCCATAGGAAATAACACCGCGCGCGCCAGAGTAAAGCATATCTGATCACTTTGTCACACGAACGTTTTCCTTTCAAAATTTCAACCTGACGACTAGACTGGAACCACTCAGCTCGTACGTGCAGTATAATTGTGATGATTCAATCTTCCCTGTATTTGTTCGTAGAATATTATAATCAGTAGACACTTACTTAATGATCTCCAGAAAGTACTTCCGCTTCTGTAGATTGTGACACAGGACCCTCGCTCTAGGGAACTCGTCCACCCCTCTGTTCTGTTCGCTATTAGGTATCAAGTCCAAAGCTGCAGAGGGAGTGTCAGAGAAAACATCTCCTAAAGGACCCAATTAAGTAGAATGAGGGATGGGGGAGATAACAACATCGATCGAAGGATATAATTTACTAGAATTAAAACTGTAATCGCCAAGGGACCCTCCTTTATAACAACTACAAGAATTTAATTTGAGTTTACACTGAAGTAAATGTAAAAGCACTCGCCTTTCTTCCTTTGAGGTAACATTCATCAAGTCTTGACCAGACTAGCCCCTGGCATTAATCTCTCTGATTAAATCCCACTCTCTTTCCCATTCATTTCATTTCAAGTCGGCTTCTGTTGACGCAGTAAATTAACCTTCCATAACGCGTTATTCATATTCAATAATTTATTATAAGTGCAGCGTCAAACTCCTATCTCTTGTTTTAATAATAATAATAATAATAATAATAATAATAATAATAATAATAATAATAATAATAATAATCCGTGGCGCAATAGCCAGTTAGGACCGTGGACTGTCAACATAACTGCTACCCTGTCAGCTAGCCTGCAGATACTGGAATTCCATATGGACAGCGTGATGACATCCTTGGTCGTATTACTTGGTTTTCTTGACCGGATCCTCTGCCTGTCGTATCAGACAGTTTCCAAATCAGTCTCACTCATGAGACCGATGTGAATCCCGTCTAAGCACTTAGTCCATAATTGAAGTCCTTGGACTGATCGCATCAAAACTGAGGACTCCAGGTAAGAAACAAATAATCTACCTCTACACTACGGGGTTAATAAAAATATTATTATTATTATTATTATTATTATTATTATTATTATTATTATTATTATTATTATTATTATTATTATTATTATTATTATTATTATTATTATTATTATTATTATTATTATTATTATTATTATTATTATTATTATTATGAGATGAAGGATTCTGTTCAGATCATCCTAAGTAAGTGAGACCGGCAAGTGGAATTGTTACTGGAATCTCACCAGGGCGGCCATAGTTCGAGTCCCAGCCAATATACGTGGTAATTTTGAAATAAAATATCCCTTCCCATGATTCAGATTTTCCGTAAAACTGTAAGCTCCGACTGAAGTTCTCCTAGTTATTACTGTTCTCCTTTCTCAAACCAACTCATTTTCTCTACAAAATCTGCCATGGACCTCTGATGGGAATGGAAATTCTAAGCTGGATCTGAGTGAGAGTGAGAAATTCTTACCCGTATTGCTTGACTTTTGTGACTAGGCCTGCTGCCTCTCATATCAGACAGCTCCATAGTTAGTTTCACGAGCCTGAGTGAACTCCATTACAGCCTTCAGACTAGAACTGAAGTCCCTGGACTAAACGAGAATCGAATGAGGGACCTCCGGGTAAGAGCAGACACACTATCCCTACGTCATGGAGCTGACATTATACGAATTCTTCTTCTTGGTCTTTTTCTGATTTCTTTGAGTCAGCCCGTTGCATGGCTTATTTTATATGGAGGGATGTTTTCCCTATGTCGTGTTTTTTTTGTGGTGCATTGTGTGTAGATGAAGAGATGTGTGTTGATACGAACTCAAACACCCAGTTAACCATATGAAGTTAAAATCTCCGACCCGGTCGAAAATCGAACCCGAGACCCTCTGAACCGAAGGCGACGATGTTGACCATTCCGCTAAGGACCATACTTTGACGTTCAACGAATGACATTATTAAATTATTAAAATGTTATTTCGAAATCGTAGTTATCTCGCAGTTATTCGGCAAGAAAGTTTTAATTTAGAAGAGTTGAATTAGATCACCAATGCCATAGAACATTAAAATATCTGAACTGTGTAATTTGTGGACGACAGTTTGTGTGGGAGAGCAGGCATACTGAGTAATGTTTACAATGGATAGTGTTGAGAAGGAAGACGTGGGTTACATTCAACAAAAAAAGAATTTAATACATCCAGGTCTAGCTTGCCTTTATAGAGCAGCTGTGCCACTCTGTTATTTATGCGAGATGGAAGGCCTTTAATGAAATTCGATTAGAAGCAGGGATAGAGTGAGCTCTTAATAACAGGCGCTGCGGTCATCTGAGACGATAAGGTTAGCTATAACCACTTCGTCTGGTAGGTTCCTTCCGGCCAGTGGATATAAATCTTGACCGAGGCGAAGAAACACACCGTTAACATTCATTACTTGATGCAACAGACAATTCTCCACTGTACCAACTGCTCTAGTTTCAGTATCTGTGAAGTGTGAGCACAATGACCTCCTCTTAAAGCATACACCGCTCTCCGGTCTGTTAAGGCTCGTTTACAAGGGTAGAATAGCGAGGCGAGTAGAGTAGATAGTAGAGTAGCTACGTTACTCTACTCTACCACTGTCTGGTAGAGTTGACACTCGCATCGTTCATACGGGAGTAGAGTCATACAGTAGAGTAGAGTAGTAGTACCATGTACAGACGTAAGCAGATCATAAGGAAGTGTTTAAAGACATTTGCAAACATATTAATGTAAGAGGTTAGTGAAGCGTTAGAAGAAGAAGAAGAAGAAGAAGCAAATGAGGAAGGAAGGGAATGGGTAAGAGGCTAGCTTAGTAGGAGAGATTCACTCGGGGCCTCAACATTAATTCAGAGAGGACTTGGGACAGAGTATAGAGAAGAATACAGAAATTGTATGAGGTTGACGCCTGATAACTTTCGGACATTGTTAGATGCTATAACACCGCAAATTCAAAGACACGACACAGTGATGAGAGATGCAATAACACCGAGAGTTAAGTTTGAGGTGCCTCTGAAGTTCTTGGCCACTGGTAATAGGCATCAGTACACTGTAAATCATACTGGCGTAGGCTTAATTTGTAGTAGCTTCTTCGCAATAAATACCCAAATTATTGATATATTTATATAATTTTCTTGTTCGTTTCTTGTACGGCCCAGGTGTAGAGCTTAAGCTTCAAGATCTGACATTGTAGTGTAAACAATAACTATTTTGGATATTCCAAACAAAATATGGAAATTATTCAGTTTGTTGGGGAAATTACTGTTATTGCTCAAAATTAATGGCAATGGCAAGTGATATGTAGAAGATCACTATGTATGTTATTTATATGATTAAAGTACACAGTCCTTCACTATTGTCTTGCCTAACATGAACACGTCGAGACACAAATGATGACCACGCTGTGTAACACTGAAACTTGATAAACTTTCATTTAAAGGGACAATCCAGCTGACACGTGTTTATATTTTATGTTGCATCTTCGAAACTAATATAACTACAGGCATTTTTAAAATCCTTCTTCCATCGAAAAGAGGGAAGTCTGTTCTTCATTATAGGACAATACACCTGCATTTGTTTGACCTTCAAAGGTGTACCTCTCCTTAATATCCCTTAGCTATAACGCTACGTTGTGGATAAATAGGCCTAATGTACTTAGCTTTTAGTATTACCTTGCAAAATATACTTTACTAAACTACTTAAGAGAGGGAGTGTAGATGTCTGCGGCACTATCTCCAGACTTCTTGGATTTACGAATTTTCATCAGTTCTTGGTTGTAGGTACATTATCACCATTACGAAAATCAAGTCCTCTTCCGCCGCCCGTCTCATATTCTTGTTTCTGCAAATAATGCTGTTTATGTTCCATAAACATTCTTTTTCACGGTAAAGTTCTACAAATGTGCATGTTTTTTCTTCCTTCCACTTCATTTCGCCGCCAAATAAACGCACAGATGCTCAGTTTACTCAACGGAATACCGTCCGTACATCCATGGAAATAGTCGAATGATTCGCTAACTGAAAAATCGAGCGTCCCCAGCCTTCTCCGCCAGCTTTCGGAGCTCGGTTCCGGTGGGGGGGGGGGGGGAAGAATAGTGGTAGAGTTACTTTATCACAGCGAAAACCCACTCTATACTCTACTCTGCTCTACTCTATTTGCTACTATCCCAGTCGTTTACGCGATGCAAGTAGCTCTACTATCTACACTACTCGCCTCACTACTCTACCCGTGCAAACGAGCCTTTACCGTTCCCCTTTCTCGAACCAACTCATTCCCGTTTCAAAACCTACCATGAAGCTCTGATGATAACGGAAATTGTAAACTGGATATGAGTGAGAATGTGAGAAAATTTTCCAGGCTGTTGAACATAATTTTTAAAACCCAAACACGTGGTGTATAAAAGTGAAGCTTCCACGGTGTGTAGAGTTATGCAGTTCTTCTCCCGGGTTGAACCGTGTTGTTTTCTTTACATTCCGTACAGTTTGCCGACTGATTACCTCAGATAGAGTAGGGGTATTTCAGTCGCCTTGACAAAGAATACTGCAATGTATTCGAAATGTCAGCAAACTGTACGGAATGTACAGAGACCAACAACATGGATCAACCCGGAAGACGAACTAAATAACGTGATGTATACAGTCCATTAAGAGCATTAGCGGGCCTATTCCTCTAATATCTAGAGTGGAACTCTGACATTTCTTAGAGGGAGGTCCGTTTACTGCCTGCCGGGGCGGGATAGAGGGAGTGGGGGCATGGTTGCCATGGAAACGAGGGTGGGCCGACTGCGGTTGCCATGGAGATAAATCTTCTGGCCAGCTCGTCTTGCTTGGAGTAGCCAACCCTCTCACTTCTGAGTTAGATCTTGTCGCAAGCAGTTCAGATAACGGAACATGAGACCAAGTCAGTCAGTCTGGCCAGGTAGTCTACAACAGATCACAGCGGTCCAAGTGAACGAGGGAACAAGTGAGCCGGAAGCGAGGGGTAAGAGAAAGGAATGCTGGAATGTGGCAACATTGTGAAATGGCACGTGCAACGCTCCTCCCTCCAGCTCTAGCTGTCAGAATTCATCTTTATTAGAAGTATAGATGACTGCTGCCTAGCCAGTTGGCCTGTGGATATTGGAGTGTCACGTGGTCAATGATATCCTCAGCCATATTGCTTAGTTTTCGTGACCCAATTCACTGCCTCTCATATTAGACAGCTCCTCATTTGGTCTCACCCTGTTCTAGACCTCATACCGGAATTAATATCATTGGGAATGGCTGATATTCTGAGCCCAGGTTCCCGGTTCAGTCAGATGATGGTACTCCTATACGTTGTCCGTGGAACAAAATTCCGGGATCTCGACGTTCCCGAAAAGCCAATAACGTAATTACTACTCGAAACCAAGGTCTCCGGGTTAGACGTAGTCATGCTATCCCCATACCAGGGGCTCGCGAACACAATGCATGATATAGACGCAATGTTAAGACTCACAATAATAATAATTGTACCGGTTGGTACACTTATACGCCGCATATTTGAATGTTCCGCCTTAAATTACCTCTCTACTGAAGAAACCCTGAACTTTAACAACTGAACTAACTCTACTGTTTATCAGAAGATGTCACTGTGGGTTTTTGATTTGCTTTTGTTTTTTATTGATCAAGAAGAGTGGACATTCTCTAACAAATGTCTCTACCAAAAACTATGATATGCGCTCTGGTGTGAAGGAATGTACTTTCTTGGAGAAATTTTGTATTCATAAGTTTTCTCTTTACTAAATTTTGTTCTGTCATTTGTGGGTTGGCAATATTAATCCTTTCTTTCCGCCTGTTTTGAAGGTAGCCAGTCAGGAATTTCTGTAATTAATTTTCGGCCAATCGGGGCCTTCTTCTTCAATTTTGTATGTAACTGTGTACTGTAGCCAATAAAAGTTTGAGGGCGGGTTGTTATCATTCATGAAAGGTCTCGAACTTTCCACGAGGGTATAAAAACTGCTAATTTACTTGCCTCCAGGCCACTCGTATTACATCTTTCCAGTGTGTGAATATATAGCGGGGGGTGGGAAGCGCCTCGTTCTTCAGGCAGCAGCTCTTCAACAAGGTAATGGCCTCTTAACATCTTTATTTATTGCTCGCTCAGCAGTTTAACTCACAGGGAAGGTTCGAAACCTTTAATATGTAATCTATCTCTTTAAAATGTAAATCACTTTTCAGTCTATGTAAAAACTACAATTTCTTCAACTGTAAAGCGGGGATAGAGAGTGCCTTACCCTCTCGAGCTCCCCTTCATTTTGAAGTTGAGGTGACTACGTTTTCATAACCGTTTCTTCTCTTCCTTAATGTATTAAAGTTTTCTCATACGAGTCACCTCCCTAGCTTGGGATTAGCCCCTGTGTAATCGGCCTAGCGCCACTTAGGTTTTAAAATGTGTATTTAGGAGTGCTAATTCACGCCTCCATTCTTTTTGCGTTTTGGGCCGTTGTTATTAACCTAGTATTTTTCCATTAAGGCCCAGTAGCTTGGGTAAGAGATACCCCTGTTTAAATTTGTAAGTCGTGTCTGTATGGCAAGTGATTGTAAAAGCTGAGGCTGCCCTCAAAGGGCGTGAGTAACTGTGAGCCGGTTTCCTCTTTCATTATTTGATCTCTGAGTGCCCCTTGGAGGGTTAACATGGCAATTAGGAGCAAGTGCTCCTTGGTATGTTGGGGTTTTCTGCCCCTTAGTTCAAATTTGTACCTTGGTAAAGTTGGGCTAATAGCTCAAGGATTGTGAAAGTGGGGCTCGAAGCCCAAAACTTGTAAAAAATCCCTGTCCTGGTAAAATTATATTTGTACCTGCCTTTCATTGTTATTTCACCTAGTGGAAAATTGTTTTCTTGGTCTTGGAGCAGATAGTTGGTTATTGTTTGACTCGCTGGTTTTTGTTGAAGTCTAAAGCTCTTTGTTAAATCTTGTTAAGTTTTGATATTTTGAAAATGTAACCTTTATTATTTAAATTTTAACTTAATCTTTTGGCCTTGTAGTTAGACCCATTCTAGCCCGCACCTTCTTGCACCTCTGACTTCCACGGATAACTCCGTAACAATAATAATAATAATAATAATAATAATAATAATAATAATAATAATAATAATAATAATGGTAAACACAGGATGGTGTGTTTCATCCATGGAAGTGGACATCTTCAGAAGAACATTGGAGATAAACTGGCCGTTCAATTTATTTTATTTTTCTTTGATAAGTCAGTTAATCAGCACCTAATAATCGACTTCTGCGTTACCCACTGTTCGTACAAACAGTCGATTTAGTACTGAGTAGGAAAGTTTAAATGGCCCATACAAAGAGGATTCAAATCACGTTCCAATTCAAGGTGAACAAAATGAGTAATATTTGTATTATTAAAGTAAAGATTTGAGGTTACATTCTGCCCAGGACTGTTCTTCGTTATGCAGCAACGAAAGTTTAAAGTATCAACGGACAGTTTTCGAATGAAAATAAGAATAGAAGCGGGCATAAAGCATTTCATCATGTGTTCGTGGTAAGTATTCTCCGTAGAACTGTACGTCCCGTTCATAATAATCGTATTAATAAACGATTACGAAAAATCGCAAGCTTCTTCGTTACTTTCCTCTGAGAATTTTGTCTGGCGCTTCATAGTACATAAATAATTTATAGTTAAAGCCATGGCATAGGCCTATTCAAATATGTAACTTACATTATACAGGGGCAGAGAGAGGAAATGATTAAAGAATTCCCGGAGGTTGATAACTAGTGATCAGTTATATGCCCGACAGCCTTTGCCCCCAGAAATTGAGTAGCCTACTTATTTTGGTGTAGATTGAGTAAACCTAGAGACCCTGTACCTTTTCAGGAGTGGAAATCTCTTTTCTAAATCAAATCGGGCACGCTTTCATCGCCCCTTCTAAGGATACTTTCTGTCTCTAATTTCCTCCCCAAAACGTTCCTCATTTACAATGTCTTGATCTTCTTTCCGTCGAGCTGAGTGGCTCAGACGGTTGAGGCGCTGGCCTTCTGACCCCAATTTGGCAGGTTCGATCCTGACTAAGTCCGGTGGTATTTGAAGGTACTCAAATACGTCAGACTCCTGCGGGACAAAATTCTGCCACCACGGCGTCTCCAAAACCTTTCAAAAAGTCGTTAGTGGGACGTAAAAACATTAACATAATTGATCTTATTTTCTTCGTTAGGAATAATCTTGGAGTCTTCTTCTTTTTCTTCTATCTTCATTTTTGACCGAGCTCGATAGCTACAGTCGCTTAAGTGCGGCCAGTATCTAGTATTCGGGAGCTAGTAGGTTCGAACCCCACTGTCGGCAGCCCTAAAAATGGTTTTCCGTTGTTTCCCATTTTCACACCAGGCAAATGCTGGGGCTGTACCTTAATTCAGGCCACGGCCGTTTCCTTCCCATAAAATTTTCTCGGAATGCAGACTTTGGAAAAAGTGAGAAAAAAGGAAATTTCTGTCTTACGAACTTAATTCAAACCAGTACTACATTTCAGGACTAAGAAACTCATCTTACCTTATTGTTCTACGAAGAAGAAACTGAAATGAATTTATTGATGTGTTACGTGCCATTAAAATTGCATTCATAAGATAATATTAGCTTAGACTTGTGTCATTACTAAATTTATATAATTTATAATAATAAATATAATGAGCTTCAAACTTTAAATTAGTTCATATTATCACTGGCTGTACTGGTACAGACTCACTTTAGACAAGGACTTATGTTATACAGGGGCAGAAACGATTAAAGAATTCCCGGAGATAGGTAACTAAGCATTGTATTTTTCACATGACTGCTCTGATTTCACTGATTGCTCCTCTTCGAAAACTGGTACTATAGGAGGTCGCGTAATATAAAAGTTCTTTGTTTTATTGTAATCTTCTTTAAATTAAACCTGTAAAATAAAACATGCTTTCATGCTTGTACACTTTCAGTTTTATGTGTAGTCCGAAACTAATGGACGAGTTGGCTGTGCGCGTAGAGGCGCTCGGCTGTGAGCTTGCATCCGGGAGATAGTAGGTTCGAATCCTACTATCGGCAGCCCTGAAGATGGTTTTCCGTGGTTTCCTATTTTCACACCAGGCAAATGCTGGGGCTGTACCTTAATTAAGGCCACGGCCGCTTCCTTCCAACTCCTAGGCCTTTCCTATCCCATCGTCGCCATAAGACCTATCTGTGTCGGTGCGACGTAAAGCCCCTAGCAAAAAAAAAAACTAATGGACGTAAAAACATGCCGTTTAAATTCGCACCTCATTTCCGACCCCGTATCAAGAAACGGGAATGTGACTTTCTGCGAACTGTGTGATCGGAAGTTTTTACTGTATTTCTGGAAATATATCTTGAGAATACTGCAGTCATTAGGGTTCATGTTGAGACATATTACATTTCTGAGGGTGGCTGCCTCACTGACTATATTCAATAACTGCTCTGAGCTGCTGATGGAAATGAGGCAAATTAACATCATGTCAGCTTGTGACAAGCGAGTTGCACTCTACTTGGTTATCGTACCACTTCTGACATTTTAATTGTGGGCCTACCAAATGTGACAAATGATTAATGGTTCTCCTTCAGACAAGTCATTCATATTCATGGGTTACTCGTGAAGACAGAGCGAGCTTCCTGACCTAACCCCTCTCGAACTCGCTTGAGATGGCTTCACCGTTGCCAGAAGCAGTTTTCTGCCAATGTTGATGACGTAAGACATAGTTCTGTTTATCTGAAGTCACTTTAACACATTTTGTCTCTCACTATTCACAAGAGATATCTGTTAACATTTGCGCTGAATATATCAAAACGCTTAGGCGGCAGCACCGATCTTATTAACCTAGTTTATCCTAACGTCCTTCAAGAAGGGTCAGTAACGACAAAAGGGAAGTTCATTAATAATACTTGGGTATACTTCCTGATCATTGACAGTATTTAATGTTTAAAAGTAAAACGTATGTTTGTTTCAACAATTTTGTTTCAACAGCGTAGCTGTCATTTGTCGTGTCAGCAACGTGAGAAATAGAGTTGTGAATTTTTATTGCAAAATATAATTCAAGATCAACTTATTTAAAACTCATTGGCTTTGGATGCTTCACCCATATTAAAGTGGTTGAAATTGGACATTTGAATTCAAACTAATCATATAAGTCTGCCTTTACTTGCTTTGAAACTGGTGAACGTGCAGATATAATTATGCAGGAACTTTTAATCTTGTGGAGAATAGTATGCCATTTTACCCTCAGAAATACTTTATTGGGATTCCATATCTATTTCACTTTTTAATGCAATGGCTTCCTATCAGTAACACCATAATTGTAGAATAATGAATCATACGTGACAAAGAAATTGAGACTAGGTATTCGTAATTGCTACCTGTTTGCCTAAGCTAGGCCTATAGCAGTTTGAATGTTAATACTGTGCATCTATCATATCATCTGAGACGTTCGTACGTTGTCGATAGCCCACATGGTTCACCACTCCTGCCTGCTCTTTTCAGTCAGTATATAAGAACCCACGGTCCGTAACATCTCCTTACACCCGGGTGAATATGTATTAAGCCATGGAAGAACTTCGAACCATGGACTTTACGATTCAAGGATACGGTTTAAATTAAGGTACAGCTCCAGAATTTCCCTGGTGTAAACTAGGAAACCATAGAAACCATCTTCAGGGCTGCCGACATTGTGTTTCGAACGTATCCTTATTTTAACGAGACATAAAATATTTAAATTTAGACTAAACAGAAATAACAGCATACATAGGAATGACAATACCTGAAGTCACAAACAGATTATACACAGGGATATTCTTCTTCTTCTTTTTCTTGTTATTAAACGAGTGTTAAATTGCCGGCGTTTCTTAGAAACTAATTGTGGTTTTGCCTCTCCGCCTTAGAAGTTCAGTTTACCTAGCGTTCCGTTGAAATCAATATCTGCTTCACTGACAAAATTTTGACATGCAATATTCATGACAATAGCACTGTATTATACTGTAGGAATCATCCAGAGACTTACCTGATGTCGATACTGCATTAGTCTCTAGCAGCAAGTTCACTTCTGTGTGATGCTGAGCTGTGGGAATCGACTTTCATTTGAAGGGACTATGTGGTTCAAAATGCATACCAGTAAACCAAGCAACCGTATTATTAGTAGCGTTTATTGGACTCGAGGAATAATTTAGGTAAGAAAACCGTTCTGATCTGAAAAAGAGCACTTATTTAAATAAATAAAAACTTGGAGGAATTAGGACGAGAATTGTCTCAGTGCATTCACCATGTGACGGTGCAGATGAGGATGAATCGACTAGTTTTATGAAACATTGAGTGACATCGTAGTCAGGGTCAACATGAAGAATAGGATAGTGCTAATGGGCGATTACAATGCGACAGTAGGAAACAGAACTGATGGTTAAGAAAGGGTGATTGGTAAATGTGGGGAAGATATGGAAGCTAATGGGAATCGGAAGCGTTTGCTGGACTTCCGTGCTGGTATGGGTTTAGCAGTTACGAATACATTATTCAAGCATAAAGCTATTCCCCGCTACACGTGGGAGGCTAGGGGTACCAGATCCATAATAGACTATATCTTAACCGACTTCGAATTCAGGAAATCTGTTAGGAATGTACGAGTATTCCGGGGATGTTTCGATGATACAGATCTGATCTGTAGTGAACTAAGTATCTCTAGGCCTGGGGTAGAGAAAGGGAAATCCGTCTGCAGACGAATAAGGGTAGAAAATCTCTAGGACGAGGAAATTATAGAGAAGTACATGCATATGATTAGTGAGAAGTTTCGAACAGTAGACAGTAAGCAGTTTCAGGATATAGAAAGTGAATGGGTGGCATACAGGGATGCTGTAGTAGAAACAGTGAGGGAATGCCTGCGAACGACTGTGTGTAAAGACAGGGAAAAGCGAACATCTTGGTGGAATGATGAAGTGAGAGCAGCTTGTAAACGTGAAAAGTACCGGGCGAGTTGGCCGTGCGCGTAGAGGCGCGCGGCTGTGAGCTTGCATCCGGGAGATAGTAGGTTCGAATCCCACTATCGGCAGCCCTGAAAATGGTTTTCCGTGGTTTCCCATTTTCACACCAGGCAAATGCTGGGGCTGTACCTTAATTAAGGCCACGGCCGCTTCCTTCCAACTCCTAGGCCTTTCCTATCCCACCGTCGCCATAAGACCTATCTGTGTCGGTGCGACGTAAAGCCCATAGCAAAAAAAAAAAAAAACGTGAAAAGTAGGCTTATCAGAAGTGGCTCCAAACAAGGGCTTATGCAGACAGGGAATTGTACGCAGAGGAAAGAGAGCGAAACAAACAGTTGTTGAATCCAAAAACAAGTCCTGGGAAGATTTTGGTAATAACCTGGAAAAGCTAGGTCAAGCAGCAGGGAAAACTTTCTGGACAGTAATAAAGAATCTTAGAAAGGTAGGGAAAACGGAAATGAACAGTGTTTTGGGTAATTCAGGTGAACTTATTGTAGATCCCAGGAAAACACTGGACAGGTGGAGGGAATATTTTGAAAATATTCTCAACGTGAAAGGAAATTTTCCTAGTGGTGTCGCGAACAACCAAGCTCATGGCGAAGAGGAAACTGATGTTGGCGAAATTACGCTCGAGGAAGTGGAAAGGATTGTAAATAAACTCCATTTTCAAAAAGCAGCAGAGATAGATGAAATTAGACCTGAAGTGGTTAAGTATAGTCGGAAGGCAGGGATGAAATGTCTTCATAGAGTAGTAGAATTAGCATGGAGTGTTGGTAAGGTACCTTCAGATTGGACAAAAGCAGTAATTGCACCTATCTATAAGCAAGGGAACGGGAAGGATTACAACATCTACCGAGGTATCTAATTGATTAGTATACCAGGCAAAGTATTTAATGGCATCTTGGAAGGGAGAGTGCGATCAGTGGTTGAGAGGAAGTTGGGATGAAAACCAGTGTGGTTTCAGACCACAGAGAGGCTGTCAGGATAGATTTTCAGTATGCACCAGGTAATTGAAAAATGTTGCAAAAGGAATAGGCAGTTGTGTTTCGTAGATCTAGAGAAAGCATATGTCAGAGTACCGAGGGAAAAGATATTCGCCATACTGGGGGACTATGGAATTAAGGTTAGATTATTAAAATCAATCAAAGGCATTTATGTTGACAATTGGGCTTCAGTTATTACTGATGGTAGAATGAGTTCTTGGTTTAGGGTACTTACAGGGGTTAGAAAAGGCTGTAATATTTCACATTTGCTGTTCGTAGTTTACATGGATCATCTGCTAAAAGGTACAAAGTGGCAGGGAGGGATTCAGTTAGGTGGAAATGTAGTAAGCAGTCTGGCCTATACTGACGACTTGGTCGTAATGGCAGACTGTGCCGAAAGCCTGCAGTCTAATATCTTGGAACTTGAAAATAGGTGCAATGAGTATGGTATGAAAATTAGCTCTCGAAGACTAAATTGATGTCAGTAGGTAAGAAATTCAACAGAATTGAATGTCAGATTGGTGATACAAAGCTAAAATAGGTCGATAATTTCAAGTATTTAGGTTGTGTTCTCCCAGGATGGTAATATATTAAGTGAGATTGAATCAATCTGCAGTAAAGCTAATGCAGTGAGCTCGCAGTTGCGATCAACAGTATTCTGCAAGGAAGTAAGTCAGCTCCCGGACCAAATTATCTTTACATCGGTCTGTTTTCAGACCAACTTTGCTTTCCGGGAGCGAAAGTTGGGTGGACTCAGGATATCTTATTCATAAGTTAGAAGTAACAGACATGAAAGTAGTGAGAATGATTGCTGGGTCAAACAGGTAGGAACAATGGCAGGAGGGTACTCGAAATGAGGAGATTAAGGCTAACTTGGGAATGAACTCGATGGATGAAGCTGTACGCATGAACCTGCTTCGGAGGTGGGATCATGTGAGGCGAATGGAGGAGGATAGGTTACCTAGGAGAATAATGGACTCTGTTATGGAGGGTAAGAGAAGTAGAGGGAGTTTAAGACGACGATGGTTAGACTCGGTTTCTAACGATATAAATATAAAAGGTATAGAACTAAATGAGGCCACTGCACTGGTTTCAAACAGAGGATTTTGGCGACGTTTAGTAAATTCACAGAGGCTTGCAGACTGAACGCTGATAGGCACAGCGGTCTATAATGATAATGTATGTATGTATGTATGTATGTATGTATGTATGTATGTATGTATGTATGTATGTATGTATGTATGTATGTATGTATGTATGTATGTATGTATGTATGTATGTATGTACAGTATGTAACGAGTATTTCGTACAGTGAAAATGTATAAGTCATATTAGGTCGCAAATTGCATTTTGCAATGTCCAGCTCTTACTCAGAACTGAGGTAAATCCGGTACAGATGCCGCATATACTGTAGCCAATGGTTCCCATCGTTACAGCTAGATTGCAGTGTATATGGTTTTTCAGTCTCTAAGGAACAACTACTGTCTGCGGGTGTGATTAAAGTTGCTCGTATATTACGCCAATTATAGCCGACATCTTGAGGCGAGTACCTGTTTCCTCCTGACAAAGTTTATCCTTGTTTATTTTATTGTATATTAATTTAGTTTCAGATGCTCAAATCAACCGTTTTGTTTACAGTACGAGTCAGAAACATAACTCTAGATGACAGTAAGCTTATTTTGGGCCGTGATAGCCTTGAGATCCGGCAACAGCAGGGTGCGGCGTCTCTACCTGATTGTTGGGGGAGTTGCCGCACAACAATCTGGCTGAGTTGCCTCATTGCTATCAGATTCTAAAAGAGATATGGAAATATTGAATACTGTTCAGAGTGTACTGGTATTTTATTTAAATATTTTATCGTCCCGCGATTCTTAAAATAGTCTACATAATTTACTGTTATTGCTTTCATTGGTAACAATTATTTTCAAAAATAAAAAATTATGACCTGCCTACTCAGAAAAAAATAAGGGCACCGTTAGCAGACCTCATTCGACAGAGGAAAATTTAATATAGGCTATTAAACGACTGAAAATAAAGGAAATACTGATCATGGAGGCAAAATGATACTATAGAATTCCGGCACAATCTAAGAATGGAGTCAGGAAATCTGGAAAAAGTCTCACTGGGTACTTCAATCATAACCGAACTCAAATTCATATTCAAAAAGGATGACTAGGTCTAGTGTTTGAGTTGCAACCAGCTGTGTTGACTGTGGCAGCAAAATTGCTAGAGAACAAAGTTCTCAGAAACAATCTGTATAAATTTGTAACTTATAAGTGGTTAACCAGTTTTTGTTCAAGAATTCTATCTCCGGCATATTTTCAAATTACTTCGTTAAGACAGAATTATATTCATGATTATTTTGATCTTTCCTTTATATAAAAAAGGGAAGAATCGATTGCACATGAATATTCATAGCAAATCGAAATTAAAATATGATTCATTTAATGTTGTAAATTATAAGTTAGATTCATTTATCATTGAATGATTAAATTATATAGATATAATTGTCTTGTAGTACTTTGTAATGTTCAGTTATATTAAAGTTGAAGAAAGTAGCTTAAATATGATTTTATTATTAATTATTTTACTTGCGGCATCTCTCCCGAGCAAAATCGGCATCTATACCGGGTTCTAGGGAGAGACGCCGCTGATGCAACAATTATTTTGTTCTCTCCTCTCTCCCATTTACTTTTAGTTACCAATGTTTGCTCATATCTGATCAAATGCACATGTTTTCAAATTATGCTCTATGAATTTGCAATAATTTTTAAAGTAAATTACCGAGATATAACAAAAGAGATAAAATGTGCGCAACTCTACCGGAATTACCTTAATATTTACATAGACATTTGGAAGTTAGTGAATGATGAAATAAACACAAATCACAATCACAATCAGCCAGTTCTCTCAATAACTGATGTGGCCTCTAGAAGTCTGAAACTTAGGTAAGTATTTAGGAGTTGCCTCCACTGCCTGCGATTTTAAGCGATGTTTTGCCAATTAACTCCGGCGATTTTGCGGATGTCTTTGTCCCAGCGATTCGGTGGCCCTCCTCGCGGTCTCAGTTTATCTCTTGAGCTCCATTCGAGAACAACCTTGGTTCATCCGTTCCTCTCTGGGCAGTTCTTAGTTTCCGTTTAGTGAACTCATTCATTGTCCAGGTCCTACAGGCATAGGTCATGACAGGGAGAATGCATTGGTCATGAACTTGCTTCTTTAGGTTTACCGACATGCTGGATTTGAAGACGGTTGAATATCGTCCAAATGCCTGCCATCTTAATTTGATTCTTCGGAAAATTTCATGACATATCTCCTTTAAACACAAATATTTTCGTTATTATTCATCGTAAGGTAAAAACGTATTAAATATAAATGATCCATATATATTTTGAGCAAATTTTATAATGTACTCGTATAATTTTTAAATACACCTTAAGTTCTCTCACCAATATACTTCTCTATACTCAATAGCATATATCATTTAGCATAGTGCACAATCCACTTATCGTACAATGTAAATTATGCGTTTCAAAGTGTATGTTCAGTTGTTTTACTATGATACCTTACTAAACAAGTAAACCCACAAACAGATAGGCAAAACTTGAACTGATACTGAAGTTATTTTTGAATTTTGTATAACTAATTCCAGATAAAGGCGAGGTGCACATACAGAAATCTATATTTTTATTTATATATATTTAAGAAAAACATTGTTCTATTTACAATTTAGAGATGTTCGATCTTTCGTTGTTTTAATACGATTTTCTCTTCTGTTTCAGGTAAGCTGTGTTTCCTGATAAAGCTGATGCCAAGTTTACATCCATCTCTTGTGTAAGTCACCATATGTACAAACATATGTATTTTTATGTCATACCGTGAATTTTCTTCCAAAATATTACTGGATGTATTTGAGGAAGGGATATTGTTATTGATTACTGATCATGTATAGTCATAGCCTATCTTGCCAATTTTCAACTATTTTAGAGCTGAAGGAAATTATAGTACTAATCTAAAAATGCTACTAGATTCACTAGGAATTTAAGTATACCTTCGTTTACCCCCATAGTTTCCTCTGGCCAATGTCCTGACTGATAACTTTATCGTCTGAATAATCTTAACATACAAAAAATAAAAGTCATTGTATGTGTGTATGTATGTATGTATGTATGTATGTATGTATGTATGTATGTATGTATGTATGTATGTATGTGTGTGTGTGTATGTATGTATTTGTATATGTATGTACGTATGTATATATGTGCGTTTGTTCCACATCTTCTCCTAAACCACAGGACCGATTACAACAAAACTTAGAACACATATTACTTACTAACTGAAAAAAATTCTGTGGGTGGGGGAGGGGTAAGAAACCTCTAGCATCCCTAGGGTTGGGGGTGACATATAAAAATAATGGAAAATAGTGTTGAATCCGTGCTTTCCGGTGTCGCTGAGATTAAGAGTAACACTGAATGTCGTTTAAGTCCAAGTTCAGTCTCCTTCGGCATGGGGGTGAATAGGGGTGAAAAAAGAAAATGTCTAAGCTGACCGAAATGAGTGTTAAATCTACATTTTTCGGAGGTCCCTACACTGATTGGTGACGGTTTCAATGGCAGTTGAAATCGTGTACATTGTAGCTATGCGTAAATACGTACAGTTATCACTTACTTTTATTATTTACTTGAAAGGATCAACTACTTCCCAAACAATCCGGGCTGCGACAAGGAAACATTTTAATAACCGCAAAACAAAATCTAAAACTAAATAAAGAAATCTAAAAAAATCACTTTGCACTTAATTAACAAGTAATATAAATCCTAAAAAATAAGCATTTAATTAAGTATCTGGGCAGCGTTGGTAATCGTACATCTAGTTGCTTTACAAATTTTCGACTGGAATGTAATGTGCCTGACTTATGCTGTACGGGTACCGCCTCTACCTCTTACCTAAAGGCACTACGTAGGTCCATGGTTTGTCCCAGAATTCTTATCCTGTTGAGAAGCTTAGAACGTTGCTCACTCGATCTCATAAGCTCAACTAAAGAACTGTTTAATATGAGAGGCAGTGAACCCGGTCAGTGAAGACAACACGCCTCACTGTCTACATGTACTCCAGTATTTTCAGGTCATCTTGCTGGGTAGCAGTTGTCTTGATAGCTGCTAGCTAGGCCTCCTCTAGGCTGTAGGTACTGTACTCCAGCACTAACAAGGATTGTATCACAGTGGAAAGTGGAGGATTTAGATGTCACATCATATTGACCATATGCCTTACTAACCCAATTTAGCATCGTCATTTTTAATGTAATTTTGTAAACGTCAGTAATGTAACTCTCCCTTGACAATCCAAGGCTGTTGCCAGTTTCATCTGATTTCTGCATTCCATTTCAAACAGGGATTTGATATATCTTCTGCACGGATGTTTTTAACGTGATGAATCAAATCCTTAGAAGGAAAAAGAAGTGAAAGGTGAAACATATAGCAAGACATTACAAGTGGCCATGATGTTGACCAAAGAAAGAGACTTGAAAGAGAATCTAGATAATATTTCACCAAGATAGACAGTAATCTTGCATATGTCCTGATAATATATAAAGAGTTTACACCTAAGAAGTGGCCGCCTGTTTGCTCATATTTTTGCGGATCTCTGAGATATGTCCGGTGTTAAACGTCGCCATAAATTACAAGATTTTAAAGGCGAATGCGCACACATATATTTATGAAAAGTAACTGTTACGTCAGCGGTGCCTATGAAATCTGATTTATTTGAAGAGAGGAATAAAGGACCAAGGTAACCTATGTCGTAGGTCATCGAAGTGTCTCGTGCTGCCTAGAGGCTTCACACCAGTTATTACTGGTCATTATTTTCCGCTGATTTGTGCCATTTAAAGAAAATTATTGTATTGGTTTTTCGTTTCAGTTTCAGGAGGCTTTTCACTGAATTTGTACCTACAGTAGTTTCCAGCCGATTCGGTCGCAACATGCTCTTAGTAGTGCCAAGTTGCTGGCTAGCTCTACTAGCCTGCACTCTCATTTCCACGTGAAGAATAACGTCTCGGTTCCTTATTATTTTCTTTCACCTTCCAATGATGAGGTAGGTAATGCAGTAAAACATGGTCCCGCAAATCAAATTGACCTCCGAAAGTTTTAAAAAATCAGCAGGTAAAGAGCGAGTTTTTACCGCAAAATGGGGCGGAATGAAATTTCTGTCACTTTGTTGATAAATATTCGAACTGGCATATCGATGACACTCACTAATGAAAGTGAGTGGGATTTTCGCTGAAATGCCTTTCACTGCTGTGTCACTACTAATATTGCTAATATTACCTAAAGGCACTACGTTGGTCCATGGTTTGTCCCAGGATTCTTATCCTGTTGAAGATTAGAACGTTGCTGACTTGATCTCATACGCTCAACTAAAGAACTGTTTAATATGAGAGGCAGCGAACCCGGTCAGTGAAGCCAACACGTCGCACTGTCTACGGTACTTAGATCGGGCGATATAACCTGTAGACAGGAGCAAGATGCATTTTATTATATACTAGTTGTAGTACCCGTCGTTGATGGGACAGTCACTTAGTTTGTGTACATTTTTTCCACCCGTCATCGTATTCCTCTGATTGTGAGGCATATAAGTGGGCGTGCCTCTCTCTGTCAGCGACTTGTCGTGACTACTGGCTTCCGTGCCATCTGTGGCCCTGGGCAGTTTCACTTTATTTTTCATTATTGCTGATCTTGATTTGATTTCCTCCTTCTGGTGTAAAAGAATGCCAAATATCGGGTTAATATACAAAAATACTAACAGATGTACAAAGCCTTGGAACGTTGCAGGAACGATAACGATCACCATAGGAACTCTCTTTACAGCCTGTAGAGTTACTTACTGGCTCTTGGACTTAAACTTTCACAAGATTGCCACTGATATTTCGCTCACTTTTCACTGTATCGGGAAAAGTTTAGAAAGAAACATTCTAAGCAAATATTGCCATAGGTCATTTTCATGTAAAACCAATCGTAAGAGAGATACATCGAATTTTATACTATAGGCCCATTCTGAAGGGCCCCGCCCATCACCCCACTGATTTTTTTCGAATAACTTATAGCTAAGATCCTACTCCAACTTATTCTAAATTGAGTTACCAAGTTTCGTTAAAATCCACCAATCCATTTTCCTGTGATGCTGCAACAGATAGAGAGTTCGACTCATTGGCTGAATGGTCAGCGTTGAGTCCTTTGGTCCAAAGGGTCCCGGGTTCGATTCCCGGCCGGGTCGGGGATTTTAATCGCCTCTGATTTATTCTTCTGGTCCGGGGACTGGGTGTTTGTGTTGGTCCCAACACTTCCCTCTTCATATTCAGCCAACATGCTACACTACCAACTACCACAGAAACACGCAATAGTAATTACATCCCTCCATATAGGGTTGGAGTCAAGAAGGGCATCCAGCTCTAAAACAGGGCCAAATCCATATGTGCGACACAGTTCGCACCCGTGACTCCAAAGATGTGTGAAAAGCGATAGAAAAAAGAAGAAGCTGCAACAGATACAGACAAATATTAACTGAACTCGACACAGGTTCATAGGTCATTAGAGTGACGTCGGTATTCTTGTCAGAATACAACATTATCAAAATGGAACGTCACGGTTAAAGACAATGTTATGATATGAAATGCTCGATGAAATGGAAAACAGCACAGTTTATCACTTTTCCCGAACAGTACTACTTGTAGTCTAAGAGCTGGAATTACCTGTCCTCAGACAACGGGAATACTGATCTGCCGTTTTCCGCTAAGTGTGCACACTTCCCATTCCTATCAATGCCACATAGCAGGGATTGAATAGCTGGAATACTTTGATGAACCATTACTTACCAGTTCTTGTATGAACCAGAGGAATAGTATGTTAAAAAATAAAGTTACCTAATTCCCCAGTTACTTCTCGCTAAAATTCAGACAGGCTGTTCTACTCGGGTTGGTAACTCCCTTAGCTCACGTGTCATGTAGCAGTAATATCATCTATCGGAGATGATTGGCAGCAGAAGAGACAAAGCACATCACAACAAACAATAGCAATGTAATATTGTTGTTTATCATTTTTATGGGCTTTCGATATTGTCGGCCTTTATCTTCCTCCATTCATGAGTCCCTCGTGTCTTATTTTTCAAGTGATCTTTCCTTCGCGATTTTTTTTCTCATTTTGACAATTTTATTTGTCAGTATGGGCTGATGACCATGCGGTTTTTTACGTTAAGACAAAACCACCACATCGCCAGTTAACTCGACTGAACAATGTTTCCATGTTAACGATGCTGAGCATTGACGTGGACTGAGTAACAAATGTGTCCGACTCCGTGGCTAAATGGTTTGCGTGCTGGCCTTTGGTTACAGGGGTCCTGAGGTCGATTCCTGGCAGGATCGGGAATTTTTACCATAATTGGTCAATTCCGCTGCCACTGGGGCTGATTGTATGTGTCGTCCTTCATCATCATTTCATCCTCATCACGACGTGCAAGTCGCCTACGGGTGTCAAATCAAAAAAGACCTGCATCTGGCGAGCCGAACTTGTCCCCGGACACTCCCGGCACTACAAGCCATACGCCATTTCATTTCATTTAGTAACAAAAGTCTAAATTATGAATCTCTCTGTTATCCGAGCCGGAACGGTAAAATTATATCGGACATAAATGATCGGAAATTGTGTTCTCTATATCTTTTGTTATGTAGTATTTATCGATAGGACCACAAATAACATAGTTATTTGAGACACACTAGGTTTTCGCGTAAACTACCATTTCACCCAGTGTGAATAAAATTAATTATAGTCTAGACTGTAGTCCTTTATTTCTTGACTTTACATATTGATTTTTCATTAAATTCTGTTCAGCAAGTTTCTCGTGGCTCGGCGCTGAAATGGTCTAAGCAGCAAAAACGTTACATACTTCGTACAGTAAAACTGTATAAGACATAAATGATCAACCATTATATTCTCCATAACTTTTGTTATGTAGTATTTATCGATAAGACCACTAATACCGTATTTATTTGAGAACTAGCGAATGTACCCGTGCTTCGCCACGGTATTCTACATTGTATACGAATATCGAAGTAAATAGTGTACATGCAGTAAATAAGATTGTTTTAAAATTGCATGTCTCTTAGCGTTATCCGAGAAAGAGCATTGGGAGGTCCCCGTACGTTGTTTCCAATATAAAGTGTTTGTTACGGATTTGTGATATAACGGCAGGCTCACTTGCCTACTGTCATACACAATCGAGTTGGGAAGTTTACATTATAATTGCAGGCCCCATTGCCTACTACGCGGAGAGAATCGAATGGGGAGTTTTCGTTAAAATGTCAGCCCCCCTATTCCTACTTCCAGACAGATTACAGTTGAGGAGTTTTTATTATAATGGCAGGCAATTACCGTACTATCACTCGAAATTGAGTTGTGCAGTTATCATTATAATGCCAGACCCATTTTCCTACTGCCAGTCACACCAAGTTGGTGAGTTTCCATCAAAATAGCAGGCCACTATGCCTAATGCCAGTCACATTTTAGATGAGGACATTTCTTTATAATGGCGGGCACCCTTGCCTACTGCTAAAAACAATCGGGTATGGGGGTTTTACACAAAACTGCATGCTCACTTGCCTGCTGCAAGTTAAATCGAGAAGTGAACTATTCATTACAATTGTAGACCTTCCTTACTAATGACAGTTACACAGGAGTTGGAGAAGGAACCCTTTCCTACTGCCAGTCAAAGTCGGTGTGGGGAGTACTGATACAATAGCAGACCCACCCTTTCTCGATCGCTACAAATCGACATCAGTGAATATATATAGATCGACATACGAAAGTATATGCGTGTTTACAATATTAAAGATCTTCATTTACAGATTAACTGCTACTAAACGTACGTCATATCGACAAAGGATTATACCATAAGACACGCCGGATTTAGTGGCCTAAATAGCTGGTCCTATGATATGTCGTCTATTCTTGGGTCAGATTGAGTTAGAAACGTGGAACAGGGCAAAGTTTTTGTAAGATTATCTCACATTACATTACCTTTCGGATAAGTATGTGACAGCTACGTACATAGTATTTGGCTCATATATGGCTACTGGGTGGGCCAATTTTCGTGAAGAGTTTGATGATTCTGTATTTCATATAAGTAATTGAAAGTATGAATTATGCATGTGAAAATTCCAAATTGACTTAACATCGATGAATAGAGAAAAATAAAACGTAAAAGGGATACAGATACGGCAAAAAGTCATAAGACCAAGGTTGTAGATCATTCCAAATTGAACGGAGATTGTGCAATCTGTTATGTGATAGGAATTTCTGAAGGTGTGTACCATCATTAAAATTGCCTGCATATTTCAATATTCTTCGGGGATAAAAAGTGAAAAATTTAATGATCTTGGATGTTTTCCGTTCATTACAGGCTAAAACGTATAATTTTGTCAACTTTCAATTATCTTCTTTTTCTTCTGGCAGATTATGCCGCAGTCTGGATTTTGGGTGAGGCGGGTAAAAATTAGGACTTTCAGGAAACTAAACCAAAAAATTATGCAGATGGTCATTATTACCCCTTAAACGGAAAGCTGTACGAAAATTTCGCCAAAATAGTCAGTGTAGAGGCACACAGTCGTTACGATTTGATTTATATAGATAAGGAATCTGCTCCATGTAAAACACCTTTTGGGCTATGTCCGCTGGACTTAACCTGCAAAACTGACCATTCATGATATCTCCCTTATTAATCCTCCTGACGAAAAAATGCACATGAAAAAAAGGTTTAGAGGTGGAATTCCATCATGTTTGTTCGATTTCCAGTCAGGTTGGTCTTGTTCTGTATATATTGTGGAAAAGTAAAATCATCATTTCGGTTCCCTATAGACCGCCAGTCCATCCCGGAACATGAAATGTTATTTACGTTTAAAACCTACCTTTGGACGTGTGGATGCTAATTATAAATTTTGGTTCGAATGTCTTCAGTAGTTTTCAAGTTGTAAGGAATACGCTTTACTCGCACCCGCTCGTGAGTTAAGTCCGATGGGACTTGTACAAAAAAACGGTCCGTTAATGATATCTCCCTTATTAATCCTCGTATCTAAATGATGCACATGAGAAAAAAGGTTTAGAAATTAATTTCTACCAAGGTAGGTAGATTTCCATTAAGTTTGGTTGTGTATATTTTGCGGAAGTGCAAAATCACTGTTTCGGTTTCGTATAAACCTCCAGTCAGTTCAGGGATTTAGAAACAATATTTGCCCTAAAACCTATCAAAGACAGGTGTATTCTAAATATGAATCTTGGTGAAAATACATCCAGTAGTTTCTAGCACTCGCGTACATACGGCGTAATTAAGGAAGAAAATACTACAGTTAAGACAGTTGAAACTAATAGAAAATGGATTATAACTGAGGACAGCCGGATAACGACAAATATGTAAATGCGAAGTGAATGTATTGGAAAATCAAATGCCCCTCAATAAATGATGCTAGTGTGAGTTATGGATATAATAAAGCGGTAACAGAGGAGAAATTTAGGTCCAGTGATTCTTAGGTAAACAAATAAGAAGAAGATGACTAATGGTGTTATTACTTAATCTATTCGAGGGCGGTTATAATCTTCAACGATATTCCGCCAATATCCCGCAGATGGGCCGATTGACGCCTCTCTTGCCATCTACCCAATGAACAACCACGAATTTAAAAGCATGATGAGGAAAATACGTTACTTCCCTACTGGCATGCAGTCAGAGACGTTGCCATGGTAACCTGTAGGTTCGTTGTCGGTCTGTCGGTCACTAAATGCAGAGCATGATACCAGCAGAAAATTGTAAATTTCTCCGTCATATGAAGAGTAAGGTAAATTATGAACATAACGAAAGTTGTTTATAATGAAGAGACGTTTCACGTACGGTAATCGAAGTTTACAGAAAATCAGTAGTATAAGAAAAAATGGAGGAAAACCAGAATGGTTTTCCTATAAACCCCCCGTCCATTCAAAGATTGTAAAATGATATGCATATCGAAACCTTCCCCGGGATAAGTATACTCTAAATATGAAGTTTGGCTGAGATCTATCCAGCCGTTTCGACGTGATGGTGGAAAAACTATTCTGGTTTTCCTATAAACCCCCCGTCTATTCAAAGATTTTAAAATGATATGCATATCGAAACCTTCCCCGGGATGAGTATACTCTAAATATGAAACTTGGTTGAGATCTATCCAGCCGTTTCGACGTGATGGTGGAAAAAACATTCTGGTTTTCCTATAAACCCCCGTGTATTCAAAGATTTTAAAATGATATGCATATCGAAACCTTCCCCGGGATGAGCATACCCTAAATATGAAGTTTGGTTGAGATCTATCCAGCCGTTTCGACGTGATGATGGAACAGACAAACAGACAAACAGACAGACACGAAACGTAAAAACCATCGATTCGGTCTTGAGTTGACCTAAAACGGATAAATATCTGAAAAATTGGCAAAACAAAAGAAATTACAGACAGCGGACCCCCTACAATTTTATTTATATAGATTACATTTTAAACCTTCCTTAACCCTAAACCACCATTTCACCTAGCGCGAATAAAATTATTCATAGCCTAGTTTGTAGCGTCTTATTCCCCCGACTTGACAGACCGATTTAGATTAAGGTCTGTTCAGTTATTTTCTCGTAATGCATGCACAGACAAACAGACAGACATGACGGAACATTAAAAAATTGCATTTCCTTTTTTTACGGAAAATACTGATATGAAATGAAATGGCGTATGGCTTTTAGTGCCGGGAGTGTCTGAGGACATGTTCGACTCGCCAGGTGCAGGTTTTCTATTTGACTCCCGTAGGCGACCTGCGCGTCGTGATGAGGATGAAATGATGATGAAGACAACGCGTACACCCAGCCCCCGTGCCAGCGAAATTAACCAATGATGGTTAAAATTCCCGACCCTGCCGGGAATCGAACCCTGGACCCCTGTGACCAAAGGCCAGCACGCTAATCATTTAGCCATGGAGCCGGACAATACTGATATAGAAATACTTTTTTTACAGAAGTCTGTACTAATTTCTTTCAGTGACATGTCAGTTTTGAGACCATTATTGTTCACGTTGCGAAGCACAAATCGCGATTGAAAAGGCCTAAATATCTTGAATACAAATAAAAAGATTACATTATGTATGTGATAAATTAAAGGGGAACGCTATGAAGATTGCGTGAGAACAACAACTGAATTTGTGAGCAGAAAATATTGAAGATGAAAGAAAGCAAAGTCATCTCCCAACAGGTTTCGGAGGGCCTTGGGTGAAACTCAGGATCATTGCCTCTCCAGAAGAGGAAATCTTGTTTCTAATGTTTTCCGCTTTGCGACAGAGAATCAGACCCACGTCATTCTGGATGAACAAAACACGCCTTTACGGCCTCGGTAAGGCAGTCCCTAGAAGATGAAGCAGAATATTTTAAAGATACCAAACTATTGATTCGATTAATAAATTACGAATACTATGCTCATTACTCATAAACAATTACCTTTTTAGCCAAAATAGCACCAACATGTCTTGATGTTTTAAAACTAGTTTTAAAGCACTCTTAGAAATACAACACTGAACTTTAATGTAGTTTACTGAATATTCAAGGGCCATTCTCCATTTTGACTAGAACCCATTCTACAGCTCTCATGGGTGTAGCTGCTGCTTGGGCTGCTCCAGTTTTCGGTAGGTAACCACAAGGCTCACTTAGAACATTTTCAAGTTTGAGAAAGACGGTAATGAGACTTGTTGTGACTTATTATTATTATTATTATTATTATTATTATTATTATTATTATTATTATTATTATTATTATTATTATTATTATTATTATTATTATTATTATTATTTAAATCGTGTGGTCTCAGCTAGCGTATGCAGGTATTTTGATCTGATCCCATTTAGGCTGTCTTCATGCCAATTTTGACGTTTCGTTTCACTCCATCAGATGGCAGAGAAACTGATCTTGCTGGACAATCTATGGCTGAGTTTTAATTAATTTTGTCGGGTAAACATGAAATGTGTCACGAGATATCTTTCACATGCCGATATTGTTGGACATGACATGCCAAATGGACTTCTTT
Organism: Anabrus simplex; assembly: GCF_040414725.1. NCBI lineage: Eukaryota > Metazoa > Arthropoda > Insecta > Orthoptera > Tettigoniidae > Anabrus > Anabrus simplex. Next base: position 1,507,259,959 of record NC_090265.1, on the reverse strand, counting down.
CCGCCTTCAAAAATCCGACTACCTCTCCTGGATTTGAACCCCCCGATCTTTGAATTCGGGGGGACGATTATTAATCACTGACCCACAGAGAAAGATATTTGTACTATGCTGGCCCCTTAATTACGGTTCCAGCCATTAAAGCTAAAAAAATAAAGATTCGTAGAAGAATGTGGGTATGTTACTATCCATGACGCCCAGTACCAACGATGTAAAGTGGTAAAATAAAAGAAATGAACCCAAATTATGTTGCCCTTGTGTTTACCGCGTTCAGCGAGGTTTATTTCTGCAAGCACACTGTTCGTAATGCAGTCAGGTTTGCGGAACAAATTAGCAAGGGTTAATGCCCGTGACCAATTTGTGTCCTCCCTTATTGAATACAATTCAAGACAGAATGAATGTTTCCCTGTTTCAAGCGTTCACATGTGGGAGGTGGCGAAACGTATATCGAAGAGTAGCATAATGACTAAAATAATTAACAAAACATTCTTTAGAGCGTGAAATACGATTCCTTACCGATCAGTGCACACAGTAAACTATTGCAGCCCACCTCCACTTGTACAGTCACAACGACTTCAGTGATTTATTTATTTATTTATTTATTTATTTATTTATTTATTTATTTATTTATTTATTTATTTATTTATTTATTTATTTATTTATTTATTTATTTATGCTAATGGCTTAACGTCCCACTAAAATATGGAAGGATTTCGGCGACGCAAGAGCGGAAAAGTGATAGGATTGGGATGGTAGCGACCGTGGCGTTAATGGAGGTATAGACCCGGCCGGTATCTCACTGGTGTAAAAATTCGAAACCACGAAAAGTCATCTTCAGGGATGCCGACGGTGGGATTCGAACCCACAATCTCCCGAATGTATGCTCATAGCTACGCGACCCAAACCGCACGGGCAACTCACTCGGTTTATTGACTGTTAAACTTCATTTCTGGGATTTGTCATAGCAACATTACTGTGCTATTTTACTCTTAAAACCACGTCCGTCTCCTTGACTGAATAGGCTTCGGTTGTCCCAGGTTCGATGATTTTAACCGTGTCTGATTAATTCCTCCGAGAGGGATTGGTTGTTTGTGTTTGTCCTAATACACCTCTTCTTCATCTACATACAACTAACCTATCGAAGAAAATCAATAGCGAATACATACCTCAACATAGAGTTGGCATGATACCGGGCGAGTTGGCTGTACGGTTAGGAGCGCGCGGCTGTGAGCTTGCATCCGGGAGATAGTGGTCGAATCCCACTGTCGGCAGCCTTGAAGATGGTTTTCCTTGTTTCCCATTTTCACACCAGGTAAATTCTTGGGCTGTATCTTAATTAAGGCCACGGCCGCTTCCTTCCAACTCCTAGGTCTTTCCTATTCCATCGTCGCCATAAGACATATCTGTGTCGGTGCGACGTAAAGCCACTAGCAAAAGAAAATATGGCATGAGAAAGATCTTCAGGCCGTAAAACAAAGCCAAGTGCAGATGTGTGAAACAGAAGGGTATGGGAAAGTATCGGAAGAAGAAGATGTTCCTTTTAACCACACACTGGTAAAAAAAACTGCTTGAAGAACTGCGTTACGCAATCCTCAGACGAATTTACCTACCATAACAATTATCATGAATGTTGTGTTAGGAGGCCCAACTTACCTACCATGAATGAACATCCTGAGTGCTATTTTGATGTACGTACTAATATAATACGAGAGGCAGTGACCTGGCCACGAAAGCTCAACAATAGGTAGATGATGTCACACTAATCACGTGGCACACCAGTACCTGCAGGACATCTGGCTGAACAGCAGTCATCTTTGTAAGCCATGCCCAAAAATGGGCAGTACGTGCCACTTTTTCTTTTACTAATATGACAAAGCAGTACAAATATTAAAGCTGCATTTTGCGTGGTAAACTACACATGTATCATGTCCCTGTCTCCTAGGATGGAACTTAAACAACAAACACACACAACAACAAACACAACAGTGTGTGTTTGTTCCTAGGATTTATAAAAATGCCTCAAGATTTTGAGAGAGTACCATTTCCTTGAGTAGACTCCGTGCTCAGGCGCTAGCGCGTCGGCCTCTCACCGCTGGGCTCTGTGGTTCAGATCTCAGTCACTCTATGTGAGATTTCTGCTCGACAAAACGGAGGTGAGACAGATTTTTCTTCAGGTAATCCGGTTTTCCCTGTCATCTTTCATTCCACCAACCCTCTCCAATATAATTTAATTTCGTCTGTCAGTCATTAATCATTGCCCGAGACGAGTGTGGCAGGCTTCGGCAGCCGACACAGTTCCTATCCTTGCCGCTTGATGGGGCTTCATTCATTACATTCCTGACCCGGCTGAAACTGGAAACAGGCTGAGGATTTTCATTTTAATCATTTCCTAGAAATAAAGGAAAAATTTAACAGTTGTGATGGATGCTAAAGGCTACTCCGATTTGGATTAGAACCTCACAGTTTCCGTAATTTTCAAACAAAAACAATATGGATCATCTCATTAACTCTCATTCCAATCTTTGTTATACAATATTATTGTCCGCTTGGAAATAAACTTCTGTTTTCTTCTTTGTTTATTTTTCCTTTCGCACTTCAAGAATGACGTGCAGAATGCAAATAATGATAGTGACTGAAGATTTGTTTTCAATTGGCTGTGTTGGCATGTTTTATAGGTAGCTTTGCCTAGCTCACCGGTATCTGTAGATACAGAAACTCGGGTGCGAATGGACCATTCCAATATGTCGTATACATGCTCAGTTGGGTTTATGTTGGGCGAACGTGATGGCCACTCAGCTTGTTAAAACTCTTCAGGAAGCATCTGGAGCCAGTCCTGGACAATCTCGGCTCAATGAGACGACACATCCTGTCGGAATATCCCATTGTGTTCCAGAAATGAAATTCAAGGAAAGTTACAAATGGTCAAGAACGAGGAATTTGCAGCGGACAATATTCCATTCAATAACATGATTTGTCTGACCAGTAAATCCAACCCATACCCTGCATCAGAACGGATCTGGGACCATCTTGCACTAAATTCATTCTCTCGTAGAGTATATGGCAATTCAGAACCTGGTATTTGCCCGAAACAGCTTGTATCTTGACTCACTTCACATCGCCAAAGGTTTCCTGTGTTCCAGAGTCCAATTAGCATCCTCACGAGCCCATGTAAAGTGCTCTGCTTAGTATCGCAGTGTTAATAAGGGTACTCTGCTCTCATATCCCATTGATGGTAGAACTGGCTGTGAATCTACTACCTACTGTATTCAGTGTGGCTGTAACATGAGACGGTGTTGCAGCTCTTTCATTACGGACCACCCGAGGTGGTGACGATCATTATAAAATCATAATACTATAGAATAATGCTAATACCTAATATAGTACTGTATCTGTAGCCCTGTAGCATGTCTTCATTCCCTCGGATATAGAGTAAAAACTTGCTGCTTTAGAGAATGATGCGTCCGTCTCAACTTTGCTTTATTCGTGTATTTCCACTTTACCACAATGTTCTACAACATCTCTATGGAGTTAAGATCAGGACTTCGTGAAGGCCAAGGCAGATAATAGAAGATACGTTGATCTTAACATTTTTAAAAATAATAATGCCATGTGTTTACTATTCCTTCTCTTGCTATATATATTAAAGAACTCTGAAGAGCCCGATTTTCGCAAGGAAAATGTTTCCTTGACATGCCAATAAATATGCTAACAAGTGTCTCTCTTAAATGCAAGCCGACTGCACCGAGATTCCACACCGCGATCTCGAGCACAGATCGTGATCACCTGACCATTTATACTACGTGGCCGGTCTGGAACTCTTTTTTTTTTTTTTTTTTCCTTTTTCTGACACTTGAAGAATAGATGGGTTGTTACATATGAAGAATATATGTTCTCCTTTTGTACCGCCGGATACGGGCATTACTTAGAGAGGTAGGCTCAAATAGACAAGAAGAGTGATAGCTGAGTGGCATAATCATAGGTTTCTCACGAAGGCGTCCGCGGTTAGAATCCCAGCCAATACATGTGCGATTTTTTAAATGAAGTGTCTCGTTCTTGTGGTTAGGCTTCCCCGTAAAATTTGAACCCGTGGATATGTTCACTGTATCAGGAGTCTCATTAACCCCTGTGATTAAATTTAATGCACGTATGATATACGAATACCCTTCTCTGTCCTAAACTCAATATCGTTCGCTATTATAAATAGAATATTCAACCAAGGAATGTAGTAGGCCTATTGCAAGTTTATTCTGAAAATTATATCTTCAAAGAAAACGACTGTGAGCTGTATAATCACATTCAGTATTAATGAATTGAAGAGACATTTGGGTACGTTTTTATTTTCACAACTTAATGAATTGAAGAGACAATTAGGTACGTTTTTATTTTAACAGCTTAATTGATTCCCTGCGGTTTGGTTAAATACTATCATCTTATGTACAAAGTTTTTGAATCCTAGTGTAACAGAATGACAACTGAGAGCACGTTATCGAGCCAATGATTTGCAAGCTCGTTAAGTAATCCCCTTTCATGGCAATTTTCCTGCCCTCTGACGTCGAATAAAGTTGATAGCGATTAATGAGGCGCACATTGCACTTTTTTAACATTTAATTAGTTATAATGCACAAGACCCACCATTGAATACTTCTCACTTTTACTTCCAACTGACGCATTAACGAATGTAAATTTTGATGATAAAAAACTGACAAATATAACAAAAGATCAAGTAGGTCTATGATATGTATTTATTTATTTTATTAATGTCTTTCTGTACATGGCGGGGCTCAGGCTATGAAGCCTGCTATTATGCCAAACCATATAATTATGCACCTGTATAAACATAATATACTGAACATTATAACTACTTAAAAAATAAGTTAATTATAATTTAAAGTTAATGTGAAATGTAATTTGTATGAAATGTAAAGCATCATAAAAATCATTTTAACATTTTAAAATTAATTTATAATAATTACTATTATTAGAGCTATATCTCGAAAAATATAAACTATAATGTTTCTAACCTTACATTGATATTTTATTCATTTAACTTAATAATCTAAAATTTAAGGGTACTTCTAAGAGTAAATCAATCTGAGTGTAGGTAAAATTTCCAGCACATTCTTCTGAATAGCTTTAGGTTGCTTATGTCTCTAATTTCAGCCGGGAGAGAATTCCAGGAACGTATGGTCCCCGGTACAAATGACTTGTTAAACGTACTACTGTGATGAGTGGGGATGGACAGCAGGGTTTGTACTGATGACCTTGAGGGTGTTCTGCTTGAGGGAGAGAGGTAGTTGAAATCTATTCTCAGATAATGTGGTTTACCTGTTCGCAGTATTTTGTGAAGAAGAGAAACAGCATGGTATTTACGTCTATCACATAATCTTAACCAGGACAGCTGATGGAGGAATGGGCTGATGTGGGAATGGAGCGGAACATTTAGAATGAATCGAATGCAGGCATTATGCGCCCGTTGAAGTTTAGAACCAAGTGAACAACTTATGTTATTATAGACTACATCACCATAATCAAATATTGGTAGTGTTAGTCCTTGAATGAGCAGTTTCCTGGTTTTGACAGATAGAAAATCTCTCAGTTTGTATAGTGAGTGTAATGAACCGAATACACGTTGACAAATTTTTGTTACGTGCTCTGACCAACTTAAATACTTATCAAAAATTATTCCAAGGTTCTTAACGGAGTCTTTCAGTGCTATAGGTGTTTCATTGATCTTGACAACCGGTACGTTGATGCTTTCTAACTTGGCATGCGCTTTTCTAGATCCTATTATGATGGCTTGCGATTTTAATGGGTTTACTTTCAGGCAGTGGCTACTAGTCCATTCGTTAATGTTAAATAAGTCTTCGTTTAATTTCATGGTTGCTTCTTGTATGTCATTCGGCTTGGTATGAATAAACAATTGGATATCATCAGCGTATAAGTGATATTTACAGTTCGTCAGTTGTTCTGATAGGTCATTCATGTATAGGGAGAACAGAAGTGGTGATAACACCCCACCCTGTGCTACCCCCATCTCAGTATTTCGCCACCTAGACACATTGTCTCCCACTGACACACATTGTTTACGTCCACTGAGATAGGAACGTACCCAGCATAATACATTATTAGAAAATTTCATCATTTCTAATTTAGCTAGTAAAATGTCTTTATCTACGCAATCAAATGCCTTTGTGAGGTCGAGAAGAGTAAGAATTGTCATTTGTCCGTTATCCATTGCTAGCTGAATGTCGTTAGTTACTTTTACTAATGCTGTGCTGGTACTGTAGTTCGATCTAAACCCTGATTGATATCTGTCGAGTAAGTTATGATGTAAGAGATAGGCTGTCATTTGTTTGTGTACTAGTTTCTCCAGTACTTTTCCTAGTACAGGGAGAATACTAATAGGGCGGTAATCGTCAAGGGTTGTGGGGGTACTGTTTTTCTGCAAGGGTCGGATGATGGCATTTTTCCAGTTCCCAGGAAAGATTCCCGTCATAAGAGAGGTGTTAATAATATGCGTTATTGTAGGAAGAATGATGTCTAGAATTCTTCTTAAAAGGGACAGGTTTATTCCATCGTGTCCAGTAGACTTTGATTTTATGTCATTAAGGGCGCTCTTTACATCACACACGTGAGAGAAGTAGAATGTTTCACCACCATGCATTCCCTTTGAAAATATTCTGTCAATAGTGGCTCTCTTGGTATTTCCGTTCGTCTGGACGTTTCTTGAGCTAAAATACTCATTCAGATCATCCAAAGGTACATTACAGTTACTGTCCTTTGTCTTCGTTTTACTTAGACCCATATCTCGGAGAGTCTTCCATGCAACAGCAGAGTCATGTGTATTTAAAATTTCGTACGAGTAGCGTATTTTAGCGTTTCTTATCATCTGCGTGGTTTTATTTCGAAGTTTTTTATAATTCTCAAAATTTTCCTGCGCTGGATGTTTTACGTAGTAGCTATAGGCTGAGTCCCTATCTTTCATTTTATCACGAATTTCTTGATTGAGCCACGGGTTAGAGGGTCGCTTTACTCGAGCAGTACGTAATGGGGCATGTCTGTCGTATAAAGTTAAGTTCGTTAAAATGAGATACTTTGTCGTCAATGTCCTTTATATACTGAATTGTGTGCCATGGTGTGCTCAGAGCGTCCTCAATGAGAGCTTCGTCGTTCAAATTTTTGAAATTTCTTCTCCTTCTTGGTTTATTATTATTATTATTATTATTATTATTATTATTATTATTATTATTATTATTATTATTATTAACTGAGTACTCTACGTCACTAATACCCCTTTTACCCCTTTAACTTCCCTCGCTGTGGGCACTGGAAGAGTGGATTTAGTCGGGTAGAACAAGACACAAGGAATATGTTGATCTGCTCATGAGTCGAAAACTTTAATGGGACACGTCGGCTCTCAAGCGAGGAGTTGGGATGAATGTAAGATTGTCGAAAGTAAACGTGAAGATAGCGGAACAAGTGGATTAGCACATCAGCGCTGCTGGAAAGAGCACAACTTGCCAAATACGTCAGCCTATTGTCGGTAGATTTATCAGCACCTAAAAGAACTCCTGGGGGACAGAATTCCCAACACTACAACTTCTCCAAAAGCCGTGTATTTAGTTACTGGGATGTAAAGCCAATAACATCATTATAATAAGTACAGCCTTCTCCTGTTAAAACTAATCATTTCAACCCTTTAATACATGATTCAATGAGCTCGGTAGCTCAGAGCGCTATCCTTCTGAGCTCTAGTTGATGAGTTTTATCTTGGATCAGTCAAATAGTATTTGGAGGTGCTCAAATACATCCGCCTCGTATCAGTCGATTTACCAACACGTAAAATAACTTATGCAGTACAAAATTCCGGTACCTCGGCGTCTAGGAAAACTGTAAAGATAGTGTACTGTATTAAGATCATGATGGTGATTTTTATTATTATTATTATTATTATTATTATTATTATGATTATTATTATTATTATTATTATTATTATTATTATTATTATTATTATTATTATTATTATTATTATTATTATTATTATTCCAGAACGTAGCTTTTGAGAGTTATGATATTGAAACGTCTCCAGAATCCATTCAAAAATATTCAAGCATAGTGGAAATGATTAAGCAGATTGACCTATGCTAACAAAAGAACCAAACCAAACCCCATGGCACTACAGCCCTTGAAGGGCCTTGGCCTACCAAGCGACCGATGCTAAGCCCGAAGGCCTGCAGATTACGAGGTGTCGTGTGGTCGGCACGACGAATCCTCCCGGCCGTTATTCTTGGCTTTCTAGACCGGGGCCGCTATCTCACCGTCAGATAGCTCCTCAATTCTAATCACGTAGGCTGAGTGGACCTCGAACCAGCCCTCAGGTCCAGGTAAAAATCCCTGACCTGGCTGGGAATCGAACCCGGGGCCTCCCGGTAAGAAGCAGACACGCTACCCCTACACCGCGGGGCCGGCATGACCTATGCTAACAACTTGTTGTTAATTGCAGTGTGTGTTGACAGCTTGAATTCCAACATCACGGATTTTGAGTAATACTAATCTGATGTCATTTGTTAAGAAACCCAAGAGGATTGACTATCAGGTAATGATAACGGAATTAGATTAGGTGTATATGTACCGTTTCAAGAACGTAGATTGTGGAGGTAGGCTAGCGAGTGAAATCTAATCCAGGTGTAGCAAGGCTAATGCAGCGAGATTGCGCCTGTGATTAACGATATTCTTTAAGAAAGAACTAAGATCCCAGAAATGAATGTCCTTCAGGACCGACTTTTCTATGCAGGATATCTTCATAACTTGGAAATAAGAGACATGATGTTAGTGGGAATTATTGCTGGTACAAATTGATAGGGACATTGGCAACGGTGATGAGGTTATTTGAGACGGATGGACGAGGATAGTGGACTCGACCATGGACGGTAAGAGAAGCAAAGGGAGACAAAGACGAATATGGTTAGCCCCGGTTTTTAATTATTGAAAGATAAGAGATGTAGAGTTAAAGGAGACCACAGAGATATTTGAAAGTTGAGGATTGTGGAGGCGCATAGTTTATTCCTAGTAGCTTGCAGACAGAACGATGATAGACATAAGTCTACAGTGAAGTTGTATGCAGCTGGGTGGTCTGAATTTAATGATGATGATGATAATAATAATAATAATAATAATAATAATAATAATAATAATGCCGGGCTGAGTGGCTCAGACGGTTAAGGCGCTGGCCTTCTAACCCCAACTTGGCAGGTTCGATCCTGGCTCAGTCCGGTGGTATTTGAAGGTGCTCAAATACGACAGCCCCGTGTCGGTAGATTTACTGGCACGTAAAAGAACTCCTGCGGGACTAAATTCCGGCACCTCGGCGTCTCCGAAGACCTTAAAAAGTAGTTAGTGGGACGTAAAGCAAATAACATTAATTAATAATAATAATAATAATAATAATAATAATAGGTTATTGGTAACCTGATGCAGCCCTATTAACGCAGACCTACCGGCGAGAGTGGGCGGCATTGTGATGGAGGACAGGGCTGTGTGTGATGGATGAGTTAAAGGAATATTAGGGACAGTTCAAACACTTAGTTCCAGAGCTAAGTTGCCTATGTAAGCAAAGAAAGTGGGAAAATTTGTAGGAATAAAAATAATGAGCCCCGTCCGATTTAAGATACTAAAGAGTTGTAAATCGTCAACCACGGAGAATGATTTTGTGTAGCACGTAGAAAGCGAAGTAAAGTAATCTCAATACAATCCGTGAAGCTACTGGAGGAGTGAAAGGAGAAAGGTTTCCACTTCCGTACCGAGCGAACTGGCTACGCTGTTCGGGTCGCGTAGCTGTGAGCCTGTTTTGGGAGATGGTGAGTTCGAAATCCCACCGTCGCGTTGGCAGCCCTGAAGTGGTTTTCCGTAGTATCTCATTTTCACATCAGCCAAATGCTGGGGCTGTACCTTAATTAAGACCACGTTCGCGTCCTTCCCATTCCTGGCCCTGACATATCAAATCGTCGCCATATGACTTGTCTGGGTCGGCGCGACGTAGAACCAATAGCAAAAATAAATACATTCCGTAACCTCGACACAAAGTTTCAGACGCCTTTGCCTTTCTCTTCCAGATTTAACCTGGTACTCATTCCTGGAGTAGGCTGATTGAACTTGGAGTTCATATGCACCCCCATAAGTGGAGGACTCGTTTGTAAATGTCTTGACTTCCTAACGAGGAATTTAACCCACAGAACGTTTTACTACCCCGGATAGGCAGCGCCCAGTACTTAGAAAGAAGCAGTTAATTTTTCGAAAGGAATTTGAGGATGTTGTGAATCTAGCCTCAGGTCACAAGATGATTACATTATTAATTACTTATGATATAGATTTAACTTGTTCGTTACCAATTGTAGCACTGTGAGGGAGAGATTTAACCAAAGGCGAAGTGAATTTTGCGATTTCAGTTGATTTGCTGGAAAATGGATATTGGAACAATTGACGTCCTGTTCGTGCCCTGTGGATCAAATACTCACGAGCTGTGGGCAGGGTGTGACCGCAGTGTGGACTCCATTATACCAACCCTTCGCGCCACGGCTATAAATCGAGCAGTCAGGCCCAGCCCTACAGACAAGAGACGCAAGGCTGCTCGGTAGTTGAATGGGCCCAGCACATTTACAGCGCAGCAGTGTGTCTGCTCAGTAACAGGAAAGTTTCATCATTATCTAACCGTAGTTTCATAAGAATATATATTTTTTTTTTTTGCTAGGGGCTTTACGTCGCTCCGACACAGATAGGTCTTATGGCGACGATGGGATGGGAAAGGCCTAGGAGTTGGAAGGAAGCGGCCGTGGCCTTAATTAAGGTACAGCCCCAGCATTTGCCTGGTGTGAAAATGGGAAACCACGGAAAACCATCTTCAGGGCTGCCGATAGTGGGATTCGAACCTACTATCTCCCGGATGCAAGCTCACAGCCGCGCGCCTCAACGCGCACGGCCAACTCGCCCGGTTCATAAGAATAAATAATCTTCTTCTTCTTGTACCGCTTTTCCCACACCTGTGGGGTCGCGGGTGCTAACTTCGTCGCACATATGGATCTGGCCCTGTTTTACGGCCGGATGCCCTTTGTGACGCAAACCTAATATGGAAGGATGTAATCAATATTGCGTGTTTTTGTGGTGGTTGGTAGTGTAGTGTGTTGTCTGAATATGAAGAGGAAAGTGTTTCGACAAACACAAGCACCCAGTCCCCGAGCCAGAAGAATTAATCAAACACGATTAAAATCCCCGACCCGGCCGGGAATTGAACCCGGGACCCTCTGAACTGAAGGTCTCAACGCTGACTATTCAGCCAATGAGTTGGGCCGTAAGAATAAAAAATAACCGTACAAAAATTACTAAAGGCACACACATGACATGTATTTATTATTATTATTATTATTATTATTATTATTATTATTATTATTATTATTATTATTATTATTATTATCCGGGGTCGCTTCCTCTTACGTCAGAAGTAGAGCCCTGCATGACCGAGAATGCAGACTATACCTTAAATGAAATCGTCTAACACCTGGTAATATCAGCAAACCGCGGAACTGTTGTGTGCAACAGTATTGTATGTTATACAAACCAAAACCCACGGTAGAACGTCCCGCAAGGGCCGCTGTTTAGCCCAAAGTTCTGAAAATTAGACTACGAGGTGCCGTGTGGTCGGCACGACGAAAACTCTCGGCCTTTGTTCTTGGCTCTCTAAACCGGAACTGTATGTCATAACCGAGAATGAAAAATTCGGCCGAGTACAATATCTTGATGTTCAGCAGCAACAGCAGCAGCAGCAGCAGCAGCAGCAGCAGCTACATCGCCATGTGGTATGGTGTCATTTTTCTGTTCTAATGCACGTTCTTCTTCTTATTCCAATTTGATTGTGGTTGGCCCTTGGTGCAGATTTGGTCTAGTTTTACGGCCTGATACCTTTCATGACGTCACTCTACGCGAGGGGATATATTAACTATTGCGTGTTACTCTGGTGGTTATTAGTGTGGTGTAGCTGCCTCTGTGGACCAGCGGTAGAGTGTCGGCCTCCAGATCCCAAGATAGCGGGTTCAAACCCGGCAGAGGTAGTCGGATTTTTGAAGGGCGGAAAAAGTCCATTCGACACTCCATGTCGTACGATGTCGGCATGTAAAAGATCTCTGGTGACACATTTGGTCTTTAACCGACAAAATTCATTAAATCTCAGCCATAGACACCCAAGAGAGTTTCGGTTTACTCGGTCTGCCATCTAGTGGGGGCCTAGAATAAAACGGAACGTCGAAATTGACGAGCAGACAGCCAGATGGCGTCAAATTGAAATGTCTGCACACGGTAGCTGAGGCCATACGATTATTATTATTATTATTATTATTATTATTATTATTATTATTATTATTATTATTATTAGTGTGGTATGTTGTATGTAGATGAGATGAAGCGTGTTTAAACGAATTCACCACAGTCACCAAGCCAAAGGAATTAACCACACGCGGTTAAAATCCACAGCTCGGCCAGGAATCGAATCCGGGGCTCTCTGAACTGAAAGCCAGGACGCTGACCATTCATCCAAGGAGCTGGACTGTTTCAATTCCTTCTGTGAGCTAGACAAATTTATTTTTCAGTTGTTATGCACTAGTCATTAACTAACATGATTATTTTTGTTAATGTGACGAGAATGCAGTGGAAAAACATTGGGGGGGGGGGGGGGAATAATTTATATTACTTAGAACAAGAACAGATCGCCTTGGTTATAACATTAATCTTAGAGCAAATTCGTCTGGATAATCTTCATTGTCACTTAAGAATCAGTAGCACGTAAGGACAGAATTCTAATTTTACACCATAACGGTAAAACTAGCATATGAAACTGTAAAAATGATCCAGAAGTCTTAGAAATGGGCCCATAATGAAACAGCTCAACTAATTTGTAAGTGTGGAAACATCGTCCGTTCCAGCCCTCAGTTCAGGATTCAAATCATTGGGCGAGCCGGGAATTGACGCCATATCCTCTCGCTAAGTGGCAGATAGACTCCTCCATCACTGGGATGGCTAATTTATTATCCTGCCGGCTCGTAGTACAAGAAGATGCCGGTCCCATTCCCGGTCGGGTCGGGGATTTTTAATCTGGGTGATGGTGGCGGCGAGTATTGTTTTAAGAGGAAGCGCAACCAGAAGGAAAATGGAAGAGGTACGACACTTCGAAGAATGTAGATATCGGTAAAAGAAAGGGAAGGGCTATGAAATTGGAGAGGGGAGGATTGAGACTTCCTAGACTTCGCAAACCTTATACCGTTGGGGTCAGAAATGAATAAGGATTGATCAAGGGAGATCAGATAGGATAGTTGAAAGCGAGGAGGCTGGTGCATGTAAATGGAAGCTGTGCGAATCTCGGATGGCTTGTAGTCGCCAACCCACGATCCAAAGTTCAAAGCCCGTGGGGGGTTCCTCTGCCTCTAAATACAGGCAGGGGATACATGTACGTATTCTACCGCTCCCACCCACAGTGTGGATTTTAAGTTTTTTTGTTGACTCCTTTGACTCTGGGACTGATGGTTTTTGCCGTTATTAGCATGAGATTACGTCCTTAGTAGGCCTATGGTCCCATTACCACAGACGTGCAGGTCATGTATGAATGACTTGCACCAGCCCTCTCGGGGGAGAGGGCATACGCAATTTTACTGAGCTAGTAACTTTAAAGTGAAATGTGTAAGCTGTTGATAAAGACAGGGAGGAAAATTTGTCACGTAATCTCAGGCTTTTATGTGGACGTCAATAATATACTTCAAGCCAGACCAACTCTACCGATACATAGGTTTTTGCTGCGCAAATGATTAAACCCTCACCTTCGTTATGTTTTAGAGGTACTGTATATAAAGGGTGACTAATTCGTGGAAGGAGTTATTATTTGCGCTAGTCTGAAGAAACATTTTGTAAACTTACTTTAACTTATTTGTTATCTATTGTACCCCATTTCTTTCTACATAGGGATGCCATACTGACATCATATAATTTTAAATAGAACCACTATTTATTTATCTTAAGGTATAACATGATCCTGTTAAGTAGTATTAAATTCATCCTACAGAAATAGTCAGTTCTCATGAAAATTCTTGCTCCTCTCCTTCATCCTGGCCTTTTCCCAATTTTCTGAAGTCGGCACCTGATACAGATTTGGCCCAGTTTTACGGCCGGATGCCATTCCTGGCGCTTAAACCTACATAGAGGGTTATATTCGATATTGCGTGTTCCGACTAACAGTGAAAATCTTCATCCCGGCCAGGAATCAAACCCACGTCCTTCCGAACCGCCACTCACGACGCTGACCATTCAGGCAAGGAGCCGGACTCTCGTCGAAATTCTTGCTGTGAGAACAAATATTATGACTGAGTAACTTAAGTTAATACTTCCCGTTTTCTTGTCAGTTTTATCAATACCAGACTATCTGTTTCCTAAGTGACAGATGTTCTTGGTCGAAGGCTTGCGTTCGTTCGGCTTTCACCACATTTAAGTGACTGATAATATCTAAGGATTACTACAAATCGCCCAGGGTGATGTGAGTATATTTAACTCGTCCCAATATGGTCCTGAGTTTTCACAGTGTCAGAAGCTGTTGATCATATTCATTCATAATTTATAGCTGTGGATGGTCACATGACAATGGAGTCTCTTTATTACAAAGATTAGGGCGTTATTACACACCGGTGTCAAAGGTATGCGCTGTGGCATTAACTACTGAAGATTATTTCTATGTAACATTTCAAAACCCGTCTTTCACTTTGGGCTTGCTCTTTAAAGGTGTTTATATATCAGGCAATAATCGTATATAAGAATTGTAAGCCATGGCCTTCATATGAGAATAGGTTAATATATTAAGTGAAGCTAGCAGTGCTCACGGAGCATGATCATAAGATAGGGTAGAAAGTGTTAAAAACCGGGCGAGTTAGCCTTGCGGTTAGGGGCGCACGGCTGTGAGCTTGCATCCAGGATATAGTGGGTTCGAATCCCACTGTCGGCAGCCCTGAAGATGTTTTTCCATGGTTTCCCATTTTCACACCAGGCAAATGCTGGAGCTGTACATTAATTAAGGCCACGGCCATTTCCTTCCAACTCCTAGGCATTTCCTATCCCATCGTCGCCCTAAGACCTATCTGTGTCGGTGCGACGTAAAGCCACTAGCAAAAAAAAAATATTAAAATCTCCGATGGGTTTTGATATCATTGGTGCAAACGATCTGATCTCGTAATCTAAAGAGTGCAAATTTACAATATGTTACTGTTATTTTTGTGACCAATGGTCGTATCGCTTACAATCTCAGTTACGTGGATATTTCTCCTACTAGCGAACACGGACGAAGGTCTGCAGAGATTAATAGACCACGTAGTCACAGTATGTCAAGAATATGGCATGACGATTAATGCAACAAAACAAAAATGATGGTAATAAATAAAAGCGCTAACATACACTGGACAACATGATTTTTTCTACAACAAAACGGAATATTGACTCTCATGCAGACTTTATGCTGAATTCAAATATTTAATCAGAATTTTTTTCTGCGAAAGCCATTTTTGTATAATATATTTGCATATATTAGGCTCTCTTCGTTATATGTTTTCTGTGTATAATATATCTCTATGTATAAGGCTTCCTTTCTTATAATTTTTGTAAGTTATAAGTGTGCGAATATTTGGTCAAATGTTTGAAAGTTTTGCTAACATATGAAAGAATGGATTGGCAACACTGTACAGGCTTATTTGTGTGTCACACATCTTGTAATGTTTAGATATTGCATTGATGTGGTTAACAGACAGCCATTATTGAAGTTGTAGTTAACCCGTAATATATGTGCAGTATATGGCCTATTATTATTATTTTTATGTTTTATTAGTTTTTAGAAGAATTTAAACATTTTAAGTGTTTAAATCATTCAGACAATTTCTGCTACGTGCGTGGTGAAAAACCTTCAAGTCCCAGAGGCGAAATTTCTCGCCACTTGTATAAGAATATTAAGAACTTCAGTTGGGAATTCTGATAAATACTGGTCCCCAAATTCTTGTTGTATACCATGCGTTGGGCTTCTCACTGAATGAAAAAGAAAGAAAAGGAAAAGAAGGTACACATTATATGCCATTTGCAGTTCCTATGCTTTGGAGGGAACATTAGGATCATTCAACGACCTTCTATTTCTGTTTAACACAAGAAAAACCACAAATGTGTCAAATACTCAATTGGTAAATCCTGAAAAGGTGTGTATTTACCTCCTCCTATGAAATTGGTACTTATAAAAATAACCATTGAAAAATACTCTGTTGCACTTATGCATTTGAAGCCTAAATATCCCGAAGTTAGTGATGCAAGACTGCAGGAAGGTAATTTATATGGCCACAAATAATATTTAAAATGAATCATGAAAATTCTGAGAAACTATTAAATCCTCTGGAAAAAGCAGCCTGGAAATCATTAAAAAATATCTCTTCTGGTTTTCTTGGAAATCATGAAGTATGAAACTATCATGAAATTCTGAGTGATTTTTCGAAATCATACCAAGCTGTGGGTTGCAACATGTATTTAAAACTTCACTTCTTTGACTCCCACCAAGAAAAAAGGCTGATAGTGATGAACATAGCGAGCGTTTTCATCAGGAGATTTCTACAATGGGATCCCAGTATGCTGACCGAATACCGCTGGACAGTGAAGAGAGATACACCAAAGGCAAAAAATGGCCGAAAATTATCACATGCAACTTTTTAGGAGACCTCTCAGATTAGATGTTTATTTATCATTTAGTGTTAAATTAGTACTAATTCAACAAAACTTTAAACATGTGCCACAAAACTCCAGCCCGACGGAAATAATCTGAGCGCATATTTGAGCTCAGCATGAAAACCACAGATTCAGTTCATTTAGTTCCTTCGAAAGAAAAAAAAAACATATTGTGTAGACCAGTGTTACTCCAAATAATTCCAAATGTTTCGTATCTAGGATGTGTACTTCATGAACATTGAGAAACTGTCAAACAAATTAACATCCTTATCAACCAAGCTAGGCAGTCATGAATAAAATTGAGGAACATTTTGTTCAACTTAGATCTACATCTATACCTCGGAAGTAGACTGCTGTGATGTTATGATGTTTTCTATCCCTTATTGCGTAGTAGAAACACGGGCTCTCGCCGAAGAGACAACTAGGCGAGTGAATGCCTTCGAGCTATGGTGTCACCGCCGTGTGCGTCGGATAATGTGCTGATGTCTCAAATGAAATGGTGCTACCCAGAATTAATCAAGGAATATAGACCAAAGAAACGATGCGATGTAAAGCAAGTAGCAAAAAAAAAAAAAAAAAAAAAAAAAAACCTTCTGCTTCAACTATATTGTTACTATATCTTTTCTCTTTTTCATGTACATTATAAATTCATTACTCAAAGTTAGTTTCGACAAATTGAAGATTCTAACAGTTATAAATTAACTGAGTCTAAACTGAAAAGTGATGGCTTCAGATATCACATTAAAAAACGATTCAATATTGTGGTCATTAGTTCCATTTATTGAATGTACATATGAATTTTCCGGTGATCTTGTTTATTGGTGTGTATATCTAGACAAATTAGGAGAAGGTTTGACATCGGTAAATGCATTTTTTCAACATTTATCAGTTAAAAATTGAACTGAGAATCCGCAGAATATGCTATGATTGACAGAACATGAAATGAACAGGTTTTGTTTCGAGCATCCTCTGTTAATATTCAAAGAAACATATTATCAAGGTTATTGCGGTGAATATCAATTTCGAGATCGAAATAATCCGATTCCGCACTTATTATTATTATTATTATTATTATTATTATTATTATTATTATTATTATTATTATTATTATTATTATTATTATTATTATTAAGTTAGCCAGGCTGAGCGGCTCGGACGATAAACCACTGGCCTTCAGAGTTCAGGTTGCTGGTTGCGTTTCTGGCTCAGTCCGGTGTATTCGAAGGTGCTGAAATGACTCAACCTCGTGTCCATAGATTTATTGGATCGTATAACAACTCCTGAGATACAAAATGATTACGCTTCGGCGTATCCAAAAGCCGTAAGAAGAGTTAGTAAGACGTAAAATCAATAAAATTAATAACGAAGTTGTTTAACCCGTTAAATAGCAAAGGATTTTTACTATATATTGAAATGTTAGTGGAAACTATACAGATGATGTGCAAATATACAATTATACAAATATGACAATTGTATATGCAAAAATAACAAATACATTAGTGCTGCTGGAACTGCTATGTACCAGGACATTGTAAAGGCTAAATCTGTTGAAGAGTTGATAAGTAATAAATTATGAATATCATTCTTCGTACTGATAAACACATATGTCCTATCAAAGTACCACTACAGTATCTCAGGTTATATGATACACTATTTCAGTAAACGTACTAACGGTAACTTTAACATTGGATAAGTCTAAGACGTCCGCCTCTGACTTGTAGTGGTTAGTGTGATTAGCTGCCACCCCCGGAGTCCCGGGTTCGATTCCCGGCTCTGCCACGAAATTTGAAAAGTGGTACGAGGGCTGGAACGGGGTCCACTCAGCCTCCGGAGGTCAAATGAGTAGAGGTGGGTACGATTCCCACATCAGCCACCCTGAAAGTAGTTTTCTGTGATTTCCCACTTTTCCTCCAGGCAAATGCCGGGATGGTACCTAACTTAAGGCCACGACCGCTTCCTTCCCTCCTTGTCTATCCCTTCCATTCTTCCCATCCACACCAAGGCTACTGTTCAGCATAGCAGGTGAGGCCGCCTGAGAGAGTTACTGGTCATTGTCCCCAGTTGTATCCCCCGACCCAGAATCTGAAGCTCCAGGACACTGCCCTTGAGACGGTAGAGGTGGGATCTCTCACTGAGTCCGAGGAAAAAAACAACCCTGGGGAGGGGTAAACAGATTAAGAAGTGGTCTAAGAAATTGTCTTTAAAAGAGGACACTGAGATCTATAGGCTGAAATCACTTCATTTGAGATGGGATGTCGGAACTTTCTATTTCAGTTCTGAAAAGGTAAAATGTAATTTAATTTTCAGGAATATACAGCTACCCATGCCTTTGCTGGCGGGACCTAGTGTTTACAGTGCACTATGTTTTGTTATTTACGTTGATCTGTCTCAGTCTCATCCTTGGCTTTGACGATATGAAAGTGACTGAGGTATGAGTGATGCTAGTAATACCATTCCTTAGGTAGTCAGTCCCTGCTAGGAATGGTGTGAAAATGTTGCTCATAGGGTCGGTTGATGCAGGCATTTCAGTGGGTTTGGCAGACTGATAAGTAGTAGCAACTTCTGGCTCGGTGAGGAAAGCAACGGGAAACTACCTCACTCCTCATTTCCCTAGTACGCCTCTTCATTGATGCCTGGGCCATCTATGACAGCTGATGGCAGAGCTGTTGAGGATCCAACCAGCCTTAGGTCTGAGGACTGAACATACACACACAGCTACCCATCCTGTAAGCCATGGCAACGTAAGTTAAGAACCTATGTTCTAAACGATGGGCGCATATTATGAGGTACTGTGTGTAGCAGTATTTTTTAAATGTAAATTTAAATTAAATAAACATGAGTTAACACTTATTTGATTTCTGTCGCACATTCCACCTTGACGTGATGGCAACATATGGGCGCTACGATTGTTGACGAAAAAACAACTGGCCAATTAGCATGGGACACGGCAACTGGTCGATGCTGTAAGCACATCGCACTGTTTTTTTATGCCGCGATTTTCTAGCTCAATGGGCTCCAGATGGAACAATAGCAGTGGATTCAATCGAAGCGAAAATAAAGGGATCAAAATGTTATGACGAAAATAATACCGCAGCCTACATCCACGCATAAATGAACTTCAATCAGAATACATTAATGTGTCGGATATGGTGAGGCACAAAACTGAATTTTCGACATGACAGATGGTGTGTCAATTCCTTCACTATATAATTATTCAGCCGCTGCACGGAAGGAATCGTGAAGCTGTGCACGTGAGTTGATTGCAGCTGAAGGGTCATGTGAGGCAAATCGAGGATCATAGGTAGAGGCATGATTTTTTTCGCATTAACGATAAACGCGACAAAAAATATGTTGAAGCGAACTCGAAATATCTTAACGAATCATATGATTCTGGTTAAGAAATTAGTGATTTTGTTTTCGCGAATTACAGCGAATTAAAGCGACCAGGCCAGTTTAAAACGAAATTTACTTATTTTGCGATAAGTGCAAAAATGCAGCGAAATTCATGGAAAATAACGTTGAAATTTTATTCCAACGTAAGTGAAGGGAAAGAGAGACAGAATAAGGATTTCTCATTCTGACAGAAGTATCTCTTCGTGGTAATATTCTATAAAATCTCTTGATTATATGGCCATATATGGTGAAAGCTATGGCCTTGTAGGGTGAAAGGATAATTTGTAATGGAATCTTCATTAGGGCTATTTTATAGTTCTAATCAAGATTACATAAGGAATAATGAATGATTATCAACATTGATTTTATTTATTTATTTATCTTTCACATAAATAACTCACAAAACTCTTGAATTAAACTTTTTATGAATAACATTAGAAAAAAATTAAAGCGATGGGGTCAGCCCTATTTCGCGAAATAACGCAAAAAATTGCTTCCTTTTCGCGAAATCGAACATAATGCGAAAAAATCATGCCTCTGAGCATAGGTTATCTAGAACAGAGACGCACACAAGTCCAGCTCTCGCTGTATGTTCTGAACCACTACGAGGTACGAAGCAAGGAGGGCGATAGCCGAGTGCTATCGTCATTAAGTTAATGCGGGGGATGCGGTTTGATTCCTGACCAGTATATATGGGATTTTTGGAATGAAAATCCAAGTCCCTGTGGTTCAATTCCACGTAAAACTGGAAGTCGCGTGATTATTCTCATGATATGGACAGTATGAAACCCTAAGATTGCTTGCTTTTGCGGTACGAAGTTGCCTTAATTGCAACGCTGGGTGGCTGAGTATAACCAAGGCAGTGGCCGTGGCAGTGCGCGGCGTTTGTAACAGACAGGTACTGTGCTCATAGATAAGAAAATCAACAGCCTATTTCCAGTCATTCGACCGGGTCAGGAATTAAATGAATTAAACCCCCCTCTAGCGACGAAGATAGGAGTTGTGCCGGCTACCGAAGCCTGTCGCACTCCTCTGGGGTATTGATTAATGGCTGTCCGGTGAAATAAAATGATACTGGAGTGCGCTGATGGAATGAAAGGTGACAGGGAAAAGCGGAGTACCCGGAGAAAAACCTGTCCCGCCTCTGTTTTGTCCAGCACAAATATCACATGGAGTGAGCGGGATTTTTAACCACGGAAGCTGGCGGTGAGAGGCCGGAGCGCTGCCGCCTGAGCCACGAAGGCTCTTTCATTTAGGCCTATAAGAATAATGCAAAATCTATTATATTTGTACGTCTATGTTTATTTACATGATTTTTGGTGCTTCCTCAGCCTCATTTCATGGCTTTCTTGACTAGGTCCATTGTCTCTGGTGTAGGCAGCTCCTAAGGTGAGTCTAAGTGACCCCTGTTCCATCTCTCAGTATTTGATTAAGATGCCCGGATGAGCTGAAATTCGAACCTGGAACTACTGAATAAATGGCAGATCTACTACCCCTATTACCGCAGAGTTGACTACACTAGAGTGGCATCTTCATCATTTGTGAAAGAACAATCTAATATTATTAAATATACGCACTCATTAAACAAATGGAGCCTGGACTTGAAACTGCAATCAGGCACGATCTCATTTACTCTGATCTGGCTGGCGAGTTCATGGATTCTTCCCGCTCATGTTTTAAAGTAGAAGCAAGCATGTGACTCCGAGGTGGAGTCCATGTAGCCCATGCTGAGTCGGAACGAGAGCAGCAACAGTATGAAGCTTTGCGTATGATCCGCAAACGAACTTTCGGCTCAAAAGACTCCACATTCAATCCTAAGTGCACGTTAATGATTGAAATGAACAACTGCAGAGAGTCTGCTCAAAATATGCTGTTTAAATCTTACGAAAGTTGTGGGAAAAGCGCAAGAAACGTAAAATAAAATGCACATGGAACGTTCCCATGATCGTGTTTGGTACAATTTTGGTAGAATTTTTAATCCTGGTCCAGATTTCGCATGGCAGTCGATAATATTCAACTACGGTGATGCATGTGGAAGAAATACTGATTTAATTTTCCCAAGTGTAAATAGCACCTTTTGAGCAGGCACTCCTCAATTGTGACAATGTGTCACCACTTTGAAAGTACACCTTGCCTTCCGAACAGCGCTTCACAACATTTACAACGATACTTCTCTCCACGCTGTGCTTTAAGACACCTCTTTTCCCGCTTGGATGTGTTCGCTGTACCCTAAATATAGGAATATACGATTCACTAAACCGTGATTTATCTCGATGGTCTTGGTTGCTGATCAGTTAAATTAGCACTTGATTGTTATTATGCAAAATGAACTGCTACCGTTGACTTCATAAAAGTTTTTCATGTAACTCTCCAAGTAGAAGGTATTCTTATAGTTGACGGTGAACCAGGCGTTCCGTTCAGTTGTCCGTACTGTTATGAATTGAACCTACCATTGTGCACGAGGTTCCAAGTTACCAGAAGCAGGCAGTAACAAACACAGCATGCTCTAATAGACCCGAATGCTTGGGATATTCCACTAGCCACTCTTCAATACAAACTTTACGGCCAGCCTGTAGTAGCTCTGTAGGGTTAATAACCCTGGTTCATCCGATAGGAAAGAGAGAAACTACTGATACATCATGTGGATGGCCAGGAATAGATATCAACTACAAAGTTAAACAAAAGTTTTATGTCAAGAGAGCACCTCATTACTAAGCTAGGAATTTTAGGTGAAAAATTTGGTTAATAAGGTGCAAGAAATATGTTTTAATGTAGTCTAAATAGGTGCAAATTTTAAATGTAAATATTCATACATAATCACCAAAACCAATTTTACATCATATAAAAGGACACAAAATTCACTCAGGTTATCATGTATTAAAAATCTGCTTAAAACAAATCCCAGAACACAATGTCACCGGGCGAGTTGGCCGTGCAGATAGGAGCGCGCGGCTGTGAGCTTGCATCCGGGAGATAACGGGTTCGAATCCCACTGTCGGCAGCCCTGAAGATGGTTTTCCATGGTTTCCCATTTTCACACCAGGCAAATGCTGGGGCTGTACCTTAATTAAGGCCACGGCCGCTTCCTTCCAACTCCTAGGCCATTTCTATCCCATCGTCGCCATAAGACCTATCTGTGTCGGTGCGACGTAAAGCAATTAGAAAAAAAACCACAGTGTTATTGAAATCTCATGCCTATAAAACTGTCAATACAGATAACATTTAACTTTTCATCGTTGTTTTCAGTGAGGTTGCATCTCTGGTCACTAAGTAAATACTTATACATAGAAAAGGAATGTTCAGCTTCAACGGACACAAGTGGTGCATATTTTGTTTGCAGTCAATATTAAATGCTTGTTTATTGCAACATCCTTAACATCAGGGTTTTTGGCTAAGCTCTCTTCTAGTATCTACTTTTCAATACCCTCCAATACTTCCTTCACATCGAATACAACAGCCCATTTAAGAAATGTCATAGACCTATAGCCTCCTTCTTCTTCACATGTTTTTCCCTAGCTATTTATTGCATAACATGATTCCGTTGGTGTTTTTTTATTGTTTTTATTTACTTATCAGTTGTTATTGATGTATCACAAACATTGCACCTCAGAACTGACCCCTCGCTCTGAATACCATCAGCACTATCAGGTAGCCTACTTTCTCAGCGTTCATTTTCTGTTTCTTTTTTTTTGCTAGGGGCTTTACGTCGCACCGACACAGATAGGTCTTATGGCGACGATAGGATGGGAAAGGCCTAGGAGTTGGAAGGAAGCGGCCGTGGCCTTAATGAAGGTACAGCCCCAGCATTTGCCTGGTGTGAAAATGGGAAACCACGGAAAACCATCTTCAGGGCTGCCGATAGTGGGATTCGAACCTACTATCTCCCGGATGCAAGCTCATTTTCTTTTTCAGCATGCTTGATACTGATACTACAGTAATAGCAAATAGCGTATATTGAACTATTTGCTAATAGGACATTGGCAGACACCACACACAGTCAAAGCGTTTTCTGAACCGTCACCTACGTAATTTTACAACAAGTCTGGCAGATAAGCAGCTGATGAAGGGCGGTAAGGTAATAGTTCAACAGTCACGAGGTTCGTACTTAAGTTCCAGATTAGTGCAAAATAGGGAGCCTACGATTCCAGTGACGAACTGAGGAACTACATAGAACCAAGCTTTACAGACGATATATTCGCCTTTCCTTATTTAATTTCCTTAGGAATAAAATGCGCCAAAGGAGCCAAAAGTGTATTAAACAAGTGGAAAAAGGTACTGACATTACGAAAAGGTGCTAAAAAGGTGCTAGCATTAACAACAGGTATAAAAAAAGTGCAACTAAAACACAGTTAGGGGTGTTCATGTTATGTCTTCTTTGCAAGACAAGCTAATTTGGGCATTTTAATAGCGAAAAATAATTAAGGTGAAACATCTACAATCCCTAGCTTTACTCATTACACACTGAATACGATTTGTACCTCTTTTGTAGTTCCTGCCATGTTCTTTATTGTCTTCTGCAGTATTTCCTCCAGCTTACATTGTTGTTTGATAGGACATGAAGTTACATTCTTTATTCAATTTTGTTTTTCCTGTGGTATTTCTCTTCATTGGTAGGCTAATTTGTTCTCTTTGCAAGACGGCTTGATAGCCGAATAGCCTCGTCACTGGCTTCTCAACAAGGTGGCTGCAGTTCGAATCCTGGCTTATGCATGTGGAATTTTTGAAATGAAATTTCATATCCCTTTCGTCTGGATTCCGCGTAAAATTTGGACCATGATCACGAAATCGAGAGTTACGTAAACCTACAAGACTGCTTACTTGATCTCTTTGTAAAATATATATTTTTTAACATTTTAATTTTATGTACCATTAATAGGTATCTGTCAGTTTGTTTTAATGGTTTTTTTCATTAATTTAGGTGTACAGTACGGTACTTACATCTGATCACTGTTATGTAGTATTTACCTTAAGAATTTGAATGCACATATCCTACAAATGTCTTCTTTGTCGATATATGAAAATCTGTTCATTCCGCGGATACAAATAGCCATACAATTCTTAATAGCACCTCCAAGGTATCAGAAACTCGCTACCACCTGAGAGGGAAGTTAGGACCTGACCTGTGTTTGTGGCTTGTACATTGCGCCGCGCCCACTGGCAGTCTGCCACGCGTCTTGTCTGTTCGATTCATTAAGCTAATTGCCTCCAGATGGTGGGGAGCCTAACATTATTTGTGCGAAGCTGCAAGCTGTGATCAAAGGACCAACCTCAAGAAGCTGCTAGCGAACATAATGGAACTCAAGAGGACAGTGTGGACCACCCTGTAATTGATCGTTAGCTCCCAGGTCCATTTGTTTAAACAAAATTGAACAATGCTGATGCTATGTTTAATGTCTCTTCATTTGCCTGAGGCTTTAAGAGACGTCAGGATTGTGATTGAGAGAGTTTCGTGGTGTAGAAGTAACGCCTCAGCTACATACTTGTAGGCCCTGGTTTCGATTTTGAGCGAGTCCTAAGATGTTGAACCTTACCTAAGAGTTGAAAGAAAGTACTTCAAGGTGCCGGGAGCCACGAAGTAATTGCATTAATAATAGGGAACATGCATGATCCGGGGTTTTAATTAAAAATATGCTAATCTGATTCAAAATTTCATGCAGAATTCAAAAATGTGATCAGAATGTACAAATAATAACTCCAAACGTGATAAAAGTCTACGAAAATGTCACGTCACGCAAGCACGCGATCTCATTGGTCTGACGTCATCGTACAGGTTGACTGAATTAGCAGACGAAGTAACACATAGTGTGCTGTGAGAAGCAGGATACACTTCGCGTATTTCTACTCTACGTTAGTGTCTAGTATGGTTAAATTCGAGGTCTATACATTGGATAATAATCTGAGTGGTATATTTTAGACTTAAAATGAATCCTGCGCAGACAGTGAGGCAGAAAACTTATAAATGGTGTAGAGTTCCGATGTGCAATAGCACATCGCATACCATACCAAACAAATTGTTTATAAATGTTCCAAAGACGCTAAAACTAGGGAGAAATGGATTTTGGCGAGCCGGAGAAATGCTGGTGATATATCGGAAAAGTCTACAGTTTATTTTTTTTTGAAGATTTTAACGTAAGATGAATTTGTTTGAATTTTCAAATCACTTTTCCATGTCAGCTGTTCTAGTGGTAAAACTTTAAATTTTAATGTATGATGCTTTATTTAAATGCTTCAATTACATCTTGGAATATGAAAGTAAAAAACAGTGCATTAAATAATGCTGATTATTAAAGTATTCTCCAAACCTAACCTATGTTTTGGGTGATCCATGTCAAGATAATAAATCAAAGGGGTTATGAACCATTTTGACAGCTCTAATTCTACCAATATATCTTGGCATGGGACAGTTATGTATGTCTTTATTGAAGAGCTTAATTGGTAAAGAAATTTAGGCTCTATCTAAATACTCTATAATGTAACAAAGAATAGGCGTGTACATCATGAAAGGAAACAACGTGAATTTAACAAATGTATAACTCTACACAAAACCAATGCTTGTCTGTTGGGGTCTCATAAGTTAACAATGCTCAATTATAATAATTATCATAATATTAATGAAATAAATAACATAATTGCACACAGGTGAAAACAGTGATGTAGGTGTTTAAAATATTATCCAACTTAGCCTAAGTTTTAGGTTATACAAGCAAAGTCAATAAACCGAAGGGTAAAAATACCGCGCGAGTTGGCCGTGCGGTTAGGAGCGCGCAGCTGTGAGCTCGCATCCAGGAGATAGTGGGTTTTGAACCCCACTCCCGGCAGCCCTGAAGATGGTTTTCCGTGGTTTCCCATTTTCACACCAGGCAAGTGCTGAGGCTGTACCTACGGCCACGGCCGCTTTGTTCCCATTCCTAGGCCTTTCCTGTCCCATCGTCGCCATAAGACCTATATGTGACGGTGTGACGTAAAGCAAAAAAAAAAGTCACAGCACCCAAAGACATTCCTGTATTGAGCGACTAAAATGTCACCGGGACACTTTTCTTTCCTGATATGCTCAGCTTGTTAAAAGCCAAATGTAATTAATGTTATTGGCTTCACGCCCCGCTAACTACTTCTACGATTTTCGGAGACGCCGATGTGCAGGAATTCAGTCCTGCAGGAGTTCTTTTACGTGCCAGTAAATCTACCGACACGAGGCTGACGTATTTGAGCACCTTCAACTACCACCGGACTGAACCAGGATCGAACCTGCCAAGTTGGGGTCAGAAGGCCAGCACCTCAACAGTCTGAACCACTCAGCCCGACTTGTGAAAACTAGATGAAGTCATATTTATCTTTATCATGTTTAACTTTTTCCCTCCACAAAGATATTTAATTCTCTTTCATGGGCCCTGGAAGTGGGTAGGCCAGTTGTCCCAACCATAAATATATATTTTTTTGGGAATGATAGATTATAGCCCTATAGTACTATGATCTTTCTTTCCTTCTTTCTTTCTGTCTTTCTTTCTTTCTTTCTTTCTTAATCAGCGTATCCTTCAGGGTTGGTTTTCTCTCGGACTCAGCGAGGGATTTCACCTCTACCACTTCAAGGGCAGTGTCCTGGAACGTGAGACTTTGAGTATGGGATGGAACTGGTGAGGAGGGCCATTACCTCGCCCAGGCGGCCTCACCTGTTATGCTCAACAGGGGCCTTGTTGGAGGATGGGAGGATCGGAAGGGATAGACAAGGAAGAGGGAAGGAAACGGCCGTGGCCTTAGGTGCCTGGAGGAGAAGTAGGAAAATACGAAAAACCACTTCGAGGATGGCTGAGGTGGGATTCGAAACCCTTCTACTCAGTTGACCTCCCGAGGCTGAGTAGACCCCGTTCCAGTCCTCGTACTATTTGTTTTCAACTTTCATGGCAGAGCCGGGAATCGAAACCGGGCCTCCGGGAGTGGCACACATTAACCACTACACCACAGAAGCGGACTAGTACTATAATGCTACCTATATGTTTATGTTAGTGCTGAAATCCGATTTCTTACTTTACTAATGCTGAAAGCCCGAAAATGTAATGTTGTTCTTTAATAGGGGAATCAGTCTAGAAGGAAATGTTGAAAGTGATGTGATATCTATCCACGTTCGTTGTTATCCTAATACTATGGGTTTCAGTACATTGCACATTTTTCAAGAATGATGACATCTACACATGGTAGATTGTCTGACTGTGCTGTTTCGAACCTTTCTTCTGTCATTTCGAAGTTATTCGCGATCGTGAATAATAAACAATCGGCTTTTAGCAACGGCTATGCACAACGGCTGATAGAGCTCCATGCGGTACTGGATCGTGACGTCACAGCGCGCCGCTTACGTCAGAGGCCGTTTCACTCGCCTTGCGGAAAGGCACTATTAAATATTTTTTAATGGTAGAAAACAAGGCAACATACCACAATGTAATACGTTTACGTACTATTTCATTGGTGTACTTTTCAAAAAAAATATTTTTGAAAATGATGCATGTTCCCAATTGCAATTATCACAGGCGTCAGCCGAGATCGAAGTCGTTGCCTTCGGAGCAGAAAGACGACTGCGCCATCAATTGAAAAAAAGGAACATTTCTAAACAAATCAACTTCTTCTTCTTTTCCGACCGCTTTTCCCACACCTGTAAGTTCGCGGGTGAAAACTGCGTCCACATATGGATTTGGCTAATAATAATTTCTTCTGGTTATAGTTAGCCACGTGCAGCCCTCGAAAAGCAGAACCTCCGATGAGGATAAGCGTGATCTGTCGTATACGGAAAATTGCGTGTTATTGCAGTGAAGGGTAGTGTTGTGTGTGGTGCAGGAGCTGTATAGATGTTGGGGACAGTACAGACACCCAGTAGCCGAACGAAAGGAATCATCCATTTAAGATTAAAATGCCTCTACTCGGCCGGAAATATAACCCAAGACGCCGAGGACCGAAGGCCAAGACGCTGACCACTCAGCCATGGCTCCAGATATTCTGTGGCTGTGGGCACGATGTCAACAATCATGCAAAACTTGCGAGCTTTCTTTAAAGAATTTTGGATACATACAATTCACAGAAATTGCATAGACCCACATCAGAACTTCATGGCCCTATTTAAGGCATTAATAATTTTCTTGAGAATATCAAGATTTTAAAAACACATTGAACTACCGTCCAGAAGTCAAATCGTGAGCACAATACTGAGAAACTATTGTTCAAATGACGGAACTAAATTGTATCTTCTGGTAAATGAGGGTACTTTGTAACCTGATGATACACGCCTCTTGTGGCTATGAAATGGGAGCGCCATGATTTAAAAAAAAAAATACTGCCTAAAGCTCCATTTACAGCAAAGCTGCTGTAATTGTAGAGTTACTGCAGCCAGCAGTAATAAACGTTGTTGGCACAACAATACGGTTCAAAGACATCTCACGAAAGGTGAACAAATGTGAAGGTGTTATTGCAATTTCTTTATGACACACATTAAAAGCAACGAACGAAATAAAACAGGTCATGAGCATAAAATACGTAATTCTACAAAAGAACACAATCTCACCCCATTTTATTACAATGATATCAAATTAAATGCCTAGCCCATGAAACGAGACAAACTGGTGAGTGAACAACCCCAACACAAATATCTCCATTTACACATTTAACTACTATTACAGATGTAATAGTCTCTAGTATATAATCTACTCAATGTCCTTGTTTGCTTAACCTTAGGCTGATGATGGCACAAAAAATGCCGAAACCGGTACCTAAAACTTAATAATAAAATGTGACATTTGAAGTTGTATTGAACAGGTGGAAAATCCTATACCTTTATCTTTGAATGTAAATCTTTTTTCAATACGGACCAGTTATGAAGTTCTGAAGATGGTTTTCCGTGGTTTCCCATTTTCACACCAGGCAAATGCTGGGGCTGTGCCTTAATTAAGGCCACGGCCGCTTCCTTCCAACTCCTAGGCCTTTCCCATTCCATCGTCGCCATAAGACCTATCTGTGTCGGTGCGACGTAAAGCCCCTAGCAAGTTATGAAGTTTTTGACGTTAAATAAGTTTCTGCGTAGAAATTCAAAGCAATATATGTCTAACCATACCATCTCATACTTACGAAGATCATGCCTTACCACACAACTCTTCAATCCTACAGCATCGGTTAACCTATGAAGGGAGTGAATATTGGACTGACAGTTTGTCTCTTTTCGGGACAAAGAATCTGTTTATATTTATAAAGCAGGTAATAACTAACAGTGTAGCTCAAGTTCTCAGAATTTTAAGAATCTTGTGGATCCTGGCTCAGTTCCGTGGTATCTGAAGGTGCTCGAATACGTCAGCCTCGTTTCGGTAAATTTACTGGCACGTAGTAGAACCCTTGCGGGGTTAAATTCCGACACCTCGACGTCTCCGAAAACCGTAAAAGTAGTTAGTGGGACAAAAAGCAAATATCATTATTATTATTATTTTACGAATCTTGTGAGAAGGTGTTCTAACTCAGTGCTGGCCACGAAATAGCTCCTTGGACGAGGCTCGCCTTCAGTCAAAATACGGAGTGTAGCATTAGGTATACTCTGAGGTGGGTTGTCTACCATCCAGGAGTTTGTATCATATTCTGGGAAATACTATGGCATTTCCGAAACTTCAAATGTATAAGACAAAGACATTGAATACCACTGAGGATTGGACAACACCGGAAGGCACCGTGCAAAAGGTGGACAAATTCAAGTACCTAGGAGAATTTATAACAGGAAGGAATAGGAGTAATGAGGGAATAACAGAGAGGATAAAGAAGATGCGATCAGCCTTCTGTATGACCAGAGATATATACAATAAAAAGAATATATCTACAGACGCAAAGATCAGACATTACAAGGCAACGGTGAGAAATGCTGTATTATATGCTGCTGAGACAATAGCACTAGGAAGAAATGGTGCGGAACAACTAGAGAAAGAAGAGAGAAAAATATTGCGGAAAATACTAGGCCCTAAGAGAGGAGGTGAGAGATGGATGAGGAGACCCAGGGAAGAACTATACCGGAACATGAGGACACTCTCAGAAGAAATCAGACTGAAAAGAGCACGGTTTGCGGGACATGTAATCAGGATGAATATGGATAGAATGACGAAAAGAGTATGGGAAACAACAGCGAGGACACGAGGAAAGACAGGAACCAAGTGGGTAGTTGAACTCCGGAAAGATTGGTCAGAATTGGGGATCAAGGTGGAAGAAAAGGAAAATTGGAAAAGCAAGTACATACCTACTAATATGCCAGAGATCAATGATAGGGATGGATACAGGAAAAGGATTGAGAGTCACCAGTGGAGTAGACAAGAGAAGAGGATACTGAATATCTCGGAAGAAGAGCGGGAGAGAAGAAGAGAAAGGATGAAGAGGTTCTGGGAGGAGAAGAAGAAAATGCAATCCGTGAAGGAGCTGTCCGTGGTCCTACAGAGGCCGTAACGCAAGAAGAAGAAGAATAAGAAGAAGAAGAAGAAGAATACTCGGACTTTATTATTATGTTATATGGAGTGAACAACCTACAACTTCCATTGAGAATATTTCCGAAATGAGATTTGCACAACGGATGCGGTATTTTTACACAATGAAAGTACGGATAGGATCTCACAAATTTAGCTCACACAGAGCATTCAGTAATCCACTCAGCCTAGAAAACGCGTTCTCTTTGCATGCTCCTAGAGCAAATAGTTAAATATAGTCATTTGAAGTTATTATTATTATTATTATTATTATTATTATTATTATTATTATTATTATTATTATTATTATTATTATTATTATTATTATTATACCTATCGGCGTCAGATCTTCAACGAGCTCTGGTACCCAGTTCTCTCCTGTACCAGTTGCCCTACTCCGTTTTAGTATTTTCCTCGGTTCTTTGCAACTTCCCTGACCATCCGATCCTATTCCATCCGTGGACGTTCCTTTCCTTTGGTTCCCTCGCGTCTAGCATCAAACACTTGTTTATAGCTTTTCTTTAAGCATCGATAAGGACTAGGTGGCCAGACCATTTGAATGACCTCTCATCAGTGTCATCCACTGCAGATGTTACCCCAGACTCTTTTCTTACAGTTTTGTTTCGTACTCTATTTCTCTTGTCTTGCTGACAACTCGTCGTAGGTATTTACTTTCTGAGCTGGCTATATTGCTGCCGGGCTTCTTTGTTTGGTTCAAGTTTCTGTTCTTCGAACGAGTTGGGTATGTAGTTCGATTCACGTAGTTGTGAGCTTTTATTTGCGAGATAGTGAGTTCGAACTCCACTATCGGCAGCCCTGAATATGGTTTTCTGTGGTTTCTCACTTCACAGCAGAAAAATGCAGGGCGTGTTACCTTAATTAATACCACAGTCGTCCCCTTCCCAGTCCTAGCCTTGTCCAATCCCATCGTTACTGTAAGACTTCGTGTCAGTGCGACGTAAAACCGTTACCGAAAAGGGTTTCTGAGACATCATTTCATAAAAGTTAAAAGCTTGGTACAAGAGGATGCTATAATACTAGACTGATCTAGGGACCCCGTGGCACCAACTCACGTTCTCAAGTTAAGAGCCGCTCAGCAGCCATTTCTTTCCAGTCACATTTTACGACCATCAGGGTATACTACTATCCTCTACCCGCAACAGGCGTAACGTTACGGCTTGCAAGGCCTGCAACTCAGGCAGTCTAGGGGTTTAAAGGGTCCGCAGACTTCCCCAGAAAAAGTAAATTAAAAAATACCTTCACCCGCGTGCCACTCTGCACGGGAAATGTGGCATTATGCTTATAGAATGGGCCGAAAAAGTTTCTTTTTACAGTGCGTATGTACAGTAATTGTTGGATGGTTGCACATGCCTGCGAATTATTGTTATTGTGTAGAGTCTAAGACAGCTGTCTATCGTAGCGCGAGCGGCAAACTCTCTCACAAATATCTGCGCCAAGTTATTATTAAAGAAACAGTGAAAATTGGTCCCAAAATATCAGATTTTAAAACTAATTATTCCTGTTGCTGTTTCTTCCGCAAAACGATTATCTTCCAGACTGAAACTTATAAAAAACTGACGACAAAATGTTATGACCCTAGACAGACTCTGTGAAAGCCTCCTCAGCATCGCGTGTGTCATCCATGTATATAACCGAAATCGTTAATGCCTTTCCGTCTCAGAAAGTACACTCCATTTTCTTTAGAATGAACTGTGAGTAAAGTAATGTTTAAAAAACGTAAAGAAAATACGATATATTTCAACCCCTACAAAATACACAGTTAAAAAAAATTGGGGAACATGTTTTGTAACGTCTGGTATGTGGACGTTAATATTTTAGGTGGGATTCCCCTGGTCGTACAGCATACCTTGAGACCTTAGCTACTCAGAGTATGTCAAATCGAAGTTATACTCCATCTGTAGGCGTAGGCATGCATTAAACTGTCAGGTGATCCCTCAAAACAAAGTGAATAGGGGTGGATCCGTGCGTCGTTGTGAGGTACACAGACTACTGCGGTCATTTGAGCACGTTGCACGTAAACCATCACATCCCATGAGACATCTTAACGAGGTTCAAGTCGCAAGGGT
This sequence comes from Anabrus simplex, assembly GCF_040414725.1. Taxonomy (NCBI): domain Eukaryota; kingdom Metazoa; phylum Arthropoda; class Insecta; order Orthoptera; family Tettigoniidae; genus Anabrus; species Anabrus simplex. The sequence continues at coordinate 1,507,226,238 of NC_090265.1, read as the reverse complement.
CGTCACTTTGATCCAGGAAGGATGGACTTTTCGTCGTGTTGCTGTGGATCTCAATGTCTCTCCGTCAGTAGAATCGGTACAGTGAGAGAGGCCAGTTCACAAGGAGGGTTGGACATGGTCGTGGACGCATGACAACCCCACAGGATGACCAATATCTGACCATCTGTTCGTTGCGGCGTCGTTCAGCAACTGCCAGAGAACTGCAACAAGACCTCAGGAGGTTCACTGGAGTCACGGTGTCTGACCAGACAGTAAGTAACGGGTTAAGAGAAGTGTCCTTACGACCCAACTGGCAACTTCGCCAATTGATACCTCTGTTGTTCACAGACGAGTCCAAATTTCTCCCGACACAGCGTGATGGACATCAACTTGTGTGGAGACGCCGTGGTAAGCAGTACATGCCAAATGTTGTCCAGGAAGGCGACCGATTCGGACAAGGTTCTGTGATGGTGTGGGGTGGCATCAGTATTGATGGCCGTACGGATCTTGTCGTCGTCCGTGGTAATCTTACCGCTGCAGGGTACTTCGAGCAGATACTGCTACAGCATGTGTTGGTTGCTGCATACAATGTTGGCCCTGAATTCGTACTCATGTACGACAATGAGTAGGCCTAACTAATAAGACACGTTCAGATTTAACAACACCGCCTCACAAAGCCCAGTTGAATCCGTCCGCGAAGCGCCCTGATTGGCTAAGTTCAGCAGCTGATAAAATCACAATGGCGTGAGAATCGAATTTTTTTTCAGATTATTTATCAATATGGCCAACCTTCTAACGCTCATATACCCGGTCGACGTTGTTTCCGACCACCCTGTATATTTGTCGTTTTAAGCAAGGCTTAAAAACACTTTCCTTATGAGTAACATGGTGATGCGAGACAATACCTCACGGTATACACGAAGTGTCGCTGAAACTGACGTCGCTAACATGAAATTCAACTTATTTACATGTTCGTAATTCGAGAATATTATCTTTCTTAAAAACTATATATGTGGGTCAATGACAGAGAATTGGCTGTTGAATTTGAATACCATGAATTCAGAACCAGCAGAAGTTGTTAGACTTTTGAAGGGCGGAAGAAAATCTATGCAGTACTATATCGTATCGTGTCGTACAGTGTCGGCATTCAAAAAGATCTCTGTTGCCACATTCCGTGTTTAGCCGTCAAAAAACTCAGCAGTGGGGTGCCCAAAAAGAGTTCTGTTTTTTAGCACCTGTTAAAATGAACATACCTTCTACACTGATACTCAGATAGCCTTAATGGCGTCGAATCGAAATACCTGCACGTGGTATCAAGGCCGGACGGTTATTATTGGTAATAATGGAGCATTGTATCGGCCCAAATACACCACTGGTTATGAATAACCTTCGTTATTTGTAGACCTCCATCTGGGCCATTGTAGCATCTATCATTTGTATTTGACCATGTTTGTTTTCCTCTGTGAGTACGCACATACTGTACCATTGATATATGGGATTTGGCTTTTGTTTCTTTCATGAACAAACCTCAAGTGTGTATGCGTCTTGTTACTAGAACCAATCTGCACCTCTCTTGTTGAGACAGATCCATTCATTAACTGTTCTCATGTATGTGATAATTTAGTTTCTCCTAATCCATAGACATAAGCAAATATACGTGCACACAGACTTGAGAAAACCACCTTGAATCTCTTGTTTAAATAGTTTGATGTTTTTTTTGCTATAAAATGAACACATAGAGTTATCTGACATTTATGTGATAAATAATACAACAATCAGTTGTATTATCAGACCGTCGTAATAATAATGCTATCGATTTTACGTCCCGCTAGCTACGTTGGGTGTTTTCGGAGATGCCGAGGTGCAAGAACTTTTGTCCCACACGAAGTGGTGGTTTTTTAAATTACATGTCGGTAAATCTACAGACACGAGGCCGATGTATATCACCACCCCCAAGTAACATCGGAGTGAGTCAGTATCAGGATGGAACCCGCTATCTTGGACTCAGAACTTCAACCATCTGAGCTATCCAGCCCGTCAATGGGATATTCCAAGCAGACGATATAAAGTGGAGTGAATTCACGATAGCCGATGTGAGTATCAAAGTGGTGGTATGGAATGGGATGTACTGAACCCTTTTAGATCTATCGGAGGGGGTTAGAAAGTGGTTGGAAATGCTCAAAGGTTAATATGGAATGGGATTTCGGAAGTCGATGTGAGATTCTAGGAGAAATGTATCAGATAGGATGAAAAAAGTCGACGTGGGATCTCAATCCATCTCATATCCTTATCCCTTTGTGATGTACGGCTCTAAGGCTAAGTTAGTGTGCTGGCCGTTGTTCCAGAAAGTCAGGGGTTCGATTACCGGCAGGATCGGGGATTTTAACATTCATTGGTATATTCTGCTGGCCCTGGGGCTGGGTGTGTGTGCCGTCTTCATCATTGGCAGGACCCCATCCTTACAGACACGCAGGTCGCCGATACGGTCTCAACTCGAAAGACCTGCACCGGACCTCTTCGGAGGTCACACGTCATTATTATTATCCCTTTGTCATACCAAGTTCTACATCTTTACTGTAGCGTTACGTGATATCGCAGCCCAAGTTCTTTACAAATACAGGGCGCGAGTGCAACGGTAATGGTAACGGTGGATGCCAGGTTTCGAGGGGCGAGGAGGAGGGAAAAGTTAGCAGTTACGTTGCCTTGCCAGTCAGTCTGTTTTCGAAGAGTTTCAAGACTCTGAAGTGCTCAAGAGTGGCTGATGTTTATTTATCAGGCCTTTCTTGCGTTTGGCCTAGAATATTGCCCTCCCCCACCTTACTTCCAGCTTGAGCTGATAGATCTGCAGAGCAACATCCGGCTCAAGGACATATTTCTGATATCCAGAAATGTGCACGATTTCTATAAAATACTTCCTCAACAGCAATATCCCCGGCTGCACAGGCAAGCTACTAAAGTTCTTCCCATGTTCGGTTCCATCTGTGTATGTGAGCGTTTTTCTTTTATTTTATCAAATCGACCAAGTCCTGGTAAAGTACGGGTTTAAGGGACTTCATCCTACGCAATTCCGAGTGGGTAACTGGACCGCGAACATTTGCTCCAAACACAGACAACTTTGTTCAGTCCAAAGGTAAAAATAAACTAGCACACGATCTCATGTCACAATGTTCTTTATTTTTCCGAAAAGAGTGAATACTTTTACCTGTATGCAAAGTGTTGTTATAAAAATAATATAGCTTTTGTCATCATATGGTGTTTGATTACGAGAGCAGTGAATACCGATTTTGCTTCATCTCTCCGAATTCACTAGAAACACACCTTCCGCTTATCCTCGCCGACCGTAGCTGTCAGTATACAACCGTCTCTCTCTCTCTCACACACACACACATACACACTCTTTTGCCGTATATCACACGGGGTGGGGGTAGGGGTTCCTTTTTTAAAAATTTATTTGGCTTTAGATAAAAGGGACCGGGCGAGTTGGCCGTGCGCGTAGAGGCGCGCGGCTGTGAGCTTGCATCCGGGAGATAGTAGGTTCGAATCCCACTATCGGCAGCCCTGAAAATGGTTTTCCGTGGTTTCCCATTTTCACACCAGGCAAATGCTGGGGCTGTACCTTAATTAAGGCCACGGCCGCTTCCTTCACATTCCTAGCCCTTTCCTGTCCCATCGTCGCCATAAGACCTATCTGTGTCGGTGCGACGTAAAGCCCCTAGCAAAAAAAAAATAGATAAGAGGGTAGGGGTTTGATAGCGCCAGCCGGACGTGGTCGCGAGTCTTAGCCATTTCTGCTGAATCATCATCTTGGTCTTCTTTATCGTCATTCTTTAAAATAAAAGCCAGATTATGGTTTGAAAATATTGCCAACGAAGACTTGAATATCAAAAATAGTGCCTCTAATTGCAAACTGACAGTTTAGAACATCAGCCAGTTGTCCTATAATAGGCCTAGTATGTTTTCGGACTTGCTCTTCGATCGCAGGGAACAATATGCCTGGCCGTTCTAATTGAAGCTCGTGAGCCATGTCTGACCACAAGCCATTCACAGCACCTGGTCCCTGATAACAAAACAGATGCCTGCTTTATTTTTTGTCGTAGCATTGCCAGATTTTGCAATGTAAATTAGATCGTGGTCTTTGGTAGGGGTTGACACGGTGACTTGTGAAATTAAAACATGAGATACAAACAGGAAACTAAACAAATAAACCCGTAGGATCCGCCAGCATATTGCAGTCGACATCAGAATTAGTGATATACCACAAAGGCAAGTAAATGCCTTTACCTACTTAGGAAGTAAAATCACTCCAGATGGCAAAAGTTCAGTCGACATAAAGAGCAGAATTTCCCAAGCAAAAATTGCTTTTTACAAGAAAAGGATACTACTTACATCAAGGAATTTAAATGTGGAGACCAAGAAGAGTTTTATTAAGTGCTGTGTCTGGAGTGTGGCCTTGTATGGTTCAGAAACGTGGACTATTAGTGCACGTGATAAGAAACGTTTGGAAGCATTTGAGATGTGGTGCTGGAGGAGGATGGAAAAGATCTCATGGACAGAAAAACTCACCAATGAAGAAGTTCTTCGACGAATAAGTGCAAAATGATCCTTTTTAGCAACAATAAGAAAAAGAAGAGACCAGTTAATTGGCCATCTCTATAGGCACAATGGATTCATAGTTAATGTCATAGAAGGAAAGATTCAAGGTAAAAGAGGAAGAGGAAGACCTAGACTGCAATATTCAAAACAGATCAGAGATGACGTACGAACAGGCTCATATGTGGAAATGAAGAGATTAGCGGATTACAGAGAAGAGTGGAGAACACGAATTGCTGCCAACTAATCTTAGGATTGAGAATTAAGAAGAAGATATGCAACTCATTATTATCTTGGCCTGCCTGCCTAAAGATAGCATAATCAGCGTGATGACGTTCTCAGCCATATTTCATGACTTTCTTGATCTCCTCACTTTCAAGAAAATGTTCATTCTTGCAATGATCGTATCTCTTGGTTTTTAATCATTAATGTTATGAGAGGGTAGTAGTTTAGAAATCATCGCCACCGTTTAATTATCCGCAGAGAATAAGAACCGGTTACAACACTTAATAGAATATAGGGAGATATTCGCTGACATTTATCCTAAGTTCCGTTTGTTACTACATGGCATGCGCCTACTACAGTACGTATCCAGTGAAAGTATCTGAGTTGTAAAACACATTGTCTGGTTCTGTAATTCAAAGCAATGAGATTATATTCATTTATCGTGGAAGATATCAATTTGTGTTTTCACTAATATCTCGAACTGTTGATTTTTGCACTTAACCTCTTTGGAATTTCAAGTCTTCGTTGCTGGCCTAAATCATTTGAGCTATTTTTGACTTCTTTAGTGTTCTCTTAGATTTGTAAACACTGTAAATAATTGAATGTTGGATAAAAATGCTTTCAAGAACATTTAGGTGGGTATGTAATGCGCTACCTTCTCCTTGAACATCCAGTTTCACTCCACTGCGAGCCATTCGTCATTCCCAAAGGAGAGGGCAGGTAATTACAGGCCCCTGCCACCCTCAGGATATCTTTAGGAACTGAATTATTTAAGACCGTCTGCCCCTCTGTTCCTCTTAACAACATAGTATATCAAGTAAGTAGCATGGACGACAACTGATGGTACTAAGAAAATTCCACTCGGTTTCAATCGTTCGGAAGGTAATCCAGCTTCATGTATTATTAAATCTTATGTTTCAGTGAGGTAGAATTTGAATGTCCTTTGTTGTAGAAAGGCGTATCAGAGGGGCTAATTATTATAAAAATTCCACCTTCCCTCCAACAGGTATTCCTACATAAACTTATCCCAACCACAACTTCCCTGACCCTTTTGTTCATAAATCCTGCAAACGCGTATAACATGTAGATTACATTGAAAAAATGGGCATGATAATAAAAGGCAGCAGTAATTTGACTCTGGTAATAAATACAGCAGTTATTCACTCATTTAAAGAGCCCGTTCTCTTGAACGTTCGTTAAAAATAGCTCAACTTAAAAATTAAGACAAAGATCAGAAGGAAATTTTGTCTACATACTCGTAGTTTCATGGACTTTCTAAACATACCGACAAATGCTCGAAAAAATGTTTTGAATATCTGGTTCAGTGCACTTTTTATTTTTCTATACGTATGTGCAGCCGTTCAAGAAAATAATGATCGCATCGTATTCTGTAAGTTCCTTGCGGATACACTTTTCTCATCGAACCTTAGATAATATAGTGTTTGTTGTGGGGATGCATAGGGTTTGTTCCTAAATTGAAGGTGAATTATATATTGATGGTAATTACAGTTCTAATAAAATATTGAATGTGAGGAACATGCAGTACTATGCGGTCATGTTTTTGAGCGAATATTCGTACATTATACATTACGAAGGATATATACAAGAAAGAAGCAACAAGCAGTCAGCTATGCAAAAGCAACATAAACGCAACAAAAGCGCAAAGTTGGTAATGTGGGATTTTGAACACAAAATTATTGTTCATTGTGTGGCAGATCACTGCTTTGTATAGTCAGCTCGGACCCTGAGGCACACTTGAACACGACGAGGCATACTCAGCACCAAAGAATCCAACTTGTTTTGAGGCAGATTAACCCAATCTTGGACAGCATCTCAGTCAGTTGCTGAATGTTAGCAAAAGAATCAGGACTGTGGATAACTGCTCTCTTCAGTTCATAGTATGCATGTTCAATACAGCTCATATCCGTAGAATATGCTGGCCACACCATTTGATATAACCCATGCGCCTGAAGGAAATGTGTAATGTACGAATAATCGCTCAAAAACATGAGCGCATAGTACTGCATGTTCCTCACATTCAGTATTTTATTTGAACTGTAATTATCATCAATATATAATTCACCTTCAATTTAGAAACAAACCCTACGCATACCCACACCAGTGTGGCTCGATGGGCGCCAGCATTATCATCCACCAGTCGAGAGATTCTCAAACTCTTATGCACCCGTCATTCATGACTGAACGTTTTAAGTTTTCCTTGTACCCCCGTAAAATAAATTCCCCGAAGGATGGTTTTGACAAATACTGTAAATAATATACAGCGGAAATAATAAAACAGGATCGTGAAATGAAATACATGTCACAATAGTTTTAAGTGTTCCGTCTGTATCAAGTATTATGGAATGATAATAAAATAGCAGTGTATTCGCTGTTTGCATGAACGTTTACATAACACCAGGTGTTATGCTCAATACGAAATAATAACGAAGAAAAAATAGTTTAAATACTAATTTTGGAGTTCAGAGAATCATCAAAGTTTCTAGTGAGGTAGTTGTGCCTGAATGGCTTGAATGTTTTCTTACGTCTGGTTGGGGGTGGTTTCTTGATGGACTTTAGAATAAACTTTACCTTGATTCTGGTCAGAATCTACATTAGCCTTATTTTTACTTTAACATTCAGGATTCCCAACGGCTACGTTATCTATTTTAAAAACTCCCAGCATGCGATTTGATGAGTGCCAATTATATAACTTTTCTTTCTCTCTTGAATCGTATGGTTAACAACTTGAGACTGAACGCATCACATATTTCAGTACCTTCCCAACCTGTGACTTCAAGTCATCCAATAGTATTTTAACCATATGATCGGTGGTTTCTAACAACTATTTCTCCAAGAGGCCAGAATTCATCGATCTTGTCTGAATTTTTCTTGTTATCCTCGCTAATTGGGGCATGTCCATTGAAGATCGCGTAAGATTTCCACTCTTCGTGGTTAAGACTCATAACCTTGAGGATTATGATCTAAAAGTCAACGATGGCATCAATAGCAGAATTATGGACAAAGAATATTGTTCCCAGAATTGATGGTGATCGTTTTATTTTTTCTGATTGCTGGGTGCCCTTTCATTATCTGTAGCTGCCCATCGTAGGTATTTCATTTGCGGGGACTCTCGTTTCCTGTACATCAAGTAGCTTGATCTCATATTTCTGTAGTTTCTTGACGAGCTCTATTTGTTTAGTAACTCCTAGGTCCGACTCGTTGGCTGAATGGCCAGCGTGCTGGCCTTTGGTTCAGAGGGTCCGGGTTCGATTCACGGCCGGGTCGGGGATTTTAACCTTTATTGGTTACTTCCATTGGCTTGGGGACTGGGTGTTTGTGCTGTCCCCAACATCCCTGCAACTTACACACCACACTATCCTCCACCACAATAACACGCAGTTACCTACACATGGCAGATGCCGCCCACCCTCATCGGAGGGTCTGCCTTACAAGGGCTGCACTTGGCTAGAAATAGCCACACGAAATTATTATTATTAATGACTCTTAGGAGGGTATTATTATTATTATTATTATTATTATTATTATTATTATTATTATTATTATTATTGTTGTTGTTGTTGTTGTTGTTGTTGTTGTTGTTGTTGTTATTTTAAATAAATGAAGATCAAGATTCATAAGGTAGCGAATGAGAGAAATGACGATGATAAAGAAGAGTTTACTAAACAGCCTATCCACTTTTCACCGGGGACATTAAAAATTGTTAGTGATTACAGAATACTTAATCTTAGGTTGTCCTTAAATTTTCCAATACGATACAGTGATATGTAAGGAAACATCTTAACGGTATGGATTGTGACATTGAACCATAATGTAATAATCCTGTGGCATGGACATCTGATTGTGAGCCTTAGTCCGCCAAAATTACTGTTATCCAACCAATGGCCTGTGTGAAAATATCCTCAGCAATAATGCTTTACTTTTTTTGACCGAGCCATCTTGCTTTCATATCAAAGCCCTGCAGCTCCTTAGATGGGCCTAATCCTGAGAGGTTGAGTGAAATCCGTTCTAGCCCTCAGCTCGGAAGTAAAATATCTAGACGAACCGTGAATCGAACTCAAGGCACCAGACGAGAGGCAGACACGTTAACCCTACACCACAGAGCTCACCGCCATGCAATGGTGATAATAATAATAATAATAATAATAATAATAATAATAATATTATCAACTGCTGCTTTTTATAAGAGGACTGAGTGACACAGATTGTAGAAGCGCTCACCTTCTGAGCTCAGGTTGCTGGGGTTTAAGCCGGATCATTTCGGTGGTATTTGAAGGTGCTCACATAAGCCAGCCTTGTTTCGGTAGATTTCGTGACACGTAAAAGAACTGCGGGAGATAATTCTGGCGCCTCGTCCTCCCCGAAAACCTTAAATATTATTATTATTATTATTATTATTATTATTATTATTATTATTATTATTATTATTATTATTATTATTAATATTATTATTATTATTATATTAGGTTCAATCCTGGCTCATTTCGGTGAAATCTGAAAATGCTCAAATACGCCAGCCTCATATTGGTAGATTTACTAGCAGGGAAAAAGAACTCTTGTGGGACAAAATTCTGGTGTCTTGGTATATAAATAATCATATGGACGTAAGTAATCCTTAATTAATTGTGATGTTATTCCAGAAGGAATAAGTGGTCCTCAGTCCACTACAAGTCGTTAGATGGTCAGTGTGGTTGAGACCTTTGTGTAAAGCCAAGGTGCAGAGACGCATTGCAAATAAGGTCGTAATGTCTGTGAAGTACGGTAGGCCTATATCAGTACCATTTTAAGCCGTCTGAACTTGAAGTAGAATAAGAGCATCTTTCAAAAGATGCAACAATGCTGAACGGAAAGAAACGCCAGAAAATCTGTTATAAATACTCGTCACGAAGGATGTTTTCTTCTCTTAAAAAATAATGTACATGAAATATGAAGAAATAATTTTGGAATTGGAAATCCAATTTTAATGCGTTCTGATTCGGTGATATGAACCTCTACCGTGATGATAACCCAAGCCCAATGGCAATGTTGAACTTCTAAAAGGCAGGATAATTCGTATTTATTTTAGAATTTCCTTCAATATTTAAAAGTCAGTTCAGTTTATTTTGTACTGTGCCTTTCTGATTACTATGTATGCAGTTGCACTGTCCACATCATCTACGAAAGTCCTGCTGCTGTCTGCCACACATAGATATTTATTTAATTAATTGCTTCCCGATTTGTGGGTTGCCATTATGGCAAAACATGCCACAAATGTTTTTTGTCCGTATTTTTATACATAATTGTTGCTGTTAAAAATTATAATAAATTGACATTCACATCAAGATTGATCCTCAACCAATTTAGTTTAACAGGCATTTATAAATGA